>NC_079228.1:15732631-16092631 GCF_029633865.1 Lampris incognitus | reverse complement strand
GGAGACCCCGCCCCTCCCGCCCAAACCCCTCCCACTCATACCTCCAACGCCTACTCCTCTTCTCACCCCATACCCAAGTCACCCAAGTCATCCAATTTGCCCAGGTCACCCAAGTCATCCAAGTCACCCAAGTCATCCAAGCTGCCCAAGTCACCTAAGTCACCCAAGTCATCCAACCGTGTCCAGGAACACCTGCCACATAACTGCCAACCTTTGTCAAATAGACTCTCCACACCCAGCCAACAACCCTCTCCGAGTCGTCACCATTCCCCTAGTCGTCACACAGCACCAGGGGGCTATTCCTCCCCCAACTGTTATTCCTCCTCCCACCAATTCTCCCCCCAGTATCAGCAGCCCTCCTCCTCCTCCACTCAATGTCAGCTGCGTAGGCCCCGAGGCCGGTCTCAGGCTCCTGACTCAGAGCGATGGGGGACAGGCAGGGAATCCCATGAGGTCTACCTACGACCCTCTCCCTCCTCCCCTCTCCTCACCCAGCCACCTCCCTCGCCCTCTGACATGAAGTATAGCCCCATCAGTACCCGATCCCTGCCTCCGCTGCCCTAACCAGGAACCCTGGCCTCCATCCATCCATCCATCCATTCATCCATGCACCCAAGCATACATACATACATACATACATACATACATACATACATACATACATACATACACATGCTGTATACCTGACAAAAGACTCATCCATTAGTGACCCCTCATCCCAACATTCATTTGTTTATACACTTTCCTCTATCATTCACCTACTCATCCATCCATCATCCATGCATCCCCTGCCTTACCATGTCTCTCCACCATGAAGAACAGAGCGCCTGGTCCTTCTCACAGGTGCCAGCCAACTGGACTGATTCAGAAAGACGACCTGCATGCACCAAAACACACGAGACACACACACACACACACACACACACACACACACACACACACACACACACACACACACACACACACACACACACACACACACACACACACACACACAATATATATAGACACCACCATTGAAGTTATATGCACAAAACACTTAATGAACTCTTTCTATTTATATATTACACATCTTAATGCACAAAGCTCAGGTGATCGCTTACTTGAACTCAGAATTTCAACACCCAACATGGAAACACCCTCCAAGCATGGTGCCAATGTCAGTGACTGCTAACGCTGTTTTATAAAAGAATCATACAAGTTTGTTACAGTAGACTTAGTTTTGTTAATTGTTTATCAGTCTTTTGCTATTCAGTGTGCAGTGTATAAAATCAATTCATCTTTGGCTTGTTGGGTTTATTTTTTTTTCATACTTCGGCTCCTCAATAAAGATATGACAACAGATGTACAGTTTTAGCTGTCAACTCACAACCGCCAACAGATGGTGAGAGGTGGTGGAGAGACAGGAAGTGTCCGTGCCGTGTGGTGCGGAAATTTTAGCCACTCTTCTCTCTTCTTGGGAACATCGCAGAATGATTGAGAACTCAAAGGCTACCGAGTCATGTTTATTCCAGAGGACAGCGGAGGGCAGCCTCTGTCCTCGGATCTGATATCTGAACCTCGATGCCGATGAGGAAAAAGTCCACAGAAAAAACCCTCATCTGGGGGTAAGAAATGCCATGATACGGTACGGTTATGGAACGCAATTCAGTTTCATTTGTAAAAGTCTTCATCATCGGCGGCCGGGGTCGAGTATGGCCGTTCTTCCTCTGGGTCCCTCTGGGTCCCTCTGGGTCCTCCGGCGGGTGTAGAGGCTGATCCTGGAGCTGCATAATGGGAGGACACCTGCACGTGACAGCTTTTTACGTGGAGTGGCTGATGCGCCTGCAGCCGCCACACGGTCCTTGGCAGGGGATGGCCAGAGTCCGCTGTCATGGAGAACCAAGACGATTGGGGACCACCCTCTGTTGCAGCCTTCATCTGCCTTCACTGCCGTTGTGACCTGGAGACATCTTCCGCCAGCTCCGCTGTTGAGGTCTTTGTTGGATCACGCGTCATCTGGAACCTCCCCCTTGACCTATCCCAGATAGCAAAGACTCTTTGGCCCAAATAGGGCCCACATGTGCAGTTATCTTACGGCCCACATTTGGCCGTGAATGACGGCGTTGACTGAGGGTGAGTGTGGCTGCCTCAAGTCAGCCACAGGTCCACCTTATATGGTCCATATCTGGCCCACATAGTATTCATTACATTTGGGCCATGTCTGGCCCACACAACACTTGCCGTAACCCAAGTCAGGCCCAGCTCATGACATTTGGGCCATGTCTGGCCCACACAACAGTTGCTAATACCGTAACTGAGCCATAAGTACCAAAAGTGCCCCAGATTAGGCCCAAATGTGCCTGCTATCTGGGATCCGCCTTGGGCGACCCTACCAAGAGCCAAGCTCCGGACGCCATAGCTCTTGGGATCATTGGTACAGCCAAGCTCCTCCACCACGGCAAGGTGGCGATCCAGGAGAAGATCTGTAAAAGTATTAGTTGTATAACATGAGGTGTTTTGTGCTCAGCGAAACCTTTATGGGCGCAAAACAAGAAGTATCTTCCTTTCACTCTGAAGGCGACTTTCTTCAAAATGACTTGAACCATTGACCGTTCTTGTATTGCTTTTAGATATCGGCAATAAACTGAAGAATGGCGTCCACCTCCTCTTCTGCAGGCTCGCAAGCGTTTACTGAGTGAAATTCTCCGCCCTGTGAGTCGGTTCAGTCTTGCATGGTGCTCAGCCTCAGTATGGGTTAGTAAATGTGATTGGCCTGTCAGACTTCATAAAGGTCTGGTTAGACTTCATAAAGGTCTGATTAGCAAGGAGGAGTGACTCCTCATTTCAATAGTGAGCAAACACACAGGAGTAACGACATGCACACCGACTTTCTACATCTATTTCTTACACACAAACACACATATGCACGCAAACAGAATGTACACACACAAACGTGCACATGTACGCACACGTGCAAATGTACACACACAAACATGTACACACACAAACACATGCACATGTACACACAAAGATGTGCAAACGTACACAAAAAATGTACACATGTGCACACACAAACACGTGCACATGTACACACACAAACATTGCACATGTACACACACACAAAAACATACACACACAAACATGTACACATATACACACACACACACATGTACACATGTACACACACAAACACGTGCAAATGTGCACACAAAAACATACACATATACACACACAAACACGTGCAAATGTGCACACACAATCACGTGCAAATGTATGCACACAAACGCGTGCACATGTACACACAAAAACATACATGTGCACACACAAACAGTACATATGTACACACAAACACATGCAAATGTACACACACAAACATGTGCACATGTACACACAAAAACATACACACACAAACACGTACACATGCACATGCACACACAAACAAACACGTATATATGTGCACACACAAAAACATACACACACAAACATGTGCACATGTACACACACAAACACATGTACACACAGACACACATGCACATGTATACACGAACATGTGCACAGGTCATAGGAAGTAGCAGAGCTGGGTGAAAATACTGTGGTAGCTTAAACTGATTTCAGGATTTAAAGTCGTGTCTAGTATTATCTATTTGAATTGGATATCAAGGATGTATTTTAAACAGTCAGTGATTTGTTGTCTTTCAGAAAATTAAACATCTCATAAACCTCCTCCACTGACACGTCCATAACGGTGGCTAAAAAAATATGGACGAAAATTGTTCAAGTCTTTCATCAGTATTTATGGGATGAACCTCCCACTAACTTCTCATCCTGGATGAAGAGAGAAAATATGGTTTTGGCGGCCCTTCATAGCCGGTGAGTTGGGGGACCTCATTCAAAGAGACTCTTGTAACTTTAAAAGCCATGTTGCTCAGCTGTATTGACCACATCCCGAAGGAGGTGTTGATGGGTGACCCCAAATGCCCTGGATCTCTTTGGGTATGACCAGGACTACCACTCCTATGACACCGAGGCAGCTGCAGCTGGACTCCTGCAGGATCTTCTCCACTCGGTGTGAGATTTCCTTGCTCAGAAGGTTTAATAACTTGTGGGGTGCTGTAGGTTGATAATGATTAAAATGCAGTTTACTTACAGTTAAAAGTATTACTCTGAAACCAGAATATGTTCTCTCTGTGTAGTTCCAACAATGACTCGTCTTTAATTAATGAGTGCGACTTGCAGATAAAGAGGACTGTCAGCAGTCTGGTGAGTTGAACACCATTTGAGATCTGATGTCTGAAGCGAGACAATTTCATTCATCAGACCAGATGTTGTCTGATGTTGAAATATATTCTAAACTTAATCTTATGATAACAGCCTTACCGGAATAAGAAGAGGCTGTGCAATACTTTCATTGAAATTCTCATGTCTAAACCTCCACAATCTTGAACTAAACATAAAGCAAGGGGTGCCAGACATGACACAATCCAAGAACTTGAACCCATGAACTTGATCACAACTTCAGGTTCAAGTTAAAGTCCAAGTTTCACTTTATTGTCAAATACATATAAAAAGTACCGTGTACCTTCAAATGCAATGAAATGCATGTGTCCTGGCACATGCACATAACCATACAATAAATAGGAAATCAGAAATCCCACAAAATAATAAATCACTGAAGTTATGTAAGGTGCAAACTGTTCATTATGCTGACCGTCTGGGGGTAAAAACTGTCTCTGAGGTGGTTGGTCTGATGCTCTGTAAGCGTTGTCCTGAGGGAAGGAGTGAGAACAGACCACGTGCTGGATGGATGGTGTCCTCCATCATACTTAGGGCCTTCCTTCTGCAGCGAGTAGTGTACCTACATGTCCTGAAACTGTGGTAGTGCTGTTTCTATGATTTTGGAGCAGTTTTTACTGTCCTCTGTTGTTTGTGGTCCTGTTCAGTCAGGTTGCCAAACCACAACAGTGTACTTCTAGTAAGGATGCTGTCTATGGTAGTCTGATAGAAAGTGACAAGGGTTTGGTAGACATTCTGAATTTTTTAAGACATCTCAGAAAGTCTGGTATCTGTTGTGCCTCAGAGACCAGGAGAGGGAGTCTGAGATTTGAATGCCTAAAAATCTGAAGTTCTTCACAATTTCAACGGGGATACCGCTGATGTAAACTGATGTCTGAACCGTTTTAGACTTTCTAAAGTCAACAATTATCTCCCTTGTTTTCTCAATATTTAGGGAGAGGTTGTTATTTTGACATCATATGGATAGGTCCCTCACTTCCTTCCTATAGGCATCTTCATTGTTGTAATTTATCAGTCCAATTACTGTGGTGTCATCTGTGAATTTCACTATGCTGTTATGATATTTGGCAACACAGTCATGTGTGAACAGACTGTAGTTTGGCGGACCAAGGCAGTGGTGGGCAATCTTATGTGGAAAGGGCCAGTCTGGGTGAAGTTTTTTGTTCCAGCCAAGCAATTACACACCTGTGTCTCATAATCAAGTTCCTCAGCAAAGACTCTACTGGTTGATTAGTGGGATCAGGTGTGTAGCTGCTTGGTATTGAGAACTGTGGTAGATGAGTAGCTGATTGGTACCTGCTCTCACTGTCTGAGGTCTGCCTGTCAGAGAGTCATATAACCACGTCCAGATGGAATGACATAGACTAGCGGTGGCTAACCATGTGTCATGGAGAGCCACGTTTATGCAGGTTTTCATTCAAACCCGACTCCACACCAGGTGATTTCACTGATGCATACATATGGCTCTCCATGGCACATGGTTAGCAACCCTGACATTGACCAAAGGTTGACGCTAGATCCAACGGGGTGTAGGCACGGAAGTAGACGTGATTGGTTTTTGCGTCGGCCAATAGACAGCGCGGAACCTCGAAGCGCACTGACTGCCAGACCGAGAGACAGAGCAATAGTTGGGGCGAATCAAGTTAACGTTAGTACCGGCAATAGATTTCGCAGTATAGCAGACCCCATATGGCCAGCTTAATCCATCCAAAATCAACAAAAATACCTGTCTGCTCCAAGCTAAGCTTGCTCCTAGCTAGCTAATACAGCTAACGTATTATTACTGTTACTTTTACCCACACAATGCGCTGATTTCTTCCTTCATGTTTCTCTCTCATGCTTCCTGGATAGTTCTGAAATGCTTGACGGGCATAGCAACAGTAACTAAGGGGGGCGGGACTTTGCGAAAGGTCCCCTTGATTTGCTGATCATCTGGGCTAAATTCAATCATCCCACAGGCCGCTGACTTTTGACCAATGACAGCACAGACAGTACGTACAGTGACGTACTACTTGTGTGAGAGTGGGAAGGGAGAAAACTGAGCGACTGCAGCAATGGCGGCCGCGAGCGTTAGCATGAACGAGGTGGATTACTTATTTTCTCATCCATTTTCTTCAGTGTCTTTGGGGAAAAATTGGAAGTGAGACTGGGGACACATCGTACAAACGATTTTCAGATAACACAAAAGGACTATCGTACGTTTTGTGTTATGTGGTTTCAACGAAAGGACTGGCTAACGGCAAGTGTAGCTAAGAATTCACTTTTCTGTTTCCCACGCTTGCTTTTTTTGGGGGGGGGGGGTGGCACGGCTCGGACCCAACAAGGGATTCTGGATTTGAAACATTTATCCGACAAAATTAGGAAACATGAATGTAGCACAAGTCACATTGGGAATAGCGTAAAGCTATCGATGCTGGGTAAAGTTAGCATCGCCTGTCAACTTGATGAGGGCCTTCGCATTTCTATACAGAGACACAACGAGCAGGTAAAGAAAAACAGGCATTCGTGATCACGGATTGTGGACTGTGTTACATTTTGGGGGGCACGTGAGCGGGCTCTGCGGGGGGTCCGACGAACCTCCGACTTCACTCCAGTGGGGCGTGTTTCTGGACCTCGTTGACCAGTTCTCTTTTTTTGGGTAGCCAGTTAGCCGATCACCTGTCAAACACACAGGTTGCCAAGTACGAGTTTCAGACAAGCCAAAATGAGTTGCTTGATTGTACATTAGCTGTTTATGGACAAGAATTGGCTGATGAAATATTGCAGGCATCATGTGTGGCTGTGCAAGCTGATGAGACAACCGATGTGGCATGTGTAAGCCAGTGCGTGATTGTGCTCAGGGAACAATCAGAGAACAATCTTCAGGGCACCTTTTTCTGAAACTTTGAAATGAACACAAGTAGCCATCACAACCCCCATGACATCTGCAGACTCAGAGAGGTGTTCCAGTACACTCAAGAGGATCAAATCTTTCCTCCGAGGTACTATGGGACGGGATAGGCTGAACTCCCTGGCTATGCTGTCTACTGAGCGGGACTTCATCCCAAAATCACCGGACTTCAGTGACATGGTGATTAACCTGTTTACATCCCGGAAAGGTCGTCGATGCGAGCTTCTCTTCAAATAAGGTAGGCCCAATACATCTTAAAAGACCACCAGACACGTGTAGCTTTCCTGTCTACATGTTGCTTGTCTCTCTTCTATAATGACCGTTATTTTTGCTGTGCTTACCAAATTGTTTTATTCGGGACATGTTTGACACAATGTGTTGCAAAACAGTTGTGATAAAAACAGCTGCGGTATTTATTGGCAGTCGTTTCAGCTGGGACACGTTTTGTTGTGCATCCTTAGGTGAGCCCTTTTCTGACACTGTAGGCTACATGATTCTGCATTCTGTTCTATCATGTAGCATATCATCCAATCATTCTTGCATATGTTGTTCTTCTTAAAAACGGCATGTGCTAATGCGTACAAAGAATAATAATCAAATGGTATGTGTGTGTGCGCGTGTGTGTGTGTGTGAGTTTTTTTGTCATCAGGCCATTCTTATACTTCTCTATAGTGTTGTTGTAGAGCACTTGCTATATAACAAGGTATATAGTGTCGTTGCTCTAACTTGGTATCTCAGATGTTTTGTTGCTGTTGCTGTAGTGTAAACTATAGATTGGTGTACTATATTTGTTAGCCCACCCACCCAATATCATCACCAGCCGTCACTGTTCCCGAAGCTTTAACAACAATTTAGATTGGTGTCATAACCGATCTTCCAAACAATGTATTTCTCACTGACAGAAATTGTTAGGAATATGTCTTTGAAACAGATCTATTACAGGTCCGTTACATGCGAGGTTGGTCTTGGCACTCTTTGTTAGCATAGCACAGCTAGTAACATTAATAATGATTTTGTTTAATTTAGGTGTGCCAATTCATTTTTAAGCACTGGCAGACAAATAGAGACAGAACTAACTGGTTCTTTACTGGTTATTTGGCACCATTATTAATTTTATCATCAGCAGCTGTGTTTATCCTGCTATGCTACCATCACAGAGTACCAAGACCAGCCTGGTATGTTTTTTAACCTTTACATAACCGTTAGATGTCAGATAATCCACTAAAATTGTCTATTGTTTAGCTACGCTTTAAAAGTGAATAGACTGGAGGAAGTTGGGGATGGATTTCAGAAGGAAACCCTGTGGGCCTTGTCAACAGTGGATTTCACCGCCATCCACTACCATAATTGCAAAAAGTTTTCTCCAGATGTGTACTCTCATCTCAAAGCAACGAAGTCACTTCAGGCTCATGAGACTAACTTGATGAATACCTGTCGGTATATAATGGGAATTTCACCAAATATGACAAAATTGTGGTATATGAAAGTTGCCTACAGCAGCTTTAACTTTGCACACCAACTGCGAAATAGGCAGTCTTTATAAATCTTTTTGGAATAGTTTCGAGTTGCTGTGTTTCCCCTCCATCCATCAATAAGCTGTCAAGATATTTTTAGAGTTGTTGGTCAATGATCCATCCATCCATCCATCCATCCATCCATCCATCCATCCAGTATGTGGTTGGCCTTGTCGCTGTCACTTAACTTGTCAATGGAGGCAAAGGCAGTGCTGACTTCTTAAAGAACTCAGGAAACTTAATGGATTGACACTGCCTGCTTTTAGTGGGCAACTAGTAAAAAGCAAGGTCAGACACCTCATTGACAGGAAGGCCACATTCAGTTTAACTGTGATGGCAGACAGGTGTCAGGGGTCACAGGCACGATAATCAGTGTTATAGTGTATGAGCATACCTGAGAATAACCTGAGCCAGTAAATCTTTCAGACAGGATGGATGAAATATTAAGAAGATGGGCAGTGCATGTCAAGCTGAATCATGATAATATCCAGGAAAATGCTGAAGATGTTAAAAAAATTGCAAAGCAGGATCGTCCTGGCATAAAATATTAAACATGTTAACACAGCTTTTTGAGGTCAAAGGTTTCCGTTAAATGTTTGTTCATGTCTCTGTGTGTTTAAATAATCAAGATGTTAGTGGTAAAAGGAAGCCAAATACGTCGTTAATGAAATAAAGTTGTGAGCACTATTCTCGGGGCCTTTTCTATCCTCGCATAGATTAACTATCTCTAACAAAAAGTGAATCGACATCTTTGCTTGTCAGGAATCAGGAGTCAGGAACACTTTATTTGTCATTGCTCCTCATGTGCTTGTGCACATGAAATGAAATGAAATGCTGTTTCCCCTAGCCCACATTCAAGAACTACAAAAACTAACACATAAATCCATATATATACACACACACACACATATATATATATATATATATATATATATGTGTGTGTGTGTGTGTGTGTGTGTGTGTGTGTGTGTATCGCTGTCCAAGGGAACAAATGCCAGCCAGGATGACTGTTGGAACCGCCGGTCTGCATGGGCTAGCAGTTAGCCTAGTCTGCCCAGATTACGCATCCTGTCAGACCACCCTCCGTGTTTCCTCCTTGGGCCCAGCTCCAGGCAGGGGCCATGGTCCCTGTGGCAACTGGACGAAGCAGACCAAGCCTTCCCAGCCGATCCAGTGCCAGCTCTCCCAGCCAGACACCCTTGATACACCTTGACACACTCCACATGACGACATCAAAAACACCTCAGTCAACGCCAGGGGAGGCCGCCTCCACATGGCCCTCGGTGTTATCGGACCTGCTTGGCTACATGGGCTGGCAGTTAGCTTAGCCTGCTCCACTTCCGCGTCCTGTCAGACCAACCTCGGTGTTACCTCCTTGGGTGCAGCTCCGGGCAAGGCCGCAGTCCCTGGGCCCACAGCGCAGAAGACCAAGCTCTCGCAGCCGATCCAGCACCAGTTCTCCCACTCCCAGCCAACAAAGGAAGACAAAAACTTAGATATGGACAAAGACGGTACTGGGTGAGGCTGGCACAAATGTGAATTCACGCTGCAATCTTCCAAAACCGGTACTGGGTGAGGCTGCTGCAAACGTGAATTTGTGCCACCATCTTCCCACACCGGAAGAGGGAAGCTGTATCAACACATCATGAATTCACAGTTATCAGTTTGCCGGAGTAACCACTTCTCCTCTGAGGAAGAAACACATAATATACATATCACATATAGAGATGGGTGACAAATTGAAGTAAAAACCAACATAAAGTGTGTTAGTAAGGTGTTGGGTCATCACAAGCCTCCAGAACATCTTCAGTGCCCCTTGTTTCTGCAAGTCTCTGAACTCTACTGGAGGGATGGAGCACCATTCTTCCAAAAGATATTCCCTCATTTGGTGTTTTGATGATGGTGGTGGAGAGCGCTGTTTAACACGTCGGTCCAAAACCTCCCATAGGTGTTCAACTGGGTTGAGATCTGGTGACTGTGAAGGCCATAGCATATGACTTACATCGGTTTCATCCTCCATAAGCCATTCGGTGACCCCTCGTGCCCTGTGGATGGGGGCATTGTCATCCTGGAAGAGACCACCCCCATCAGGTTAGAGATGTTTCATCAGAGGATAAAGGTGACCACTCAGAATAACTTTGTATTGATCCGCAGCGACCCTTCCCTCTAAGGGGACAAGTGGACCCAAACCATGCGAGGAAAATGCCCCCCCACCGACACTGCATAACAGAGCCCCCGGACCCCCTCACTGTAGGGGTCAAGCATTCAGGTTTTTTCCTTTCATTCGTCACCCGTCCATATGTGTCGCCGTGTGTACGTGTAGTTCCAGTTACAACCACTGAGGGGCAATATTGCCCCATGGCTCAGCAAGGACTGCTACTGTAGGTACAGTAAGACCCGCTGGCACTTTGATACCGCTGATCTGCATCTTCATTAACATTCCCGCTGTGTCTAGTGAGGGAAGGTGTGCTGAGGGGACATGACGGCGTGATAAATGATGTTATCATCCCTTTTATATTTAGATCATCTTTGATGAGTCGAGCTGATGAGAGGCAGTGGATTTCATAGGTACTTGTGTGTGTGTGTGTGTGTATGTGTGTGTGTGTGTGATGGATACTGCAATGCTCACCAGCTGTGCGTACAAATTTTCTTACGAATAACCTATTTTGTTTGCTGGTGAAATGATCTGTAAGAATAGTGTGTGTGTGTGTGTGTGTGTGTGTGTTCACATACACAGGTACATGCTCATGACTGTGTTGGCAGTTCTATTACTGCCTCTAAAGAGTAATAGAACTGTTTTGTATTTTCTAACCCACGACAGATGTTATTCTGTCTCGCAAACACACACACACACACACACACACGCGCACACACACACAGTCAAGTCTACTGAGATTTTGTGACGATGCCATTATATCAGATTGAGGTTCTTTTTCTTCATTAGTGGAAAACTTAGTCTGATAAACAGTGAATTAGCAGCATTTACCTGGGAAATTAATTCGGATTTTTAACCTTTTGTGATGGAGGTTTGATTTGCCTGCTTCGCTGTTTTATCTTGCGACAGACAATGGTGGCCGTACAGCACGGTGTTTTGTGTAGAACTTGCCGTCGGTGGTAAAAAACTCTGTTCCCTTATAATGGAACAATTCTTGAGGATGTCAGATTTAGGGAAAAAAAATGACTTCTCGTGCTACTTGACTCACCATTTCGAGTCTGTACCACCGCCTCTCTCCCCTCTCCTATTGGACCTTGAATGAAGCTCTTTGTGTTGACTCTTTTGTGCCTGCTCCATTCTTCACGTCAGGTTAAACGGCTTTCCATTCAGCAGAGGCAAATGTCATCAGTTTGTACGCGCGAATGTGTGTCTGAGACTGCACGAGGGGTGTGTTTGTGAGAATGCATGTGTTAACTTGACTTAACGCACACCCACACACACACCCACAGAGAGAGAGAGAGAGAGAGAGAGAGAGAGACACACACACACACACACACGCACACACAATGTACGAGTGTAAGTCATAGATTGAAACATCTCCCCCGGGCGTCACGGGTTCAAGCACACGGTGATGCTGAACCATGAATAACTTTGTCCTTCCACCTCCTCCCACCTGTCCATCTGTCTCACCTGAGTGTCCCTCTCTTCGTCCGTCTCCCTTTTTTCTCGGCTGTCCCCTGCAGCCATCTCAAACTTTATTCTTTCCCCTTGCCTTAATACCCCACTCTGCCCCCCCACACACACACACATACTGTAATGACCACGGATGACAAGACTCGCTAGCCCTTGGCTAACGGGTCGGACCCTTTAGTCAGCTGGTTAATGTAGTTGCCCGTGGTGCGTGAGACCTGGGTTCGCGTCCCGGCTGCGGCGGTTCCCGACTGCCTCCGAATTTGCTACAACCCAGATAGCAAAATTGCTGTGGTCCAGACCCGTCCCACACTGACACTTTCATCCGGCCCACATACCGCATGGAATGATGGCACTGGGGCGGTCCGCTCCTGTTTGCCAGATCTGGGCCAGAACCAAGCCATAGCAATGCCACATATGTGATATTTGGGCCATATTCACCATTTAACACACGGGCCACTTCAGGGCCACATCCAGATTACATGTTGCCGAAAGCACCGCGTCTTTGCCAAAAAAGGCCCACATTTGATTTGGCATATTTGGGCCATATTTGCTATTATACGTGTTGGCCACTTCAGGCTCGCATCCATTTTGTCAGGGCCAGAAGAAGGCTGTCAGTGCCGCATCACTGCCTGAAGTGGCCCACATCCGGAAGCTATCTGGGAATACATACACACGCGCGAACGAACCACACACACATACCAGCACTGCCCCTTCCCATCCTCCCTCCCTCTGTTGCGTATTGATTGGCTTGGCATCCCGTTGCCGCGTTCTTGTGGCGAGGGTTTCCGCCTGAAAAGCCGCTGACATTTACCTCCCAGCTGCACCAGAGGGGCCTCGTTTAAAACCCCGCCAAACTGTTGTGCGCCTTTTGCACGTCGATGCCGTGAAACTCGGTTGCTCTAACTTGCACTGCGGTTATACTGTGTTGAAGTCAACACCATGAGCCGTTTCTCTGTCGACCGCCCACCCGCATGCAGACTTCACGAGCTGCTCTGACAAGGCGGTGCGAGTCACGAACTGGTGCTGACGGAAACCCTGAAAGCCCAAGTGGACCCGTGTAATAGTGATGCACAAGTGCAGGAAGTGTTTGTTCCTGGTGGAGCTGTCCAGCCACCTCCTGCTCTCATGCCAGAGCTGGCTTTCCCGTAGGCTTCCCAGAAGCCCCCGCGGGTCTTTTTGTGTCTGAGTAACCATGGTGATAAGATCATATATATATATATATATATATATATGTGTATAGATAAGCGTCATTAATCCCTGTAGGGGAATTATATTGTGCCCAAGTAAGCGGCCACACACACACACGGTGCAAAAGTTAAACACTGTGGAAACACATCTGAGCGGCCTGGTGGGCTTTACATATCTAATTGAGTGGGGAGGGTGGTGATGGTGGGGGGGAGGTCAAAATGGTGCAAGGGGAGATAGATAGATAGAAGAAAAGAAAGATGAAGGAATTATCAGAGAGACGGGGGAGGAACAGAGAGAAACTGGTGACAAATGTGCTAGACAGAGCAGGAGAGCCTGTGAGAGAGAGAGAGAGAAGACTTGCTCTTGAACGGGTCAGCATGAACACAAGCACAAACTCACATGTTCATGCACACGCACGCACACACAGACACACACCATATCTCGAGGCAGGATGGGAACACCTGATGAGAGCAGGGTGAAGACCTAAATCCTGCACCCTGCCATCAACCAGCGGTGCTGGAAGGAAAGAACCCAAATTTACCCAATCCCAGTGGGAGGCATGACACACACAGCTGTAGTCACTCCATCTCAAAATGTCTCACACACACACACACACACAAACACACACAATGAGAAGCAGGTGTTTACAGGTGGGAGGGGTATGACCCCCCCTCCCTCCCATCCCCACCGCCAGCAGGGCCACCAGTTGGCGGGGGATATGGGGTGATATGAGTGTGCGTTCGTGTGCTCCCACAGACGGAAGGTTGCAGAACATCTGTAGCCGTGTCCGTGAGGCAACACAAGACTGTGGGCGACGTTCTCTTAATTGCTTAATTGCACTGACGTGAAAATCAGGAACACACCTATAGTCATATCTGAATAGAAGTCAATTATTCCGCACAAAGTAAGATGGCAGCGCTTGAATGAAAGGATTACGTAATTTTGGGGGATTTGAATCTTTGATGTCACTGTTCCATTCTACAGGACTATTACACCATGAAATGAATTATTACGCAGAGGATATATAAAGGACCGGGTAAGAGGAAACAATTCTGCAGTGAATTTTTTGTAAGTACTTAAACTGAGCCACAAATGGCCCACGGGCTCCCCTTGTTTGCTGTCAGTAATTGTGGTCAACCTACCAAAATAATTTAACATTACATCCCAAATTAATCGTCTGGAGGGCTACTTTAAGTGTTTCATAGCGTCGTTGTTTACTGATATGAAATTCTATTAAAACCAGCTGAGCTTAATGCTTTCCCCATTTCCCTCCCGGAGTAGCTGAGATATTTGGCGTCTTACGACTGGCTGACTGGCCGTCTTAAACGAAGGAGTTAATGTGTTGTGTTGAAGAGCCAGCCTGCCCTCAAATAACACGCTCAATAATTCATGTTGCGTAGCAGGCCCTGCACATGCACACACACACATGCACACATGCACGCACACACACACATATCACAAACATGGACACAAAATTTAACATGTGGCTCTGGCTATGTGTGTGTGTCTTCTTCTGGATCACCACCTTTGCTGTGGTGGAGAAGCTTGCGTGTACCAATGATCCCAAGAGCTATGGCGTCCGGAGCTTGGCTCCTGGTAGGGTCGCCAAGGCGGACAGGTCAAGGGGGAGTTTCCAGACGAAGCGGGAGCCAACAAAGACCTCAACAGCAGAACTGGTGGAAGATGCCTCCAGGTCACAATGCCAGTGAAGGCGGACGAAGGCTGCAACAGAGGGTGGTCCGCAAGCGTCTTGGTTCTCCATGCCATTGGATTCTGGCCACCTCCTGCCAAGGACCGTATGGTGGCTGCAGGCGCATCAGCCACTCCACATAAAAAGCTGTCACGTGCAGGCGTCCTCCCATTATGCGACTCCAGGATCGACCTCTACACCCACCTGAGGACCCAGAGGGACCCAGAGGGAGGACGGTCATACTCGACCCCGAGTGACCACCATATAAACTCATCAGTAATATGTGGCAACAGAAATGACCAGTCAAACATTGAATGTTTTGCTTGCTGACGAGGCATTTAGAGAATGTGTGTATGTGTGAGCAAAAAGAGCGTGTTGTGTGTGTGTGTGTGTGTGTGTGTGTGTGTGTGTGTGTGTGTGTGTGTGTGTGTGTGTGTGTGTGTGTGTGTGTGTGTGTGTGTGTGTGTGTGTGTGTCTATCGCTTCTTTACTAATGGAAATCAGATTTCCCAAGTGGTGAGCTAGCAGAAGAGGAGGAGATCCATCATGTCAGACTGGGGTCAAAATCACAGCCTGCCCTCCATTCACACTCGCCATCTAATTTACCAAACTTGGGCACTTCTTAACTGCTGCAAATGCATTTAAGAGTAGGGGACGAGAGAGAGCAAGAGAGAGAGAGAGTATGTGTGTGCCTGCCTTTCTTTTTTTTTTATAAATGTATTGATTCATTTAACAGGTACAATTAACTACAATGAACATTCAGGACTCGATTTTTTACATTTTTTTTACCCCCCCCCCCCCCGTTCCACAAAAAATTTCCACAAATACAATAAAAAAGGAATGAATAGTTATAAATAAATAATCCATCTTTTGTTCCTAACACAGTGGTCAACAATAAAACAGAAGAACTTGCAAAACGACAAAACTGTACATGTTTTTTAATGTAGTGACATGTAGCGACAAGAGTGTACATCACTGGTGAGTGCTTCATTTGCCCTGTAGTGTCTTTAATTTAACTATGTAGTTAAACACAGGCCCCCAAACAGACTCACATTTTCCAGATCATCCCCTCAGGTTGTGTTTAACTTTCTCCAGGTTTAAGAACATCATGAGGTCTTTTAGCCATAGAGATGCTTTGGGGACTAATGGTGACTTCCACTCCAACAATATTCTTCGATGTGTTAGTCAGGGTGCAAAGGCAATACTGTCTTTGTTTTCTTCCTAATTATTTGATGACCTGGTAATACTCCAAAAATGGCAATTTTTGCACACGGTGTCAGCACCATATTTAAAGCCTCAGCAAGGTGTTTGAAAATAGCTGTCCAGTAACTATGTAGACCAGGACAAGACCAAAACATGTCATGCTTGCTGGTGACATGTGACATCTGTTACAAGTATCTGTGACACTGGAATATATTTTGGAGCGTTTGGAGTTGGTAAAATAGATGCGATGGACAACCTTACACTGTATCAGATTAAGCCTGGAGCCAGACGTACTGTCATTCACTCGAATTAATGCACAGCCCCAGTCATTGTCATCTTTAACTTTGCCAAGTTCATCCTCCCAATCTTTTTTGATTTTATCGAGAGGCCTTTGTGATATGGGAGATTAAGGTGTACATTTAAGATGAGGTGTTTCTGATTCGAAGGAATGTCCAGAATTGAGTCAATTACCAAGTTGGGAGGAATGTTGGGGAAGGAGGTGTTATTTGGTTTAAAAAGTTACGGACCTGGACATATCGGAATGGATGATATTTTGGGAGGTCAACTTTTTCACATAGTTCAGTGAAACTACAGAAGACATTGTCAATGTAAAGGATCCCTTAGCTTGACAAGGCCTGACCTCTGCCATAAAGAAAAGGCAATATCAGTGCCAGGAGGGAGAAAGAGATGGTTATTGTGAATGGGACTGTGATTAGACAATCCCTAGAGTCCAAAAGCAAGTGTAAATTGAGACCAGATTCTTAAAGTGGAAACAACAATTGGGTTACATGAAAATTAGGTTGGCCAAATGAGCAGTTTAGATGAAAGCAAAGCCAAAAGTGAAGTAGAAGGACAGGATTTAGCTTCAAATTTGGACCAACTTAATGTTGGTTCCTGAATTCAGAAAGTCATTTTGTGTATATTGTTTGCCCAATAATAGAAAGAAAGAAGAAAGAAAGAAAGCCACTTTATTTTTTGCCACTGTACAGTTGTTTGGTGACAATGAAATTTGTCTTCTGCGTTTAAACCATCCTATTGTATAGGAGCAGTGGACAGCTGTGGTGCAGCACCCAGGGACCAACTCCAGTTATTTTTCCTATTGCCTTGGCAGGCAGGAGTATTAACCCTAACATGCTTGTCTTTGTGATGGTGGGAGGAAACCGGAGCACCCAGAGGAAACCCACGAAGACATGAGGAGAACATGCGAACTCCACGCAGAAAGGACCTGGGACGGCCTGGGGTTTGAACCCAGGACCTTCTTGCTGTGAGGCAACAATGCTAACCACTGGGCCACTGTACTACCCCATTTCTTAGGTTAGGAAGTGCCAATCCACCTACAGATCTATGCCTTTGTAAAAACTCTCTCCTTATCCTGGGGGTCCTGCCTTTCCATAGAAAAGAGGACATTTGTTTATTGTATGAAAAAAGGATTTGGGTAAAAAGACTGACAGACATTGGCAAAGATAGAAAAAGCATTGAAGCACATCCATTTTAATGCACCTTTCCAGGTCCAATTTAAGCTTGTCAATTAAGAGTGGGAAATTGTTTTTGTAAAGATCAGATAATTTTCGATAGATATTAACACCTAAATACTTGAAATTGCTTCTAGGGATCTTAAAGGGGGAGTCCTTATCAGAGATTGTTTATGGGGAAGCATCCACTCTTTGAAAAGTTCAATTTATAACCTGAAAAAGTTCCAAATCTCTTTAGCAATTCAATTGTGACATGACCATCACCATTGACAACACCGTGGTGATGCCAACTTGAATCTGGGTGTGATCCTGGATGACCATCTGTCGTTTGCTGCAAACGTTGCATCACTTGCTCGCTCCTGCAGATTTCTCCTCTATGACATCAGGAGGATTCACCCATTCCTCACCGACGAGATGGCACAGGTGCTCATCCAGGCTCTGGTCATCTCCCGGCTGGACTACGGAAACTCCCTCCCTCCTGGCGCCCCGGCGTTGGCCATCAGACCTCTGGAGCTTGTTCAGAAAGCTGCAGCTCGTCTGTTGTTCAACCGCCCTAAGTTCTCCCACACAACTCCCCTTTTCATGTCCCTACACCGGCTCCCAGTAGCTGCTCGCATCCAGTTTAAGACTGTGGTGCTAGCCTACAGGGCAGTGAAAGGAACAGCTCCTTCCTATCTCCAGGTCATGGTCAAGCCCTACACCCCCCCCCCCGACCACTTCGCTCTGCTGCCTCAGGATGCCTGGTTGCCCATCGCTCAGAGACCCCTGTTGCCCATTGACCTGGTCATGGCTCTTTTCTGTCCTCGCCCCACAGGGGTGGAATGAACTCCCCACTGATGTCAGGACAGCGGAGTCACTGCCCATCTTTCGGCGCAGGTTGAAAACTCACCTCTTCAAGAACTACTACCCTGTTACTTGCTCTTAGCACTTCTTGTATTCACTAATTTAAAAAAAACACTCTTTCTTGTGCTTTTACTTTATCACTGGTTTTGCTCTTAGATGCTTGTTTAGATGCACTTATGACCTCTGATGACTAGTAGTTCTCCTGATTTCCTACGTTAAATGCCCTTATTGTAAGTCGCTTTGGATAAAAGTGTCGGCTAAATGACTGTAATGTAATGTAATGTCTAGGGGATGATAGATATCGAGTCAGAAACAAACAATAATAAATCATCCGTGTATAAAGAAAGTGTGTTCCGAACCACATCTGAGAATTCCTTGACTAAAACTGGAAGATTTAAGTGCAATAGATAAAGGTTTAATCACAATGGAAAGTAACAACGGGCTGAAAGGGCACCCCTGTCTTAACTCCTCCCTGAACTCCACACAAGTCTTCTTTCTTCAACTTCCACCATTTGATCCTTGACTCTGCCTTCACTCTCTTCCTCTTCTTGGTCTCTAAAGTCATCCTACAGACCACCATCCTATGCTTCTAGAATGCTTTCATTTTATGCTTTCTTTAAATGGCAAGGCTTGTGGGGTGCTCCCAGTCAGCAGTGGTGAGTACCTACCGACAGTGATCCGAGGAGGGAATAACCACAAACCGGTGACAGGCTGCTGGGTACCCAAGGCTTATTGATGCACAAGGCAATAAAGTCTGGTCTGAACCGACAGAAGGTCTACTGTGGCACAAGCCACAGAACATTTTAATGATGGTGACGGGAGGAATGTGTCACAACACAGTGCATTGCACCCTGCTGCATATGGGGCTGCATAGCCACAGACCAGTCAGAGTGCCCACGATGACCCCTGTCCACCATCAAAAGCACCTACAATGGGCACACAAGCATTAGTACTGGATCTGAGCAGTGGAAGAGGGTCGCCTGGTCCGATAAGCCCCGTTTTCTTTTAGATCACTTGGATGGCAGTGTACATGTGCACCATTTACCTGGGGAAGTGATGGCACCAGGATGCACTATGGGAAGACAACAAGCCGGTTGAGGGAGAGTGATGCTCTGGGTAATGTTCTGCTTGGAAACCTTGGGTCCAGCCATTCACATGGACCTCAATTTGACATGTAGCACCTAAACATTGTTGCAGATCAGGTACACCTCTTCATGGCAATGGTATTTCCTGATGGCAGTAGCCTCTTCAAGCAGGATGATGCACCCTGCCACATAGCACATTGTTCAGGAACGGTTTGAGGAATGTGATGAAGTGTTCAAGGTGTTGCCCTGGCCTCCAAATTCTCCAGATCTAAATTCAGTTGAGCATCTGTGGGATGTGCTGGACCAACAACTCCGATACACGGCAGCTCCACCTCACAACTTACAGGACTTGAAGGATCTGCTACTAATGTTTTGGTGCCAGATACCACAACACACCTTCAGGGGTCATGTACAGTCCATGCCTCAGCAGGTCGGTGCTGTTTTGGCGGCATATGGAGGACCAACAGCATATTAGGCAGGAGGTCATCAGTGTACTTGTACACATACATGCTCATATATGTACTTTGTTATACCAGTGCAAGCGATCTTACAAAAAAGCCACATACTAGTCTGCATCGTCTAACAATCAAATTTTTGCAATTACTTCTAATGGTGATTATAGTCTTTTTATACTATAAATTTTCCCCCTACTGTAAGTTTTTACCCTTATCCCACCCTATTAACCCAATGGCATATGGCTGGAATGCTTGTCGAATAACTCCCCTGGCTCACGTTTCCACAGGAAGGAGATAGTCGTAACACCAGCTTCCTTCAAACTCGTGTCAGCTGCTCTCGCTAGTTTACACGCTGAAGCCTCACATGGAATGCATCACCTTCAGGCCGCGAACGAGACGTAGGGAGAATGCTTTCGGTTGCTTGGCTGCAGGCGCCGAATGGACCAGAGGGGTTGCTGGAGGACGATGAGTCCCCAAACACTACACCGATCTACACACACTATCCTTCGGGTAAGGGTGGCCTAATGAATACCTTACCCCGTGGATGCTCTGGCCGTGACCAGTTATGGTGAGTCTGGGATACGAACCTGGGATACGAACCTCCCACCCACATGACGAGCGGATTGCAAGAACGGCGGTTTATTCCGCTCGGCTATCAGAGTGGCCTATAGAGTCTAATTTTCTTTCTATGCTTAAGCAAAGCAAGAGACAGACAGAAAACACCACAGCCACAGAGCCGGGCTGGATTTCCTCCTTTTCTGCTCTAAAAGCCGGCACCCTACCCATCTCTCACTCTCTCTCGCTCCCTCCCGCCCCTTAGGATGATGATGTGCAGGCTCCACAGAGCAGGACTTTCATATGGTATCATTACCATTTCAAAGACTCTGCTGCTGTCTTATGGAACTTTAAGCTGTGGCATGCTGCAGGGAGAAGGGCATTGTTTATCACAAACTAAAACATGACTCTTACATCTCGGTCTAAACGACAACCAACTAATTTCTGTGTTTGAGGGTCTGGGGGGTTTACGCAGTGTGTGGTTAAATTAGTGGACAGTATCTGACTGGCCTTGACAGTGTAAGCTTTGTGCATTTCAGCATCTTGTATGCATGTGTAGAGTTCACAGTCAGTTCAGGGTTGGTTTATTTTCATTGTTGGGTATTCTTTGAGGCTTACTGCTTCTTGAGGACATTTAAAACAAAAGCCCCGTTTTGCTGCTGTGTGTCGCACGGCAGATAAAGAGCAGAGACCAAAAGGGGCTTGCGTAAATCAAATATGGGTCTCTAAGGATACAGTTACAATGGATATGAAACGGAGTTAAATTCTTTGAATAACACATCTCAGGTTCAATTATTTATTGCAAAAAAGGAGGCGGCAGGGGAGGTCCTGACACATCCCTCAAACCCAGCTTGAGGTTCGTTTCCCCCTTTAAATGCTGCCTTACCCACATGTGCGCACACACATACACACACACACACTTAATCGCCCAGCAGTTCCTGCTGCAACATTAATGTCCTCATTTATCCTTACACACAAATGTCAACCTTTGTCAACCAGCATCCTCGCCTTTCTGTCCCCCTTTCAGCTGCCCTCCTCTTTCACCAACTTGTTCCTCAGAAATATTTTCCATCTCTTCCTTTGTATTCTCTTCCATCCTTTTTTAACATCCTTCGAGCCACTTCTGGTGTTACCTTTCGCCTCCATTCTGCCTTATTCATTCCTGCTATCCCCTCGGTTCCTTTCAGTCTTTTTGCAGTACTCCTTTCCAGCTCATTTCCTCTCCCCCTACTCCTTTAGTCTGCTTGGATATTATGCATTTATCTGCTGTATGTCCCTGGTTCTACCATTCTGTTTCATTCTCCTCTCTCTGCCTGGGGATCCTCTGGTGACATCACTCCAATGGTTACCATGGTTTCAGGGAAATAGGGACCACAGCGATAGTTTTGCCTCAGTGTTACGATCACACACACACACACACACACACACACACACACACACACACACACACACACACACACACAACGTGCAAACATAACACAGAGGAAATAATGAGCAGGACTTGGACATTTATCCGGAGAGGCAATTTATTTGGTGATATAATCCAGACGTATTACAAGGTCTACGTGTGTGTGTGTGTTTTACTCCAGTGACAGTGAAGCCTCTGTGTGAATAAACATGTCACTGTCGTACAGGTCTTCGTCCAGCTGGCCTTCCTCCTCGGTGAAGTAAGTGGGGAATGGTGGGTTGAGTAGCGTGGAAGCCCTGGCGGGCAGAACAGTGTCTCTCACCTGGAACACACACATAAATGAATGAAGAAACACACACACACACACACACACACACACACACACACACTTGTATTGTTATAGCTGTAAGGAAATGACTGAGGTCATTACCCAACTCGCGTCGACACAAAGCTAACCGTGAACAAGTCAAGCTTACTCCAATTCTCTCTAAAAATGGCCTTTTTCCATTTTAAGGCTGAATCGACAGTCATTACTTTTTGGGGTAGTCTGTTTTTCCAGTAATATTAAAGGCCACGGTGAAAAACAGACTGCCAGTGTACACACATCCAATTGTCAATTTATTGAGATCTGAAGAAATATGTTAATAGAGTTTGATTTTCAGCACGTTTGTGTGTGTGTGCGTTTGTCAAGGGCGGCGCTACAGTGTTGCTTGGAGTTGCTATAGCAACTCCAAGATTTGGCATAGCAACTGCAAAGCAGTTTGTTATGAAACTAATAAAAATATAAATTATTAAAAAACGCGTATTATTTTGGTAGAAGTGTTTTTCATTGTGAACACGAGCAAAAAAAAAAATCTAAATCCAGTCTTTTCTCAAACAAAGTAGCGCTACTCGCGTCCTGCGAGTGAGTCAGAGGTCATGAACTTGCTAGTTCAGTTTTGCGAGCTGAACATAGAGAGATTTCTCGTGCCAAAAAGACCACGGACCTCAACATACGTTGAGGAGACAGATGAGAGAAACATTAACCCTGCTGTCTCTGGCAGTGTTGTAGAAGAAGAGCAGACCGACAGCCAGGACGAGCAAGTCTGCAGCGAGGTCTTGGATAAAGTTGGGGAGGAAGAAGACGAGCTACTGTTCCCGCCATCTGATAAGCAGTTAGCCTCCACCCCGAGTTGCAGCGGTGTAGCTGATATTAGCCACACAGCTAAAGAAGGACCGCGGCACCTTATTTTCCGAAAATACCCAGCAAAGTATGAACTTCAAATGTGATCCTTCATCACCGAAGGTATGAACAATATACCTGGCTGGAATATTCAATTATCATTCCATTATCATTATGGATATGGTTTGGATTGGATTTTTTTCCCCCTGCCCTTTCCTCCCCAATTGTACCCCAGTCTTCTGAGCCGTCCCAGTCGCTGCTCCACCCCCTCTGCAGATCCGGGGAGGGCTGCAGACTACCACATGCCTCCTTCGATACATGTAGAGTCGCCAGCCGCTTCTTTTCACCTGACAGTGAGGAGTTTCACCAGGGGGACATAGTGTGTGGGAGGATCACGCTGTTCCCCCCGAACAAGCGCCCCGACCGACCAGAGGAGGCGCTAGTGCAGCGACCAGGATACATCCGGCTTCCCACCCACAGGCATGGCCAATTCTGTCTGTAGGGGCGCGCGACCAAGCTGAAGGTAACACGGGGATTCGAACCGGTGATCCCCGTGTTGGTAGGCAACGGAATATAGACCGCCATGCCACCTGGATGCCCAGATTGTATTATTATAGATAAAATAATGTTAAACAGAACATGATTCTGTGATGTTGTCGCGCCAAGCACAGACACATGAAGGGAGCTGTTGTTCAAATAGAGGAGACGTGCTGTTAAATATATTTTTTAATATTTAAATATTTTAAATAAAATGTCCACACTCAAATGTTTATTCATATAACTTTAACTTGTTTGCAGAAGGCTTAAAGATTCGGTTATTTCAAAGCTCCGTCAGACACTGAGCCACGGTTAAGATAATTATTCGAAATCCTTAATCCAAATTAAATTCTAACGTCAATAATAATTAAAAAAAATGCTAAACAGATAAATTATTCAATAAAAACGAATAAATATACTACTACAAACGAGTTTGCCATCTCTACTCCCCCTGGCGATCAGATTGCTTCTCGAGTAGCCGCGATTGGACGATATGAAAATAGAAATGATCGCCCAACCCCAACACGCAAGGCAACCGTGGATGGTGATACAGCAACTGCTACACCACTGCAGTGAAAAATCCCTGGCGCCGCCCATGGCGTTTGCATGTGCATGTATAAAAGGAAAAAAGCTGAGCTAGGTGAAATAGGACACACATTTGTATTCATTATTGCTTGTCTGCAAAACAAATAATAGGCACATACGTATGCAAGCACTCAAGCACACACACACACAAGCCCACAAAGGGCAAGCACAACATGCTGAGTATGAGGATGGATGCTTTGGATATTACTAACATCATTAAAGTGCACGCTCACTCCCGCTGACACACACAGCTGATACAGCATAGTATCACTGAAGATTGATAACGCCGTCTTGTAGGAGGACTGCGTTTTACAGGCGCAAGGTCGCACATCCCCCTTCAGAACACGACGAGGGCCAGTTCCCATCACCTTTAAACTCTGCTCGGGATTTCTTGGTCTTGTGCTTACCTTCACTAAGCAGTTCCTGTGACCAGGGACGGAGCCGCTTACATATAGCACGTTGAACTTGGTGTTGACCCTCCATACCTGAGTGAGAAAATTAGAGAGAGAGATGGACGGGTGAACAATGACAAGTGAAAAAGTAAACGACAGAAAAGAGATGAGAGAGAGGGTGAGAATAAAGGGGTGTGCAGTATCGTGTAACAAGAAAAATAGGAAAGGGGAAAGGAAAAGGAATGAGCTGAAACTACCGAGTACAAACAAGATTCAACAGCAAAGTGTGTGTTTGTGTGTACCTTTAGACCGAAAGCTGTCCTGAAGAAATCGCCCATCATGCCAGGCATCTTCTTTCCTTTGAAGACTTTGGCTGGATCCTGTAAACACACAGCAACACAGTGAATTACTCTACTCCTGTACTGTGTTTGTTTCTGTTGCGTATGAGTAATAGTGCTTTGAGTTTCTCACCCCTCCAGGTCCGGATGCCCCGGGTCTGCGGTGGGTCTTGGTTTGTCCGTGGCTGGCTGGTTGACCTTTGAATCCCCAGCGTTTCATAACGCCCTGAAAACCCTTACCAATCCTACACACAGGTGCACGTATGCACACATAGACACACACACAGAAACACACACACACACTTCATAATTAGAGGCTACATTTAGAGATGCTGCATTGTTGCATCAGTGGACACTTGGAGGGAGAAAGGATTTCACTTGGACACCTGAGCTGCCAAGCCAGAAACTGTAAGAAGCGAGGAGAAGACAGCTTACGTTTTGGCTGTGACGTCCACATACTGGCCTGGACGGAAATGTGCAGCGTACAGAGGCGTGCCTGGGTACACAACAAACATAGTCAAGTCAAGTCAAGTCAATCTTATTTGTATAGCCCAATATCACAAAATACAAATTTGCCTCAAGGGGCTTTACAGCAAAACAACATCCTGTCCTTGGACCCTCACATCGGATAAGGAACAACTCCCTATACAAAACCTATAACAGGGAGGAAAAAACAGGAAGAAACCTCAGGGAGAGCAACAGAGGAGGGATCTCTCTCCCAAGATGGACAACATGCAATGGATGTTGCGTTTACACAATTTACATAACACAACATTGAAAGAGGATAACAGAATTATAATGGAATTATAAAATATATGAAGAATATGATGCGCAGGATGCCAAGATTACATAAAAAAAATCTAATAATCAATCCATCAACGGAAAACAGAAAACTTTGATCAGTTTGTTATGGTCAATGAAAGTACACGTGTTCATACCTGGTTTAATGATGGCATTGTCCGAAACTTTAAATGTGGTCACTTTCTCTTTTGGAGGAACTCCTGCGCTCATAAACATCTCTACTTCCTCCTCACTTTTCTGCCAGAGAGACAGACAATGTGAGACAGTGAGAGAGAGATTGGGCATCGCTGAGGAATAGAGTCAATGAGCGAGAGAAGTAGAGGACGAAAGCAAGCAGTAAGCAGCACGTTCAGCTTTGGAAACTGAAAAAAATTTAACAGCTGTCACCTGCAATGACTGGGAATGGGCAAAAATCACAAATACACACACACACATCTGGCAGTGAGTGGCTGTGACATGTCTTTTCACTCGCTGCCTCCGTCTCTCTGCCTGTTCTCTGAAACTCAGCAGGCACACGACTCTGACCAGCACTGCCACGGATTAAAGGCCTGATCAGAATCAGAATCGACTTTACTAGCCAAGTGTGCTTATGCATATGAGGAATCTGACTCAGGTTTACAATAGGTTCTAGTACTTCCATATATCACACACACACAAAAAACTAACAGAAAAGAAATAAATGCAATAATAAATCGAATACTGGCGGTAAGTACGTAAGCACAACAAGGTACGTCACAACTATACAGAGTTTTGTTATGGCTCAATAATTTATAACGCTTATTTATTATATAATAATATTATATACTAAAATATGTACTATTTATCTATTATATACTATATTTTAAACTGCTATCATCCACCATTATCCAAACCGCTTATCCAAATCAGGGTCGCGAGGATGCTGGAGCCTATCCCAGCAGTCATTGGGCGGCAGGCGGGGAGACACCCTGGACAGGCCACCAGACCATCACGGGGCCCACACATACACACCTCGGGACAATTTAGTACGGCCGATTCAACTGACCTACATGTCTTTGAACTGTGGGAGGAAACCGGAGCGCCCGGAGGAAACCCACGCAGACACGGGGAGAACATGCAAACTCCACAGAGGAAGACCCGGGACGACCCCCAAGATTGGACTACCCCGGGGCTCAAACCCAGGGCCTTCTTGCTGTGAGGCGACCGCGCTAACCACTGTGCCACCGTGCCGTGATACTGCAGTCAAATCGTACTTTATCAATCCAGCCATCCATTTTCCAAGCCGCTTAACCTAATTAGGGTCATGGGATGCTGGAGCTTATCCCAGCAGTACTTTCTCAATGGGAAATAAAAATCTGAAACTGGCTTATTGAGCATCCATCTCATGTCTCCTGATAGGAGCATATAAATTACTCAATCTCATTCTATTCACTGTGCCTATTAAACACAATTTTAACTTCTTTTTTATTCATATAATTCCTGGTAAATAGTTCAGTCAAAAGCAGAACATTTGTATTATTAAGTCACAAAAACACATAGGACCGCTGTATCAGTGTGGATCCACATTTCTTATGAGTCTAGAGCAGAAGTATTCTTATTATTCTCTTGCTTTTTCATAGCTCATGTTGAATTTTTTCTTGAAAATAAATTTGTCAAACAGACTGTTCCAACAACAGTCATTTTATGGCCCCAATAAGTTGCTTCTTCACAATTTATTTCATTCTTTTCCAACGTTACTTTTGATGTTTATCATCCATCCATTCATTATCCAAGCCGCTTATCCCAATCAGGGTCAAGGGAATGCTGGCGCCTATCCCAGCAGTCATTGGGCAGCAGGCGGGGAAACACCCTGGACAGGCCGCTAGGCCATCACAGGGACAACACACACACACACACATTTACATCTACGGACAATTTAGTTTGGCCGATTCCCCTGACCAACATGTCTTTGGACTGAGGGAGGAAATGGAAGCCCCCGTAGGAAACCCACGCACACGGGGAGAACATGTGAACTCCACACAGAGGACAACCTGGGACGACCCCCGAGGTTGGACAACCCCGGGGTTAGAACCCAGGATATTCTTGCTGTGAGGCGACCGCGCTAACCACTGCGCCACCGTGATCACATCAACATCATCACGGTGATGTTTAACTTGCTAGTCCAAAATCTACTTGAAGTCACGGATTTTGGAAAACGAATGCCCAGAAAGAAGCTGAACACTAAGAATGAAGTGAAAGCACCAAGCAGATACCTAGGACTAGTTTTGGTAATGGCATCAGCAGGAATGCTTTTCGTCACAACTGATGGAACAGTTCACAGTGATGAGAGGATGTCCCAGATGCACTTTAAATAGTCCTTACGTAGAATGGTGATACGTTTCTCCCTCCGATCATAAGGGCAGCAGAGTTACCATCATGATCTTCTTTGGACAGGTACTTGACCACATGGCAGTCCTGCACCTGGAGGGAGAGAGGGGCCAGATGGGCAGTTAAGAGAATACACAAGTCAGCAGTGAAATAAACATTTAATTTCCCTTTTCTTACAGTTGCTAAGGATCAGTTTCATGAGTGTGTGTGTGGGGGGGGGGGAAGGGTTTTAATTCTTTCTTAAATTTAGCTGCAGCTCCCTCCCCACCCACACCATAGACAGACACCCAGTTCTACACCAGACCAAATCTGAAAGCCAATGCTTTCTTGGATGCAATTCTCAGGAAATAAAGCTTACTGGTTGGAGCTCTCTAGCCAAATATTCGTCTAATTTTAGATCAATGCAAGTTCGAGAACATGTTATAAAAACTGTAGGCCTTTTTAGGTGGTTTTTCCGTGTCTGGATGCCTGGAATTGGCCCTTTGAAATGGTGTTTGCTGACTCGCACAGTTAATAACTTTTTTTTTGGATCCCCCCCCCCTTTTCAACCCAATTGTACCCATCTAATTACCCCACTCTCCCAAATTCCGAGCCGTCCCGGTCGCTAATCCACCCCCTCTGTCAATCTGGGGAGGGCTGCAGACTACCACATGCCTCCTCCGATACATGTGGAGTTGCCAGCCGCTTCTTTTCACCTGACATTGAGGAGTTTCGCCAGGGGGACGTAGCACGTGGAAGGATCACGCTATTCCCCCTAGCCCCCCCAAACATGCACCTCAAACGACCAGAGGAGGCACTTGTGCAGCGACCAGGACACATACTTGCATCTGGCTTCCCACCCGCAGACACGGCCAATTGTGTCTGTAGGGACGCCCGACCAACCCGGAGGTAACACGGGGATTCGAACCGGCGATCCCCGTGTTGGCAGGCAACAGAATAGACTGCCACACCATCCAGACGCACCCTTACTAATAACTTTTAACAACTCCTGTATTGTCTTAACTGGCCACATCACTTAAGTGGCACATCAACGACCATCTCCAATTTTTGCCGACAATGGTCAAATTTTAGTTATGCTTTCAAAAAACAGAAAGCAGTTACGCTTATCCAGGGGTCGTGGGGATGCTGGAGCATATACCAGCAGTCACTGGGCAAAGGCAGGGAGACACCCTGGACAGCCTGCCAGGCCATCACCGGGCTGACACACATACACATTCACACCTAGGGACAGTTTAGTACAGTCAACTCACCTGACCTGCATGTCTTTGGACTGTGGGAGGAAACCGGAGCACCCAGAGGAAACCCACGCAGACACGGAGAGAACATGCAAACTCCATACAGAGGACGACCCGGGACAACCCCTGAGGTTGGACTACTCCAGAGGTCGAACCCAGGACCTTCTTGCTGTGAGGCGACCATGCTAACCACCGTGCCACCCAATTTTCCATCCATCCATTATCTGAACTGCTTATCCTGCTCTCAGGGTTGTGGGGATGCTGCAGCCTATCCCAGCAGTCATTGGGCGGCAGGCGGGGAGACACCCTGGACAAGCTGCCAGGCCATCACACAGGGCCGACACACACACACATTCATACCTAGGGACAATTTAGTACGGCCGATTCACCTAACGTACATGTCTTTGGACTGTGGGAGGAAACCGTAGCACTTGGAGGAAACCCATGCAGACACGGGGAGAACATGCAAACTCCACACAGAGGACAACCCCCAAGGATGGACTATCCCGGGGCTCAAACCCAGGACCTTCTTGCTGTGAGGCGACCGTGCTAACCACCGCACCACCCAATTTTATCTATTTAAAATTAAATCTACAACACAACAAAGTGTGCAAAAAGTGAAGGGGTCTGAATGCTTTCTGAAGCTACTGTATATACAGAATTTCTGCGGGCTGGACAGAATTTGGACTCCCTTGAATCTAGATACAGCCATAGTTTAACAGAAGTTTGTGGTTTCAACATGCGTATATGTAGGGGTGATAGATGTGTATGTTGATCCATTTATGTTACAAAATTAACGTAAAAGGATAACAATACACAAAAATTGCTGCTGCAGAGTTGCAGAACATATGCATCGTGTTTATAATTTATCTAATCAGACATATGTTAATGCATACCATTAGGAGTTTTTTGACTTAAGGGTCTCGCTTCACCATCTGAGGTTGGTTTCCTTACACTTAATTGACTCGGCTCAGTTGTTTTGACATTATTAACAAGCGCTGCTTTACTGCTGTGGGCCCATGTTAACAAAGGCCAGCAGCTTTACGAGTGTAGCAGGGAGAGGACACGTTCAAATCCTATCAAAGTGGGTGGTGCCAGCAGACTCAACCTGTGCCCTCAGAGGCACAGGACCACTGATGTGTGGAAATGATTAAACAAGTTGTCACCTCAGCCCTAGACCTACTGGTCTCCGGACCACTGCTTTCGCATCACTGGTTCCAAACAGGGCGTCCTCTTTGTGAATCAAACGATCAAAGAACTTTTTTTCTTACGTCAGCTTCCTCTGTCACTCCCATACGCATTTAAATTCTTTTACCAAACGCTCATTAAAACTCAAACACTGAGCAAAACAGACTGCGCTACAGAGTTCATGCAGCACCACACCTGAGAGTAATTCTAATGAAGAATCAAAGTCTTCGCTGCTCGGTATTTTTCTTTTTTTCCCCTCCCCTTGAACAATCCAATTTATCTGACTTCTGCTTTGACCTGTCAGCCACATCCTTTTACACGCCAGCCAGACACGCTCATCGATGGCTCACGGTTTCATCATGCGATGCAACAGCACAGCAGCAGCTGACACGAGTGTGAGTGTGTGTGTGTGTGTGTGTGTGTGTTACCTGTAACATAGTTACTACATGTCTTTCTCCTGTTTTTGTCCAGACCGGAGCCATCCCCAATTTCACTGCCACCAATCCGACTCTACGACTGCCTGGGATCGGGATGCAGGCAAGGACAAAGAAACATTTTGTGAAAAGGGGCGGTCTTAATTCTCTTACTTACACACACCCATTCTATTGTGACATCTACCTTCCGACCATTCCTGCCTAGGCCAAGGCTCGTCTTTGAGAGGGTAGAGCTTGTCAGCCGTCTGTTTTTTGTACTCCTCCGCGACGCTCTTCCTCATGAACTGTTGGTTCTCGTCTGTGAGGTGTTCGTCAAACCACGTAGTGCTCTTCACTGTTCGAACACAACCCAGTGCCAGGGCAGGACTGCCAAGGGAAAAAATGGGATTAGCTACAAGCAGACTTAGTTATCAAACCCTATGCCCATCACCACAGGCAGGCATATGAACATCATACTACACATCTAATCAACTCATATTAGAGTTGGGACTGATCAGATCCAATATCGGTATCGGGTGCCGATACCGACGTAATTCACTCATAGGATATCGGACTGACATTACCGATCCATGACATACTGATCCAGATTCCATAGTCTGATATTTTTATGAATTATAAATATGTAATGATGCAATTTAAGCCCATAGCCAAAATGGTATATGTAAGTTCAGGTAGAATGAAGTGTTTTGAATAAGGAGACGTGAGACACAAATGCTTTGCTTGCCCGCGGAAAGCGGAGGATGCAGAAGCAGCGGGGGGACAATGCCAATTGCCGCGGGGTAACAACTGAAACCCCACAAAATGTAAACCTGGAGTCTCCTAAACTACATAGTAATTCAGAGAAAGATAACATGGCTGTAGATGATGTAGTAACTGTATCCGAGGGAACCCGGTGTGTGTGGAGTTAGTGGTGCTGCTGCGTGTGTAACCTCCCAGTAGGGCCCTATAGAATCCATCGTAATTTTTTTCAGATTTTGTTTTATTTTTTTCCCCCAAATTCTTGTGTTTTCCATTTTAATTTGTCTGAATTCTGTGTTTTACAATTTAAGCACATTGTGGCCCTGTGATGGCCTGGCGGCCTATCCAGGGTGTCTGCTGGGATAGGCTCCAGCATCCCCGTGAACCTGAGAGCAGGATAAGCGGTTTGGATAATGGATGGATGGCTGGATGGATGGATGAATAAAGTTTCAATAATTCAATAAGAAGATATTCAAAATTTAATGAACATAAATGAATTTAAAACACAACATTGCACTATTTTTTATCAAAGAAAGTGCTTCCTTGTTTACAATGCTTGACCAGAAATGGGTGTAGCTTTTTCATTTTTTTCCAATGGAATATCTGACTGTGCATACAGCCACGAAGTCTTAAACAAACTCACGTCTTGCATCTGTCGATGTGGTTGCACGGCTGAGAGTTTGTTGAGGTGATGAGCTCTTCTTGCTAGCGTGCTGCCTCTCTTTGGTCCCCCCGCCCCTTTTCTCCCCAATTGTACTTGGCTAATTATCCCATTCTTCTGAGCCGTCCCGATCTCTGCTAATCCAGGGAGGGCTGCAGACTACCACATGCCCCCTCCAATACATGTGGAGTCACCAGCCGCTTCTTTTCACCTGACAGTGAGGAGTTTCACCAGGGGGACGTAATGCATGAGAGGATCACGCTATTCACCCCAGTTCCCCCTCCCCCTGAATAGGTGCCCCGACCGACCAGAGGAGGCAATAGTGCAGCGACCAGGACACACACCCACATCCAGCTTCCCACCCGCCTGACCAAGCCGGAGGTAACAAGGGGACTTTAACCGGTGATCCCCATGTTGGTAGGCTATGGAATAGACCGCCACGCTACCCGGAAGCCCCTCTCTTGGTTTTTGATGTGAGATTTTGATTGCAGGTGGTCATCGCACGTACTCTTACTGTCCAGTCAATTGTAATCTGGCAAAACGTACAGTATAGTTGTTCTCCTGACTCATAGAATTCGTTTGGATATTTCTCTGCTCTAAACTTGGCTGTTAAGCATCGAAGCCATCTCAGAGGGCCTCTGTGACATGACTGTGTGTGGAAGAGGGGCTAAGCCCCACCTTCGGTAAAACACAGACAGACAACAGTCAGAAGATAGAAGCTGCAGCAGCATGCCCGTAAATGACACCAAAACACAGTCCAGACTCTCAGCATAGTTTTTTTCGGTTCATTCAACTTAAGTGCTGTGAAAAAATGTTTATACTGGTAGGGAAAACCCTGAGTTTTGGGAGGATGATCATCCTCCTTCTCCTGGATCTTGGTGACAATAGTCAAGTCAATTTTATTTGTATAGCCCAATATCAAGTGACAAGTGATAGGAAAGGACAAGTGAAGAACCACATTTACAAACTTCCATCACTTCATCCAGGTTATTGTCACAATTTGATTTAATTGATGCTTGGAGAACAAAAAATTCCAAACACCAGACAGTACACATGGGTAAATATTTCAGGGAACAGGGCTCAGTGCTGCCACGCTAGACAGGGTGTATATTGCCAGACACTTTAAAGTATTTTTAAACCTGGGTGCTATTCTCTCAATCATTTGGGGTCTAAATGACTAATAGGATTAATGTAGGCCCTGTGATGGACTGGCGGCCTGTCCACTCCAGGGTGTCTTCCTGCCTGCCACCCAATGACTGCTAGGATAGGCTCCAGCATATTGCGACCCGAATTCGGGTAAGCGGCTTGGATAATGGATGGAATGGATGGACTAACGTTTTTGGAAATGGTCCAGTATTGAGTGAGAATGCTTCAGCCGACAGCCGCAAAATGGGCTGCAATGTAATCCTTGGGGGCAACTGTGCCCGTCAAAGTACGTCCACGAAAAGTGCTTGTTTTTGCCAGACAGGCTCAGATTGTTATTACAAGTGTCTGACAACATTACAAAAAGGATCCCTACAGAGATAGACCTTTTTCTTTATGTTTCGTTTTTCTGGTCTCTGTTGTAATATCCCTTTTTACTGCTTGTACGTCTCGGATGTTTACAAAAAAGTCACGTCGAGTCTTATCAGAGCTGACCATTCATTTGAGGCCTGAGACACAGAGGAACTGCTAGCAATCATTTTCATCCAAATTCATGGCTGAATATTTAAGTGATTTCAACAATGTGGATGAATTCGATGGTCGCCCGTATATATATATATACATATGAAGAGCTCCTAGAAATTGAAGACAGAATGAGGAGAGAGAAGAGCAACAGGCAGAGAAGGGAGAACCAGATTCTTTGGCTGGCATTAGTTTCATATGCAATCGATGACCACCGGTTTCATATGCATATGAAACCAATTGCTGGTTTCATAAACCGATCGCTGTCGTTACACATCAGGATGTAATCCAAGGAAGTTGAATCAATTCAACTGGGCACAAGGTTTAGTGGGAGAAACGCAGGCTATCACCAACCTTATACAGTGGCTTGCAAAAGTATTCATACCCCTTGAACTTTTCCACATTTTGTCACGTTACGACCACAAACATAAATACATTTTATTGGAATTTTATGTGAAAGACCAACACAAAGTGGCACACAATTGTGAAGTACAAAGAAAATTATACATGATTTCAACATTTTTTTACAAATAAAAAACTGAAAAGTGCGGTGTGCAAAAGTATTCAGCCCCCTTTTCTCTGAGTGCAACCAACTGCCTTCAGAAGTTGCCTGATGATTGCTGAATGATCGAATGTTGACCTAATGACTAAATAGAGTCAACCTGTGTGTAATCTAATCTCAGTAAATACAGTTGTTGTGACGGCCTCAGAGGTTTGTTAAGAGAATATTGGGGAGCAAACAGCATCATGAAGTCCAAGGAACACACCAGACAGGTCAGGGATAAAGTTGTGGAGAAGTTTAAAGCAGGGTTAGGCTATAAAAAGATTTCCCAAGCTTTTAACATCTCACGGAGCACTGTTCAATCCATCATCCGGAAATGGAAAGAGTATGGCACAACTGCAAACCTACCAAGACACGGCTGTCCACCTAAACTTACAGGCCGAATAAGGAGAGCACTGATCAGAGATGCAGCCAAGAGGCCCATGGTGACTGGATGAACTGCAGAGATCCACAGCTCAGGTGGGGGAATCTGTCCACAGGACAACTATTGGTCGTGCACTGCACAAATCTGGCCTTTATGGAAGAGTGGCAAGAAGAAAGCCATTGTTAAAAGAAAACCATAAGAACTCCCATTTGCAGTTTGCCAGAAGCCATGTGGGGGACACAGCAAACATGTGGAAGAAGGTGCTCTGGTCAGATGAGACCAAAATTGAACTTTTTGGCCTAAATGCAAAACGCTATGTGTGGCGGAAAACTAACACTGCACATCACTCTGAACACACCATCCCCACTGTCAAACATGGTGGTGGCAGCATCATGCTCTGGGGTTGCTTCTCTTCAGCAGGGACAGGGAGGATGGTCAGAGTTGATGGGAAGATGGATGGAGCCAAATACAGGGCAATCTTAGAAGAAAACCTGTTCGGAGTCTGCAAAAGACTTGAGACTGGGGCGGAGGTTCACCTTTCAGCAGGACAACGATCCTAAACATAAAGCCAAGGCTACAATGGAATGGTTTAAAACAAAACATATTCATGTGTTAGAATGGCCCAGTCAAAGTCAAGACCTAAATCCAATTGAGAATCTGTGGCAAGATCTGAAAACTGCTGTTCACAAACGCTCTCCATCTAATCTGACTGAGCTTGAGCTGTTTTGCAAAGAAGAATGGGCAAAAATGTCAGTCTCTAGATGTGCAAAGCTGGTAAAGACATACCCCAAAAGATTTGCAGCTGTAATTGCAGCAAAAGGCGGTTCCACAAATTATTGACTCAGGGGAGCTGAATACTTTTGCACGCTGCACTTTTCAGTTTTTTATTTGTAAAAAAATGTTTAAATCATGTATACTTTTCTTTGTACTTCACAATTGTGGGCCACTTTGTGTTGGTCTTTCACATAAAATTCCAATAAAATATATTTATGTTTGTGGTCGAAACGTGACAAAATGTGGAAAAGTTCAAAGGGTATGAATACTTTTGCAAGCCACTGTAAACAGCACAGTTACACAATGTCCACAAAATCCCTCTGGCTCAAATAAATATGGGCGGCTATCGAATTCAAATGCCTCATCCACATTGTCAAAATCAGCTAAATATTCAGCCATGACTTTGGAAATAAGTGATTGCTAGCAGTTCCTCTATGTCTGAGGCTATTCTACCTCAAATGAATGGTCAGCTCTGATAAGATTCAGCGTGACATCTTTTTTTTGTAAGCATCCAAAACCATGCCCCCGTGCGCAATAGCAGCAGCAGTAAAAGCGATGTTACAACAGAGACAGGAAGAAGCAAAACGTAAAGAAAAGGGTCTATATCTCTTTATAGATAGTTTGCATAAAGTTGTCAGACACTTATATAATAACAATGTGAGCCTGTCAGAGGCAAAAACAAGCACTTTTCGTGGGCGTACTTTTGACAGGCGCACTTGCCCCCAAGGATTACTTTGCACCCCTTTTTGCGGCTGCCGGCTGAAGCATTCTCACTCAATACTGGACCAATTCCAAAAACGTTAGTCCCTATTAGTCATCCAGACCCCAAATGTTGGGAAAATAGGGCCCAGGTTTAAAAATACCGGAATTACCCTTTAACACCGGGTTAGTCAGGAGCAACATGTTTCCAGTTGGTTACCAGATCACCACTTTAGTCAATGTTGTTTTATGTCTTTCACCAACAACAAAAAAGAGAAAGAAGTGTAAGTCTTTCTGGCATTTTAACGTGAAACGACTACAGGATATGTCTTTTTGTAAAAACATTTTTGATTACTTTAGGTAATTTTGGAGAGGAAAAAAAAGAAGAAGCACAGTTTGAGTCAATTAACACATTAAAGACCTCGCTTACCTCGGATCAGGGTGACGTTCCGTGCGTCCACGTAACAACGTCACCGTGATCCGAGGTAAGCCAGGTCTTGGCGTCATCTGCACGTCTCAGTCACTGTTGTGTTAGTGGGCACAGTTCACATGCGCAGAGTTGGGGACGAAGAGTTGCCAACGAAATTCGCACTCCTACAACTGTATGTGAAGCCTACCTAAACTACAGTTCAAATATAAACATCTGGAATAAATTTAAATCTAATGCATTTCTATATATGTTTTGCTCTTAATAAATAGCACTACAACCTCATGTAATCTTACAAATAGTACCACCACCACCACCACCACCACATCAAACAACACAGAAAAAAATAGCTCTGGTGTCGGAATCTGCAGATATCCAAATTCAGGTGTCGGAATCGGATAGGAGCAGACAAAACGTGGGTCGGTGCATCTCTAACGCATATACTGCAATGAAGCAGTTATGCTTCTCATTCTTAACAAATTGACTGTATAAATGGGACTGCTGATCAGAGCCTATAACAATCATCAAAGCTATCCGAATAAATGGCATGCCTGAAAGCTAATGCAGTAAAACGCTGGCTTAAAATTGGATAATTTTACACTGCTAATGTGTCATCTCGACGACTTTGTGTCCAAGTCGTTAACTAATCACCTTTCAGCTGCTCCTGCTGCTGCAAACGAAGAGACGTGTGTTGCTCGTCGAAGCAGATGCCGACAGGTCCAAGCTGCCATTACGTAGTTATTTACAACAAAAAAACCTCTTCGTGTGTTTGAAATTATATACGAAATATATATCCGTAACTGTATTTTATAGACAAACCCACGCCTTCATATCGACTCTGTTGTAAAATGTCACCCTGATATTTCCCGGTACGTCATCACAAAGGTTCCGACATCAAGCGCTCAACAAGAAGGTTTCGCAAAGGTTCCGAGTGGTGGTTGTTTTTTTATATATTTCACATTTATTACAAGACAAAAAAATCACTTCCATGGGGTACATACTAGTATATAACGTTATGTTTTTAAATATTGATAGTTTATGTCGGGTTTGCGTGTTCATTTCATTTCACTTGAACACAATTCATTGAAAACTCACTGCCATCGGACCAGCTGAATTCTTCTACAGAATCAAAACAACCATAGTTAGGGTTTTAAATTTCATTCCCTTGTTATCATAATTCACGTTTCCTGTTGTACATCCTGTAGAGCCGGGTCCAAACTATGGACCTGAGGCACTATAGGGCAGATGTCACTTGATTGACAGTACTCGTTGTAATATGTGGGCTGTTCCGAGTAGGGCGATCTTCCGGACTGCACCGATGTTGATGTTGCCTGGGATACGGTTGGTGAACTTTTCCATCCCCTTCTTGATGAGTCCTAGAGCTCTGATGACCACTGGTGTTGTTTCGGTCTTCATTCCCCACATCCTGTTGATTTCAATCTCCAGGTCTTTGTACTTGGTCAGCTTCTCTGTGACCTTCATTGAGGTGTTTTTCTCGGACGGTGTTGCCATGTCGATGAGCACGCACCTCTTTTGCTTCCTGTCCTTGATAATGATGTCGGGCTTGTTGGCTTTTATCTCTGTCAGTGTGGATGGGCATGTCCCAGAGGATGGTGACATCATTGTTTTCAGTGACCGTTTTTGGCTGATGTTCGTACCACTTCTCAGTCGTCTTGATCTTGTAACTCCTGGAGCTCTTCCAGTGCAGGTATGCTGCTGCCTTGTTGTGCCTGTACATGTACTCGGTCTTTGCAAGTTCCGGGCAGCCTGAGACAATGTGGTCGATGGTTTCTTCGTACATTCCACAGATTCTGCCTTTTGGGTCTTTTCCATCTTTGATGATGCGATGGTGATAGGATCTGGTTGCCAGGCAACCAGATCCTATCACCATCCTATCATTATTATTATTATTGTTATTATCATTATTATAATTATTAGTGCCCTGTGATGGACTAACGGCCTGTCCAGGGTGTCTCCCCGCCTTCTGCCCAATGACTGCTGGGATAGGCTCCAGCATCCCTGTGACCCTGAGCAGGATAAGTGGTTTGGATAGCGAATGGATGGGTTTGCATGTTCTTGCATGGGTTTCCTCCAGGTGCTCTGGTTTCCTCCCACAGTCCAAACACATGTAGGTCAGGTGAATCGGCCGGACTAAATTGTCCCTAGGTGTGTGTGTGTGCGTGTGTGTGTGTGTCTATGTATGTCGGCCCTGTGATGGCCTGGCGGCCTGTCCAGCGTATTTCCCCGCCTGCCGCCCAATGACTGCTGGGATAGGCTCTAGCATCCCCGCGACCCTGAGAGCTGGATAAGCGGTTTGGATAATGAATGGATGGATGTCTCGAATCTCGAAACCTGTCCTGTTTGTCCCAAAAATTATAAACCCGAGGTTTGATTAGTTATAGCCTAATAGCCTCCACTGCCAAATATGCCAGCAGCCCTCTGCAATCCAGTCTTCCTGCGAGCAGTGTTCGAAATTAACTTTTTGACTCAACAGCCAAAGATGGCTGGTAGATGAAAAACTTCACCGGCCAAGCATAATTTTTATCAGCCAAAATAATAATTGCCTTTTCATGCTTTGGTTTTTGGTGTCTTACACACACACACACACACACACACACACACACACACACACACACACACACATATATATATATCAACAGATACAGGAAAAAAACTTTTTAATGCATTGCAGTACAGGCCTGTTTTATACATCGTGCACTCATCAGCTGCTATATATATATATATATATATATATATATATATATATATACACTACCGTTCAAAAGTTTGGGATCACCCAAACAATTTCGTGTTTTCCATGAAAAGTCACACTTATTCACCACCATATGTTGTGAAATGAATAGAAAATAGAGTCAAGACATTGACAAGGTTAGAAATAATGATTTGTATTTGAAATAAGATTTTTTTTACATCAAACTTTGCTTTCGTCAAAGAATCCTCCATTTGCAGCAATTACAGCATTGCAGACCTTTGGCATTCTAGCTGTTAATTTGTTGAGGTAATCTGGAGAAATTGCACCCCACACTTCCAGAAGCAGCTCCCACAAGTTGGATTGGTTGGATGGGCACTTCTTTGAGCAGATTGAGTTTCTGGAGCATCACATTTGTGGGGTCAATTAAACGCTCAAAATGGCCAGAAAAAGAGAACTTTCATCTGAAACTCGACAGTCTATTCTTGTTCTTAGAAATGAAGGCTATTCCATAAGAGAAATTGCTAAGAAATTGAAGATTTCCTACACCGGTGTGTACTACTCCCTTCAGAGGACAGCACAAACAGGCTCTAACAGGTACTATTTAATGAAGATGCCAGTTGGGGACCTGTGAGGCGTCTGTTTCTCAAACTAGAGACTCTAATGTACTTATCTTCTTGCTCAGTTGTGCAACGCGGCCTCCCACTTCTTTTTCTACTCTGGTTAGAGCCTGTTTGTGCTGTCCTCTGAAGGGAGTAGTACACACCGGTGTAGGAAATCTTCAATTTCTTAGCAATTTCTCCTATGGAATAGCCTTCATTTCTAAGAACAAGAATAGACTGTCGAGTTTCAGATGAAAGTTCTCTTTTTCTGGCCATTTTGAGCGTTTAATTGACCCCACAAATGTGATGCTCCAGAAACTCAATCTGCTCAAAGAAGTGCCCATCCAACCAATCCAACTTGTGGGAGCTGCTTCTGGAAGCGTGGGGTGCAATTTCTCCAGATTACCTCAACAAATTAACAGCTAGAATGCCAAAGGTCTGCAATGCTGTAATTGCTGCAAATGGAGGATTCTTTGACGAAAGCAAAGTTTGATGTAAAAAAAATCTTATTTCAAATACAAATCATTATTTCTAACCTTGTCAATGTCTTGACTCTATTTTCTATTCATTTCACAACATATGGTGGTGAATAAGTGTGACTTTTCATGGAAAACACAAAATTGTTTGGGTGATCCCAAACTTTTGAACGGTAGTGTATATATATATATTACCACTTATCCTGCTCTCAGGGTCAAGGGAATGCTGGAGCCTATCCCAGCTGTCACTGGGCAGCAGGCAAGAAGACACCCTGGACAGGCCGCCAGGCCATCAAGGGCCGACACATACATTCACACCTCGGGACAATTTAGTTCGTCCGATTCACCTGACCTACATGTCTTTTGACTGTGGGCGGAAACCAGAGCACCCAGAGGAAACCCATGCAGACACGGGGAGAACATGCAAACGCCACACAGAGGACGACCTGGGATGACCCCCAAGGTCGGACTACCCCGGGGCTCGAACCTAGGGCCTTCTTGCTGTGAGGCGACTGTGCTAACCACTGTGCCACCCACGACCAACTTGAGTGGTGTTTCATTTGACAACACTTTGCATTCAACTGGGCCCTGTGATGGACTGGCGGCCTGTCCAGGGTGTCTCTCCCCGCCACCCAGTGACTGCCACCCAGTGGTCCAACATCCCTGCGAACTTGAGAGCAGGATAAGCAATTTGGATAATGAATGAATTAGCATTCAACTTCTTTTTTTTAATTATATATGAATGTATTTCTAGTTTTTCCCCTTACCCCACCCGATTAACCCAATAGCATATGGCCGGAACTCTTGTCGAATAACTCCCCTGGCTCACGTTTCAACAGGAAGGAGATAGTCGTAACACCAGCTTCCTTCAAACTCGTGTCGGCTGCTCTCGCTATTTTACACACTGAAGCCTCGTATGGATTGCATTACCCTTAGGCCGCGAAGGAAACGTAGGGAGAATGCTTTCGGTTGCTTGGCTGCAGGCGCCCGGATGGGCCAGAGGGGTCACTGGAGAACGAGTCTGCAGTCTGTTCCTATCCTGTTTTATTGCTGCTCCAAATCAGACTATGATGGATCTGCACAGGACAGGCTCATCAGCTCCTGTGGCAGACCAAATGTCCTTAATTGCCACAGAAAGAACATCCTCTGCTGGGCCTTTTTCAGCAGTTGATGTCGGTCTCCCACTTCATGTCTTTGGAAATGGTAGTTCCCAGAAACTTGAAGGTCTCCATGGTTGGCACAGGGCTGTTGGATATTGTGAGGGGTATCTTCTAAAGTCCACCGTCATCGCCACGGTCTTGAGCATGTTCAGCTCCAAGTTGTTCTGACTACACCAGAGCACCAGCTGCTCAACCTCCCACCGATATACAGACTCGTCACCATCCTGGATGAGTCTGATGACCGTAGTGTTGTCTGCAAATGAGTAGTTTAACAGCTGGGTCCTTGGACGTGCTGTTTGGTGTAGAAGGAGAAGCACACTGGAGAGAGAGCACATCCCTGGGGTACACCAGTGCTGACTGTCCGTATATCAGAAGTGACTTCCCCCAGCCTCATCTGCTGTTTCCTGCCTGTCAGGAAGCTGGTGATCCACTGACAGTTGGTGGGGGACACAGTGAGCTGGGAGTGTTTGGAGGAGAGAATTTATGGAATGATGATGTTGAATGCCGAACTGAAGTCCAGAAACAGGATACTTGCACATGTCACTGGGCAATCAAGGTGTTGCAGGATGTAGTCCAGTTCCATAATGACTACATCATCCACTGACCTATTTGCCTGGTAGGCAAACTGCAGTTCATGACCAAATAAAGTTTAGTGTTGAATTTTGACTTTCACATGTTTTACTGTTACCGTCTGTTGGCATTGAATGTGATGTACTGGAGGCCACGCCTACAGTGTTCATGTGACCACGCCCCCCAACGCCCACCCATTCTCATCTGGTCACCTTAGGTTTATGTTTTTGTTCTGTACACAAATGGATGAAAACAGGGCAAAATGAAGGGCATGAGAACATTTTATTGTTACATTTGCAAAATTAGAGTCAAATTGTGCTCAACTGTCTAATTCTCATTCTTTGTTCTCAGGCTGTATTTAAATACAAGGGCCGTTTTTCATTTGCAGTCCAGTCTCTACTTTCAAGTGACACTTTAGTTCAAGATATGATAGCGGAGGAGAGATTTGGAAACAGATGCTTGTGTGTCTGTGTCTATAATATTTAAATGACTGTTAAGGACAGAGGCATGAAGAGGGATTATTTACAAAATAGCCTAACTTTGGTTTGAACTTGCAATTCTTATCAGAATATGAATCAGAACCATCTTTATTTGGCCATGTATGTTTGCACATACATGGAATTTGACTCCAGTGTAGTGGGTCTCAATGTACCTAGATAAAATAACAGCACAACAATCTTAAGGAATATATACAAGGAATAAATATATACAGGTGAAACAGGAATGCAATGGTGCAGAGTGCAAAGATGCTAGAATAAATATGTTAACAAGTTACTTATATACATGAGGTAGGTGGACATGACAGAATATGCATGTATACCTGCAATATACAGTATATACAGCATGCTTAGATTTATTATGACAATGTTACGTGTTCATCAGAATGACAACCTGTGGTAAGTAACTGTTCTTGTGTCTGGTTGTTTTGACATACAGTGCTCTGTAGCACCTACCAGAGGGGAGGAGTTGGAAGAGGTTGTGACCAGGGTGTGATGGGTCTGCCTGCCCGTTTCCTCACTCCAGATATGTGGAAGTCCTGAATGGAGGCAGGTTAGCACCAGTTATTTTCTCTGCAGTCCTGCCTGTCCGTTGTAGTCTGTTCCTGCCCTGTTTGGTGGCCGATCCAAACCAGACAGTGTTGGATGTGCAGAGAGCAGACTGGATTATTGAAAAGTAGAGCTGAATCAGTAGTTCCCGAGGCAGGTTGAACCCCCTGAGCTGACAGAGAAAGTATATCCTCTGCTGGGCTTTTTTGATGATTGTGTCTGTGCTGGATGCCCACATTAGGTCCTGTGAGACTGTGGATCCCAGAAACCCGAAGGTTTCCACAGCAGACACAGTGCTTTTGAGTATGGTGAGGGGGGCAGTGTTGGGGGTCTCCACCTGAAGTCCACTGTCATCGCCACAATTTTGAGCGTGTTCAGCTCCAGGTTGTTATGACTGCACCAGAGGGCCAGCTGTTCAACCTTCCATCTGTATGCAGACCCATCACTGTCCTGGATGAGGCCAATGATTGTTGTGTCATCTGCAAACTTCAGGAGTTTAAGAGACAGGTCTCCTGAGATGCAGTCTTTGTGTAGAGGGAGAAGAGTAGAGGGGAGAGCACGCATCCCAGGGGGGCACCAGTACTGATTGTCCGGTGCTGTCTGTGATTTTCCCCAACTTCACCCGTTGTCTCCTGTCAGTCAGGAAAGTTTTGATCCACTGACAGGTGGGGGCTGGTACAGTGAGCTGGGTGAGTTTGGAGTGGAGGATGTCTGGGATGATGGTGTTGAACGCTGAGATAAAGTCCACAAACAGGACTCTTGCAAATATCCCTGGGGGGGTCGAGGTGTAGCAAGATGTAGTGCAGTCCCATGATGACTGCGTCATCCGCTGACCTGTTTGCCTGATAGACAAACTGCAGGGGGTCCAGATTGAGATGGAGATTAATATGATAATTTCTCCAGTATTTCAGCATATGCGGGGGGTCCAGATTGAGATGGAGATTAATATGATAATTTCTCCAGTATTTCAGCATATGCGGGGGGTCCAGATTGAGATGGAGATTAATAAAATAATCTACTCCAGTATTTCAGCATGTGTGTGTGTGTGTGTGTGTGTGTGTGTGTGTGTGTACAAGGGTATGGCGGTTGGCACACAAAAAGTGATGCATAAAAGCGTCTGCCTGGGGGTAATTTTAAAATTTGTTTTGTTTTCATCTTGCAGTTTTTTTTCAGTGCAAAAACTGTTTGTTACAACATTTTTGTATTTAATTATTCAGAAGCTGTTTCCACCAGACAGTAGTCTTGCTTTTGCATATTCAGTAGCAAATTTAAGGCAGACGGAGGGAGGCTGGCCTAGGACAATTCAAATTAATTCAACTAATGAAATGCCAGCTGCTCTGTCCTTTTCTGTCATTTTACACACTTGACCGAATGACAAACCTATTGACACACAAGTACTTGCCTAGACTAACACACACACGCACACACGCGCGCACACGTCAGAGCAATGCACAAACAAACATACACAGAGTCACAAACAGAGGACCACAAATGGTGAGAGGAAACCATAGCGTCTTTATTATGATCAACATGCAGAATACAGAGAAAACGGTCTGTTTTCAGCACACAGATGAGTGTCTGCCACAGTGGTTCTCAACCTTTCCGAGTCGCGACCTCCCCCCCCCCCAGAATAATTGGGTTGGTGTTCGCGGTGACACCCCCCACCCCCCAATAGCACTGGGACATTTGACTCATAACACCCTGATGCAAACACATTGATTGCTCATAAGCCGTCTGACTGAGACTCTTCAGGGATTACTGTAATACAGCACATGAAAGCTACCAAACTCACACAGGAAGGCAATCACTTTGCCCACAGACAGAACCACGACTAATTCGATTTTGGCTTTAATTAGTGTTTTTAAATTTATTGAAATAACAGCATCTCATCTGCACACACACTTTGACTCTCACAAATCTATTCCTAAGGCAAATTATGTCACTGGTACAGGCGATTTAATATAAAAACCATTCTCCTCTCTAAAATATGTTTTTTCTTTCTTTCTCTGCAACCATCTGGCGACCCCCGGAAGTTATCCCGCGGCCCCTTTGGGGGCCCCGACCCGCAAGTTGAGAACCAGTGGTCTACCACACACGCTTGGCTAGCTTCCCAAAACTCTTTACAATGTAAGAAGATTAAGAAATTATCATAGTTATTCATTTCTTCATTTCCATTTAGCAAAATCTCAACAAATCTGTAGAAAAGAACCCAATACACCCAAGACAACCCTGAATGTCACTCAAATGGCAAAGGTACTTTATTTCATAACTAGCAAGTAGCTACTGAACATGTCTATCAGCGGGAATTGAATTGTGCATGCATTTTTTTAAGCAGATGAGTGAGGATGATACCGCTTCTATACATTTATACATTTAGGGATTTTAATTCTAAGCTCTTGGGGATCATATACATTCATATTACAATATGGCTTGCCATTTCACAGATCTATTGGTCTTTGGACTTGCTAGTTATCTGAATAAAATAGCAGTGTCATTTGTTTGGGTGGGATATGGTTTGAGTTTGCATGCTGGTTCAAAAGACTGCTCTTATTTCTAAAAACATATCTCTGATATATATATATATATATATATATATATATATGTGTGTGTGTGTGTGTGTATATATATATATATATATATATATATATATGTATATGTATAGTAATAATTTCCCAGGTGAGGCCATTTTGGCTGAACATGCAATAGTCATCAATGGAAAAGTTCAAATCACCAGAACACGCTAGAATCTCTGAGCTAGGCTATAAGTATGACAGGTATGGGATGTGTGTGTGTGTGTGTGTGTGTGTATGTGTGTGCGTGTGTGTGTGTGTGTTTTGTGCTTTTTTATATGTCTATCATACATACAAGTATATATGTGTGTGCACAGGTGTGTTTAGTCCGTCGTCAGGGGCTGAAAGGCCTTGTAGACTCATAGTCGGACATACACTTCGGTTTGATTCCTTTAGCGTTGTAGTAATCCACCACCTGGTTTGGGACCTCTGCTAAAACACTCTTGGCCAGGGCGGCTGGGGAGGCCTGGAAACACAGGAGGAAATAATTCACCACACACACACACACACACACACACACACACACACACACACACACACACACACACACACACACACACATACACACACACACACACACACACACACACACACATACAGCATCAGTACTTGGCCATGCATGGATATACATAACACGCACACTATTATTTTTGCTTGACTGTCAAAAGTAGCAGTATAATCCATCCATTATCCAAACCGCTTATCCTTACTCAGGGTTGCGGGGATGCTGGATCTTATCCCAGCAGTCACTGGGCGGCAGGGGGGGAGACACCCTGGACAGGCCACCAGGCAATCACAGGGCCCACACACACACACATACACACACACACACTCATTCACACCTAGGGACAATTTAGTACGGCTGATTCACCTGATCTACATGTCTTTGGACACTAGGAGGAAACCGGAGCACCCGGAGGAAACCCAGGCAGACATGGGGAAAACATGCAAACTCCATACAGAGGGTGACCTAGGATGACCCCATAGGTTGGACTACCCCGGGGCTCGAACTCAGGACCTTCTTGCTGTGAGGCGACCGTGCTAACCGTGCCACCCCAGCAATATAATGATACATAACAAGATAAGATTACAACTTTCAGTTAAGGATTGTGACAAGGCACACCAGTGGGATCAAGACACATTGCAATTTCAGAAAAGTTACTGGTTTATGCTTTTTCCCTTAACACCCATACTCACACGTCTTTCAACAGTTCAGTCCAACTTACACAATTCAATAAATGTGCACGATAAAGGTTAACGTCACACTGAGAAGTTGTGTAAAATCTATGCTACAAACAAAACAAAGTCCAGATGAGTTAACCCGGGTCAAAAGTTCTGTCCATCCATCCATCCATTATCCAAACCGCTTATCCTGCTCTCAGGGTCGCGGGGATGCTGCAGCCTATCCCAGCAGTCACTGGGCGGCAGGCGGGGAGACACCCTGGACAGGCCACCAGGCCATCACAGCGCCGCAGAAGTTCAGTTCATTATACAAACCATTAACATTCATAGTTTAAAATAAAAAGACCTGTTGTTATTACTGGCACGTCCCCTAAGTTGTTCAATATATTATCTATTCATGTATTTCGAGCTAAATATTTTTCATCAGAACCATGAATATGCTGGGGAAGAAAGTACAACATTTATTGTTTTATAACATACAACAATGAAAGTACAAAAAGCTCTAAAATTTACAAACAAACAAACAAACAAAAAAACAAAAAAAGTAAAACACAACTATATTAAAAGTATACTCTAGTGCAGTGCCAGGTAAAAAAAATAAAAGACAAGAAAACCAGAAAAAGAACCTTGTAGTTAAGCATTTGGACTGAATGGACACAAACTCACTAATAAACAAACACAGAAACATGGACACACAGGTACACAGTTCGAATTACGGGGGGGGGGGGGGATTGGAGGGTCTGACTCTTGCTAATTAAGATTTGGATCCCCCCCCACGCCCCAAAGAGGTAAAAACAACAGGTCAGGGAGGGTCACAACATTTATATATCCCTCTTACCTGTAATCATAAATATTACAATATATTTCCCATGTTCATGCCTGGAAGACGGCACGGTGGTGCAGTGGTTAGCGCGGTCACTTCACAGCAAGAAGGTCCTGGGTTCGAGCCCCGGGGTAGTCCAACCTTGGTGGGTCATCCTAGGTCGTCCTCTGTGTGGAGTTTGCATGTTCTCCCCGTGTCTGCGTGGGTTTCCTCCCGGTGCTCCGGTTTCCTCCCACAGTCCAAAGACATGTAGGTCAGGTGAATTGGCCGTACTAAATTGTCCCTAGATATGAATAGATGTGTGTGTGTGTGTGTGTGTGTGTGTGTGTGTGTGTGTGTGTGTGTGTGTGTGTGTGTGTGGGCCCTGTGATGGCCTGGCGGCCTGTCCATGGTGTCTCCCCACCTCCTGCCCAATGACTGCTGGGATAGGCTCCAGCATCCCCGCGACCCTGAGAGCAGGATAAGTGGTTTAGATAATGGATGGATGGATGTCTGGAAGAATGTTGTAATATGATTTCAGACATCCCTAAAGAGCACCATACCATTTCTTAACCTCCGTTAGTTGACCATCAAGGCCTGTGTCAGACTGCTGCTTGTAGACTTCATCTGTGCTTTTAACAGACTGCAGCCACACATCCTTCTCAGTAAGCTCAGACAGATGTCTGTTAACCCGTACATCATCAGGTGGTATCACCTCTTTTTGACCAACAGGACCCAGCAGGTCTGGGTGAACCAGACATGATCTGAGTCTAAAGTAATAACAGTTATTCCACAAGGATGTGTGAGTTCTCCCATTCTATTTACATTTTATACAAATGATTGTACAAGCAGTCATCCCAGCACTTATGTTGTCAAGTTTTCTGAGGACACTGCCATCTCGGGACTTATGGATACAGACACTGGCATCTATGGCTTTAGTTTAGAGGCTAAAAATGTTTGTACAATGGTGTGATGGCCATCATCTCATTTTAAGCACCAGGAAAACAGAAGAAATTGCTTTTGATCCGGGACATCTGGGGGATCGTTCTACACTACTGATCCATAATGCTTGTATTACCCAGGTTTATTCTTACAAGTACTTGGGTATACATATTTACTGTAATCTGTCTCGGAGTGTCCATGTGAATTCTTTATGTAGTAGGATCCAACAGCTGCACTGCTTTTTTGCATTGACTCAGGGTGTCAGTATGTGGCAGCCTTTATGTCCAAGACAAACTTCCCTAGGGACAAATAAATAATGCTGGGCTGTCAGAGCCATCAGGGCCTTCCCTGCTGGCCCTGTCAAAATCAGAATCATAATGTGTTTTTTTTATAATCAAATTGAAGTATGCCTGAAATGTGTCTGAATGCAATTACTTGTTTTCTCATGGGGCTGAGCAGGGATTTCTCACATCATCTAAACGCATCACAGCTCCTTGGACCAGCAGTAGTGGTATTGCTAGCCTGAAACCCAAAGCGGCAAACTGACTACTGAGTGACCTTATCAACCAGCCAATCAGATCTTAATGTGTACTGCCAGAACATTCCAGGGGCCCTGCGATGTGCTAGCCCCGGTGACGTCATCAACTTTGAGCATTAGCCTTTGGGAGCAAACCGAGCGCAATGACCACCGCATCCACAGCTACTGACGATCTTTTTGCCGATCTACCTCGTATTTTTTTGCGAATCTGGTTGGATTTCCTGCATTTTTTTACGCCTTCTCCCAAACGGACTAAATTACTGGATGAATCGTGTGAGAGAAGGCTGCCATGAGTCTCTCTCGCGAGGTGGAACATCAACTCCAGGTTGGTGTGCACATTTTCTTATTGAATTGAAGGCAGTGCACTGATACTTTGTTGGAAATGGTTAAAGTTGCGCGAGTGACTGGCGAACACTACATCAACTGTGGAAACGTGTTAGTTATCTCCGCCAGGCGGCATGCGTTTGGTCGCATGTGTGTCTGTTTTGTGCACAGTTATGACCGTATGATCAAGAACCACTCGTGGTTGCGGTGATTGAAATCCTTCGGAAAACGTTTGTTCTCGCTATCGCTACTCCCTCTCTTCATTTACTCTCTAGCTCACTCGACCAACGTTGCGCGCTGTCGCTGCACGCATGCGCACAGTTGATTTAGCCCGGGCAGCGACAGTACCCCATAGACGGGTTTCCTGTTTACAAACATTACTGGGGGCGTGCGCAGCCAGGGGGCAAACCCGCTTTGGTAGCTCCCAAAAGATTATGAGATGCATAATCTTTTGGGAGCTACCAAAGCGGTTCAACAACATTTTCCACCCATCCTTTTGGCGGTTTGTGCTGTTTATTGCACAACAACTAAGCGTCATCTCTGCTGTATCTGAGCTCTATCTTGGTTAAAATCTCTGCGCTGTATCTGCTTTCAGTCCCCTAGTTGCGCGCGCATCTTTGGGATGACGTTGCACGGAAACCCTCCTATAATGTATTAGAGTAAGAGTATTGAAAGTAAAATGAGACATCGATCGCAAATCAAAAAATAATTCGCTGCTGATCTCAGCACAGGAGAACCGGAGGAACGCTGTGTAACGGTATGCTTGATTGCGACAGTGTGGGTGACGTAGAGCAGAGCGGTGTAGCCGTAAAGAGGGTTGGACGTGGGCAGAACAACGACTGTGATACCTGAATGTAGTGCTTGAGTTACGCTAAGTAAAGGTTAACAAAACGAAGACACGAAGACTGGACATTGGATTATTTTAAAAATTAAAGACGAAAAGGGTTTATTATACACTGGATGAACCAAAAATAATTCGCTTTATTCACTTCGCCGCCATGTTTGTTTAACTGACGTCACGAGGGGCATTAGACACGGAAGTAAATCCAATTTTAAACCTCCGCTATAAGAATAAAATTTCAAGAGCAGGATTAATCAGTCACGGTTGGAAATCACCTCAGTGGCCACAACAAAACATCTCCCATGGCTGAGCAACGTTTTCTTACCTCTTTTTTTTTTAAATGCTTCAGAACGAATTAAAGTCATTCGCCTACATTCATTTCATAAATGAATGAAAACTGCCACGGTTAAACACATCTGAAGTCTTACTAAGGGCCCCTTCTCCTGGTAGGCGAAAGAAGGAAGGAAGGACACTTTGGGGACACCAAGACCCTCCACCACCTCAGGGGGCAGTTCTACTGAACTGGCTGTCGACGAGACGTGGAGCTGTACATGCACTACTGCGTTTCCTGTACCCACTGGGCCTGGGCCGGCTCCGGAGTGCAGCAGAAGAGGGTCTGTGATACATGGTGGTTTGCGTGGTCTGTTCACAAGCGGGGGCACCCTGGACATTTGGGGGACTATGTGTTGCATGATGGGGTCGTCGAGGGTGACTGACCCTCGGGTGGGGGCTATGTGGCGACTGGTGGAGGCGGTTGCTCTGACTGTCAGCAGAGCTGCACTGGGAGTGCGTAAGGACTCATGGGACTGTTAATGTTCCGGTTGTGATTGTTGTTTTTTGTGTTATATTTTTGTGTGTTTGGGTGTTCATGCTGGGATGTGTTGTTGTTGTGTGGGGGTTGTCTCGGACTGGGTAGAGGAGTGTTCACTGACTGACTGACTGACCTTAGGACCGCGACTTTGACTGATGTCGCCAGTTGCGACGCCGAGAGGGAAATCATTGTGTTGTTGTCTATTCTGTTGGTGTGTAAATAAAAGAGCACTCCCGGGGTCATGCGGTGTCTGGAGCGCCAGAGTTGCGATTAAAAAGCGATCTCTGCCTCTCGACTCATTCCTCCACGCCGGCTCACCACAATACGTTTTGACATCAATGTAAAGTTTATTATTTCGTTTTAATTGACTTTTGTGTGGCTGTGGTGGTTTAGTTAGTCTTTTGCCTTTTGAATATTAGCTTTCATAATAGGCACCCCCTTTGTTTTCACTCAGGAATGCAAGAGATTTACCTGGTTGGGTAATTGAACAATATTAAGATCCATGTGTGAACTCAGATTAGATCTCATTCAGAGTCAACGTGAGCAAGAGGAGAGGCGATATGTGGCACGTTTTTGTGCTAAAGAAAGAGTAAGTTGAAACTTGTAAGAATTAGGACTTAGAGGTGATAATACAGCCTGTATTTTCTGTGGTTGTCATTCAGGCTTAATACTGAGCAGTATGGGTGATGGTGAGTTTTACATTTATGTGCTGTTGTATTAAGGAAGCAGAGGGAGGTCAGAATGGCAGCCAGCAGGCAGGAGGTGGTCAGGAGGACGGTGAACATGCAGGACCTAGTAGCAAAGAGGTGAGTTATAGAGGAGGCTGCTCTTAGAGATGTATGCCATCATACCAGATATTTAGGCAAATAGTACTTTCAGAAATTGATGGGATGAACAACATCCAACCCCACTGTTCTCAACTAATATGCTAGGACTTTTAATAAAGTGCTTTTTTTGGGGGCCCCAATGTCCTGGTCTCTGCTCCACCCCCTCTGTAGATCCGGGGAGGGCTGAAGACTACCACATGCCTCCTCCGATACATGTGGAGTCGCCAGCCGCTTCTTTTCACCTGACAGTGAGGGAGTTTCGCCAGGGGGATGTAGCGTGTGGGAGGATCACGCTATTCCCCCCAGTTCCCCCTCCTCCTGAACAGGCGCCCTGACCGACCAGAGGAGGTGCAAGTGCAGCAACCAGGACACATACCCACAACCGGCTTCCCACCTGCAGACATGGTCAATTGCGTCTGTAGGGATGCCCAACCAAGCTGAAGGTAACACGGGGATTCAATACGGCGATCACATGTTGGTAGGCAACGGAATAGACCGCTAGTCTTTTGTCTTTTGATAAAGCGTTGGCTACTGATGGTAAAGAAAGTTCTGATACAGCATTGTGTGGGTCTGTGAATGGAAATAGTTGCGTGTGTGTGTTTGTGTGTGTGTGTGTGTGGGGGGGGGGTCTGACTTGCCAGCAGTTTTTTACGTGTCCCATGAGCTGGTGTAAGGGATTTGATTTATCATCATCTACAGACTGCAGACATTACATTGAACAAGCAAGATACTGTAAGGATTGTAAGACTTCAGGTCACTGAAGCACACACCTGTACTGCAGTGAGTTCCCTTTGCGCCCTGGAAAAAAGGGCGCAAAGGTACACAAACTAAGTGATGCGCACGCATACACACACACACACACACGGTGTATCTGGTATCGCCGTGTTGGTGTTGTTCCTGTGACATGATTAATGTTGCTGCAGAATCATCACTGCAACTGACCAATACGTTGTTGTGCTGTCGTGCCTTTGTGACTATGGGGCAGAAAGACGGTTGTGGGATTAGGTTATTGTGGGTTAGCTATCGGTTAAAATTAAGGTAAGGTTAAGTGTCAAGGTTAAGTGTGAGGTTAAGTTTGGGGTTAGGTTGAAGTTTTCCCCGTGTCGAAACGACATCATAACAACGTGATTGGTCCATCGAAATGACGGTTCTGGAGCGACATTAATTATGATATTGTGGGAACAACGGCAACACGGTGATATCAGATCGTGCCCCTCCCACACACACACAGACACACACACACACTAGGGCTGTCGTTTTTATTGGCTATTCATTGGGACGTGGAAAAAAAGTTAATATTCAAACTTTAGTGACCTGTTCAAATTCAAAATTTACAGTCAGTCTATAAGCACGACAGTTTGAAGTAGTTTGCCTTGTAATCCAGCAGAGAGCGCTCAAAAAAATCAATGTCAACTTGACCTATTGCGTGCCCTATTGACCTGTCAGTAAAAGTAGCTAGTAATGCTTTGATGCTCGCTCAGTAATCCAGGAAGAAAATCAAAGAGGGCTGAATCCGTTCATATGGATACAATGTTTATTGACAGATACATTTCATCACTCATCTAAGTGGCCTCTTCAGTCTAAACTGACTGCAGGCACCCCCCCCCCCCATAAACAATACAGTGCCTAACGACGGACACCATTGACCAGTTTCATATGCAAATATGGGTGTGACCAGTAACTAGAGTTTCAAAGGCCACGTGTACTATTCACAGAGGATTTGGGTAATAGTTGCAAATCTATGTTAAGAGGGAACGACCATCCCTGAACCGGGGGGGGGGGGGGTAAGAGTACATCTGTCACCATCTTACAATGCTGTGATTCCCCAATCCTCTGTGAATAGTACACATGGTCATTGTAACTCTAGTTACTGGTCACACCCGTATTTGCATATGAAACTGGTCGCTGGTTTCGGTCATTATGCCACTGTATTGTTTATAAGGGTGGGGGTACCAGGTGGGGGTATCTGCAGTCATATTAGACTGATGAGGTCACTTAGATGAGTGATGAAACGTATCTGTCAATAAACGTTGTATCCAGATGAACTGATTCAACCTTCTTTGATGTAGTTAGTAAGGTTATTTTCTTACCTGGATTATTGAGCATGCATAAAGACACTAGTAAAGTTATGTTGTCTCTAGTGTCCTCCATTTTTTCTCCCCATTTTTCTCCCCAATTGCATCTGGCCAATTACCCCACTCCTCCAAGCCGTCCCGGTCGCTGCTCCACCCCCTCTGCCAATCCGGGGAGGGCTGCAGACTACCACATGCCTCCTCCAATACATGTGGAGTCACCAGCCGCTTCTTTTCACCTGACAGTGAGGAGTTTCACCAGGGGGATGTCGCACATGGGAGGATCATGCTACTCCCCTCAGTTCCGCCTCCCCCCCGAACAGGCGCCCGAAACCAGAGGAGGTGCTAGTGCAGCGACCAGGACACATACCCACATCCGGCTTCACACCCGCAGACACGGCCAATTGTGTCTGTAGGGACGCCTGACCAACCCGGAGGTAACACAGGGATTCGAACCTGTGATCCCCGTATTGGTAGGCAACGGAATAGATCGCCATGCCACCCGGACGCACACAACTTTACTTTTAATGTTGTTGTCATTCAAGTTAACGCCTAAAATACACCAGGCACGGACACGGCGTGCCACGCGGGCAGGGCGGAGCGTTTTCTTGTTTTACCTGCTACGCCACACGTGTCTGTGTTGCGCGTGGTTTTGTGCCCGCCGTGTGTCCTGGGGAGGTTTCAAGTTAGACTCCTTTGGGAAATGGGTAAGTTGGCCAAAATAATAACGCAGTTTGTTATGCAGGGTTGGGAGGCGTGGGCTATGGGACTGAATTAATGAGCTGGATCGTTTTAACTACAGGATCGTGGGTACACATTGATTTGACTTATTTGTTTTAATGTGCAATGAAAGGAAATGCACAAGGCTGCATTGCTGCTTTGCATTGCCTCTGGCACAATGAGGGCATTTATTCTCACCGTTTTTTAAATGGTACTGAGTGTGTGTGTGTGTGTGTGGGGGGGGGTGCACATTTGAATTCATTTGTGTCACTTCAAATTTGTTCGAACCTAATTTTTGGAAAAAGCGACAGCCCTTACACACACGGATACATATACAGTCTATATTATTATTATTATTATTGTTATTAACATTGATATTATTATCTATATTATTATATGAACACATGCAGACAGCCTGCATATGCACATACGCTCCCCTGCTGCACACACTTCCAAATTCTCAGAGTGTCTTTCTCCATTTCGTACAATTCCCTCGGACAACGCACCATCAAAAGTGCACGCGTTCCGTCCCGTCCTCCTCCCCCTCTCATTTCCATCCTCCCTCCTCTGCTCTCTCCTCCTCCTCCTATCTACCTGTTATCCCCCCACTCCGCCTGTCACACGGCAGCTTTGTCCCGCTAATCCCTTTTGAAAAGAAACGACAGAGCAGAAAATCACCTCTTCACCTCTGTCACACACTCCCTCGCTCCCTTTTGTCTTAGTTGGGTCCCCTGTTTTCCTTTTTTTTCCCCTTCTCCCGCCGCGCTATCTCCCTCTCTCCCCTTCCTTCCCGGTGTTCTTCTTCACTGCCTCTCTCAGTCTGTCTTTCTCTCGCTCTGTTGTTTTTTTGGTGTATCTTTCACCATCCCTCTCCATTTGCTCCAGTTCTCTCTCTGTCTCTCTCTCTCTCTCTCTCTCTCTCTAGCCAGGGCATAATTGGTCGATTTCTCAGCCTGTCACAGACCAAACTCACCATGACAAACCAAGACAAACACTGTCAAATACAGGCACAATTAATGCCCCTGGAGACACCCATCCCACATACAAACACATCCATAAACACACACACACACACACACCCTCCACAGTGAGCGAATAGCTGATAAGTTTTGACTAGCGCAACAAGCACATTACGCCCACATCCTCACACTTGTAACATCCACCCACACACAACCACATGCTCACATCGGCTTACCCACACGCGGAAACAAACAGACCCTTTGTGTGTCAGCCCCTCTTTCAAAGGCCTTGCTGTAATAAGGGACACAGCATCCCTAAACTTGCGGCAGGCTTCTACAACAGGCCGGCCCTTTTCACTTTACACTTCACAGTTAACTCCACAACCATCTTCTCTCCATCCCTTTAACCACCCCCACCCCACCCCGTCTCCCCGCCACCCACGTGTTTGAAGTCCTTAAAGGGGACGAACTGGACGATGTCGCGGAGGACGGGCTCGCCCTTTGGGGAACGGAGGATCCCGTCGTCCCCGTCCAGCATCTGCATGTCGGTGAAGTCGGCGTTGCCCACCCCGACAATGATGACCGACATGGGCAGGTGGGAGGCGTGCACGATAGCCTCCCGCGTGTCCGCCATGTCGGTGATGACCCCGTCTGTCAGGATCAGCAGGATGAAGTACTCCTGGTTGGCGGCCGATGCGAGGTGTGGCGATGCGACATGGGGACGTAGGGAGGGCAGGTGAGGGGGTGGGGGGAGGTGTTGGGAGAATGAAGTACAGGGCAGGGTGGGAAGACACCGGGTTATGTGTGGGAGGCAAAGGGCAATGACCGAGGAGGGACAGAAACAAAGCAATGTTAAGATGGACCGAAAGTGACCACATGTTATAGGCTGCTTTGAGAAAATGGAGTCCACAGAGGAGCAGGATGAAGGCTGGAGACACCGACAGAGACAGGAAGTCATGCTAATAAAGTGTAAGTCAGGAATTACATAAATATAAATCGCTGTCTCTTTCTTTCAGTTTATTTCCCTTTGCTCTTTCTTGTTCCAGCCCCATCTTTCCCCCAGTTATCTTTCCCTCCCATCACTCTCTCTCATCTCTCTCTCTCCATCTCTCTCTCTCTCCATCACTCTTTCTCCATCACTCTTTCTCATCTCTCTCTCACCATCACTCTCTCTCCATCACTCTCTCTCATCTTTCTCTCACCAGCACTCTCTCTCCATCTCTCTCTCCACCTCTCTCTCTCCATCTCTCCCTCTCTGTCTCTCTCTCTTACCATGGCTTCTTTAGTGTGCATCTCTTCAGAAGCAGAGGAGGCCACTTTCTGAATAATAGGGGCAATGTTGGTGGGCCCATATAGCTGGATCTTAGGGAGACAATTCTGGTAGGCCTCCACAACGCCTTGGATCCCTGCAACACACACACAAGCACGCACGCACAAATATGCAAATAGCCATTACAAACATCTATCTCCAAGGTCGGCCTCTGCTACTTTCAAGGACACTGCACACGTCGCCTTGGGTATCATTGAAAACCGGTCTTAATGGTGTTTTTTCAGAATTTCAAAATAAGCATATTTTCATATTCACAAATAGGCACGGAAAAACACGCACACAAACACACACACACACACATATATATATATACACACCCACACACACCTTATGTGGCGGGGGGTGCAGCTATGTGAGGAAAAAATGAGGAGTAGCCCATTTCACACGTACAGATTAGTGTCACTGCTCTCTCTGTTGTAGAGCCAAAAATACGTCCCGCAGAACATGGACACATCGGCCAGCTCTGTGTGTGTGTGTGTGTGTGTGTATGTGAGAGAGAGAGAGAGAGGGTGGAGCGAGGGAGAGGGAGCCAGTGATGGAGCGAGGGAGATACAGAGGAAGAGATATGAGACTGACAGGGGGATGGGGGGTGGGATGGGGGGGGTCACACAACCTACAGCAGAAGTGTTTTGGTGTATGATTTATTGGTATCAGTGCATGTGACCGCTCTCTGCAAGATGAGAGAGAACAATCTGTTGAAAAGAGAGGTTAAGGTGGTTTGTGTGCGGAAAAATGTGGGTGTGCGCACGTGTGTGTATGTGTGAGTATAGGCGTGTGTGTGAGCGAGAGAGAGAGAGAGAGAGAGAGAGAGAGAGAGAGAGAGAGAGAGAAGGAACAGACAGGGACTCACCAGCACATTCTGGATTATCTTCATCAAAGTTCACAGCAAAATCATGGGAGACCTTCAAACAGTGCAGAGAACACAGGGCGGTTTACTGCGAGACACGCGGCGCAGTAAAACAAACGCTCTCCACGTGTCAGTTTCAGTCCAATTTACGGGCTGACAAATGCGTTTTCCTTTCATGTCTACCAATGAAAAGGACATACGCCGCATACAGACACCCACGCACCCACCCACGCACCCACCCAGGCAGCCACACTCTCCCTGGAGAATGCGTTACCTTGAAGTCAGGTGGTATCTGGGCTCCAAAGCCGAACGCTGGAAACATCTTATCGCTGGAGAAAGAGAGGAAGAAGAGGGATTACCTGACAGGCAAGGATAAAGAGACGATATCAGCCCTAGCGTTCTGATAATTACGCCCGAGGCGACAGATACCCCCCCCCTTTTTCTTTCTTTTTTCTTTTGCAGATCTCTCATAATGGAGACATAAAGAGCCCCCCCCCCTGCACGGGTGCATACGCTCAGATGGGGGGGGGGGCCGGGTGAAAAATGATCCAGCACCCCAGGAGTAGTTTGGCATTCGACTCAGCCAGCTCACAGACAGTGTACACTTATCACTGCACAGGTTCAAACCCTTAGGTTTCTAGATAGCTACTCAGGGTATCTCAAGTCCGTGTCTGGCCCTGAAGAGTGACTTCACACTGAGGCGACGTTTTGATTCGCATCCCGAATCCTCTTTCTTTTTTCTTTCTTTTTTTTTTTGTTGTATATCTGATTTGAGTGGGATTGCTTTTCTCCGGTCTGTGTGATGGAAAACCGCGAGAAATCTGATCTTTCTAAATCAGATTCTAATCACACGTGTGTAGCTCGGTGGACTCCAGCTGTTGGAAAATGTGCCGCTTGCCGATGTGCGCATGTCTACATCGTTGCTATAACAACCCATATAGATACGCCAGCACACACATCCACCCTGAGCACACACATCCAGTCTGATCACTTAGAAATAACAGTGCAGATAGTGGGAGCAGATTTTAAAAAAATTTTTTTTTTAAATCGGTCGTGTCGACTTTCTGAGCAATAATATGACTTTTGAGTGCCAATCATTTATATATGTGTTGCTTAATTTCAATGAATAGCATGACTCCTGGATGAAGTCTCAACATTTCTCTGCAAATATGATAATATCTGCATTTCCGGTAATAAATCAGCAGGGTGCCCGCGCGGGTAAACACCTGCCATAGGCGTGCAAATCCAAATGTGTTTGTCACACATATGAAAAAGAGTATAAAGGTTTCTGCCCCCCCATTGATCGGAGAGACGGTCTCATCCAAACCAACCGCTGCTCCATTTTCCTCTGTGCTATTGGCGTAGACCACCCCCAACCCAAAATGTTCTATTTCTGATCGTTATTCAGAGAGCAGAGCACAGCTGGTGCTGCGGGCGGCTGTTGCTCATTAACGCTGCCTCATATGGTGTAGGTCCCCCTCGTGCCGCCAAAACAGCTCTGACCCGTCGAGGCATGGACTCCACAAGACGTCTGGAGGTTTCCTGTGGTCTCTTGCACCAAGTTGTTAGCAGCACATCTTTTAAGCCCTGTAAGTTGCGTCGTGGGGACTCGGTGGATCGGGCTTGTTTTTCCTGCACATCCCACAGATGCTTGGCTGGATGGAGATGTGGGGAATTTGGAGGCCAAGGCAACACCTTGAACTTTTCGTCATGTCCCTGAAACCATTCCTGAACAATTTTTGCAGTGTTGCAGGGCACATTATCCTGCTGAAAGAGGCCACCGCCATCAGGGAATACCGTTGCCATGAAGGTGCGTACTTGGTCTACTCTTCAGTGATGTTTAGTTGGGTGGTACGTGTCAATGTAACATCCACATGAAAGCCAGGACCCAAGGTTTCCCAGCAGAACATTGCCCAGAGCATCACACTGCCTCCACCGGCTTGTCTTCCTCCCATAATGCATCCTGGGGCCATCTCTTCCCCAGGTCAATGATGCACATGCACCCGGCTGTCCACATGATGTACAAGACATTGTGATTCATCAGACCAGACCACCTTCTCCCATTGCTCCATGGTCCAGTTGTGATGCTCAAGTGCCCATTGTAGGTGCTTTCAGCAGAGGACAGGGGTCATCATGGACACTCTGACTGGTCTGTGGCTACACAGCCCCATACGCAGCAAGCTGTGATGCACTGTGTGTTCTGACTCCTGTCTATCATAGCCAGCATTAACTTTTTCAGCAATTTGAGCTACAGTAGCTCTTCTGTGAGATTGCTCCTCACGCGCATCAATGAGCGCCCATGACCCTGTTGCCGGTTAACCGGTTGTCCTTCCTTGGACAACTTTTGGTAGGTACTGACCACTGCATACCAGGAACACCCCACAAGATCTGCTGCTTTGGAGATGCTCTGACACATTTGTCTAGCCATCACAATTTGGCCCTTGTCAGAGTTACTCAGATCCTTAAACTTGCCCATTTCTCCTGCTTCCAACACATCAACTGCAAGAACCGACTGTTTACTTGCTGCCTAATATATCCCCCCTTGACAGGTGCCATTGTAACAAGATAATCAATGTTATTCACTTACTAGTCAGTGGTTTTAATGTTTTGGCTGATCGATGTATCGCTAACGTATGCTGTCAGCACTGTCCATCCTTGACGTGCAAATACAAGCCAAGTGTTGCTCAAGCCACTACTCCTATTGTCTGCCACTTGTGCACTACAGTTACAGTACAGAAATTAAACCCTGATCTTTTTTTTTGGAGCTACAGCTATAGCTACACCCCCTCTACCTGATGAAATCTATGGACATTAGACATAATTTCAACTCTGGGCTGCTCTCTTTTGGTCAAAATTTGGTCAAATTGAATCTTTACTCCACCCATGTACTAACCTATCCGATTGCAGACTGGTTTCCCAAATCAGCTGGTGTAATACATGGATGGAGTAAAGACACGGTTAGGGTTTTTACTTTCTGGGCCAGGTTTTTCCACCTCTGCCGGTTCAACATGTTAAGTTAGATTGACTCCTTTAATGCCTTCAGCGAAGAAAGGTGAGGTGAGGTGTGAGAAATACTTAAAATGTGTGAGCACTGTAAAGGTGATGGAGCACATTTACTTGCATCTCTGTCAACGGTGTTTCTGCTAAATCCAACCTCAAATTAAATGCATGGGTAACAACACCAAGCAACAGAAATACGAGGGAGAGGCTAAGAGAGAATAGTGGTGGGAGTGCAGGAAAACGTCTAATTTGCCAATTTTCTTAATGAATAAGGATTATGCTAATTTTAAAAAAAAGCTCTCTTCAGTGCCTCACAAAGGCATATATTTTTAGATGCACTTGCACATAAATATTTCTGGAGGGGCTGCAACACCCCCACCACCCCCTCCCCCCAATCTACATACAGGGTACAGTTAAATGGGAGACTGTATGTTTGCGAGTGAATGCATTAGAAACCAAGATCAAGAGTCTATTTGCATCTAAATAGACCTAACAATTGATCAGCATCATTATACAGGTCTAAGCCAGTCATCTTGATGCGTGCTCAATAATCCAGGTAAGAAAATCAAAGAAGGTTGAATCAGTTCATCTGTACAAAACGTTTATTGACAGATGCGTTTCATCATTCATCTAAGTGACCTCTTCAGTCTAAACTGACTGCAGGTACCCCCCCCCCAATAAACAATACAGTGGCATGACGACCGAAACCAGCGACCAGTTTCACATGCAAATATGGGTAGGTTAGGGTAGCGTTCTTAGACTGTGAAATTGCAATTGGTGATGGAGGACATTTGATGGTTGCTGTGTACTGTAAAGCAACACATACTGATCAGTACTTAAGGTTTGACTCTCATCATCCACTGGAGCACAGACTAGGAGTCATCAGGACGCTGTACCACTGAGCTGACAACGTCCCCACCGACACAGCGGCCGGAGAAGAGGAGAAATCCCGCATTAAACAGGCCCTGGTAAAGTGTGGTTATCCTAACTGTGAGTTTGTCAAAGCCAGGAAGACGCTCAAAGAGTGCACCAGCCGATCGGAGAGAGGAGAAGGACAACAGCTGCCTAAGTGTAAACCAGGGGCGAGTCCGTATGTGGCGGGAGTGTCGGAAAAGCTTTCCAAACACCGCGTCTCAGTTGCTTTCAAACCCTAAAACACGCTGCACCAGAAGTTGGTCCACCCCAAGGATCGGTCCCCTGGCACAAACAGAGCACTATAGTGTACGCTGTTACGTGCCAGGAGGATTGCCGTGACTTATACGTGGGGGAAACTAAACAGATGCTGGCCAAGAGGATGGCACAACAGAAGAGCTAACACGTCAGGCCAGGACTCCCAGTCTGCACCCATCTACAGGCCAGTGGCCACTCTTTCAGGGATGAGGGTGTGCACATCCTTGATAGGGAGGAACGCTGATTTGAACGGGGAGTCAAAGAGGCCATCTATGTTAAGAGGGAACGACCATCCCTGCACTGGGGGGGGGGCGCCTAAGAGTACATCTGTCACCATCTTACAATACTGTGATTACAACTATTCCCCAATCCTCTGTGAATAGTACACAAGGCCATTGAAACTGTAGTTACTGGTCACACCCATATTTGCATATGAAACTGGTCGTTGGTTTCAGTCGTTATGCAGCTGTGTTGTTTATAAGGGGGGGGGTACCTGGTGGGGGTACCTGCAGTCAGTTCAGACTGAAGAGGTCACTTAGATGAGTGATGAAACGTGTCTGTCAATAAACGTTGTATCCAGATGAACTGATTCAACCTTCTTTGATGGTCTTAGCAAGTCCTTACAAAACCAGGGGCAGAGGAAAAACCGAATCAGACAGAACTGAAGGGGCTTTGGCTCCCAAGAGGATTCAGCTTTGAACCCCCCCCCCCCCGTGTGTTTTCAGCTGCACCGATTGATGGAATAAAAGGCTTCCACCTGTCATAGTCTTGGCAGATCTCCCCTACGGCCACTAGGGCCTTCAGGTACTCGTTGGGCTGGTAAGGGTGGATGTAGTGGAGGGAACAGCTGTTCCTCGGGTCCCCATTGGACGCTGTGAAGTCTATCGCCACCTGGGACGGACACACACACACACACACACACACACACACACACACACACACACACACACACACACACACACACACACGAGTGGGCATGAGCGAGCACGCACCGAGGACTTTCGACAATGTAAATATTGTGGCTATACCCGCGGCGCACAAACACTTACGGTGAACTGGATCTGACAGCCTCCCATGATGTAGTCCAGGAAGGAATACATTTTAATAATCTGTCGGGCAGAAACAACACAAGTTTGACTCTGAAATAAATGCAGAACACCGACCCTCTCTGACAGGATGGCAGGAAGGGAACTTGTCGGAGGTCTCTGTAATAGATGTGCGCTGATGTACTGGCGAGAAGTGAAGGCAGTGAAGGAAAAGCTTGCTGGGGGACCGAGACACGATCGAGACCGTGGTCGTGTTTCTTTACCTTACAGTGGTTGAGGATGACAACGCCGGAGTTTCTGTAGTTCTTCTTCTTTACCTGGTATTTCGGGTTGATACACTCCCACTGGAGCTGGGTGCACATCAAGACACGCACGCACACACACATGCACACACACACACACACACACACACACACACCCAAGCAAAAACACATGCATACACTTAAGGCACAAATCAGCATATTACAGCTCTAAAAAGTGTTTTCGGGGTGTCCGGGTGGCGTAGAGGTCTATTCCATTGCCTACCAACATGGGGCTCGCTGGTTCGAATCCCCATGTTACCTCCGGCTTGGTCGCGCGTCCCTACAGACATAATTGGCCATGTCTGCAGGTGGGAAGCCGGATGTGGGTGTGTCCTGGTCACTGCACTAGCGCCTTCTCTGGTCAGTCGGGGCGCCTGTTCGGGGGGGGGGACTGGGGGGAATACGGTGACCTTCCCACGTGCAACGTTCCCCTGGTGAAACTCCTCACTGTCAGGTGAAAAGAAGCGGCTAGCGACTCCACATGTATCGGAGGAGGCATGTGGTAGTCTGCAGCCCCCCCCCCCCCCCGATCGGCAGAGGGGGTGGAGCAGCGACCAGGACGGCTCAGAAGAGTTGGGTAAATGGCCGGATACAATTGGGGAGAAAAAAGGGGGGGGGGATTCCATAAAAATAAAATGTGTTTTCGATGAGTGTGTGTGTGTGTGTGTGTGTGTGTGTGTGTGTACCTGTTTGCCCTCCTGTTCTGTCTTCATCTCTTTAAATGTTGTCTGAAACTCGCCAATGAAGTCATGTTTTCCATTCGAGTCCCAGTCCCATACAGTGCACTGCAACACACACACACACACACACACACACACACACACACAAACAAATATCAGAGGGCATGTTCCCAGTTAGATTTCTATTGCAACATTACACATGCACCCCCCCCCACACACACACACACAAACAAATATCAGAGGGCATGTTCCCAGTTAGATTTCTATTGCAACATTACACATGCACCCCCCCCCCACACACACACACGTTCGCGCACACAGACAAACCTCAGCCCCTCTAGGCTGGACACATGCATGTGCAGGTGCACAGGGAAATGCCATGCTGAATGATTTATAAGTACGTGTTGGTGGGAGGGCAGCGGAGTGGTGAAATATTAATCCGAAGATAATGGGAGGAACTCGGCTGTCGCCACTGCCGTGTAAGTGGGCGTCTGTGGGCGTACTTGCGCGTGTGCCTGTGTGAGCGAGTGTGTGCGCGACCGCAAAGGCGTTATAATACCTCTCAAAGGAGACGCAAGGCAAGATAAATGGCCTTCATCACTACTGGGAAAGCCAGGGCCACTGGGCCCAGGTTTAGCACCCTGGAAACAGTCCTGCAACCTTTAATAGTGACAAAGTGGCCAGGTGGCTCTTCGGGTTCCAATCAATTGAAATCGATGAATTTAATCAATAGACACAAAAAGGATGTCACCCGCATATATACATACGCACCACCAGCCCGCGCCCCCGAAATGTTCCTCCCTCACACCCCAGACAAGGGTATGATGATTATAAATGAGGCTTTTATTTTGCGGAGCCCCGCGACCTTTTTATCCTATGAGTTGACCATAATGAGTACTGGTCAGAACCCACCGAATGATGTCTGACTGAGGACAAGGACTAGCGGTAATCCCCTAATTTCCCGTCTCCAACCTCAAGGTTCACGTAACCTTGCCTACAACTGGAGTGCGCACGCGCGAGTGCCTTTGTAGCCCGTCTTCTGCTGGGAGCTGTGTGCGACCAAGTAATGGAAAAATGAAGAGCTATTGGATGAATACTAACGGACCTGTGGGGGAGAGAGAGAGAGAGAGAGAGAGAGAGAGAGAGAGAGAGAGAGAGAGAGAGAGAGAGAGAGAGAGAGAGAGAGAGGATCGAGTGGGGGGGGCAGACAGACGGGGAGGAAAAACAGCAACAGAGTTAGTGAAATGAACACAGGGGGGGCGGGGCGACAGGCGGGTGCTGCGGGGAGGGGTTATACATTTATGCATTGGTCAGTTAGGAGGCTGCTGGACACCGCGCGCCAGCCTGAATAGAAATCTCTGCCCTGCCATTTCTCACTATAGCGCCGATGCTTCAAACAGGTAGCCCTGGAAACCGAAGCCCACAGCGCTCGTGTGTAGGTGGAACTTCGTGTTTGTCCGTGTGTGTGCGTGTATGTGTGTGTGTGTGTATGTGTGTGTGCGTGTGTGTGTGTGTGTGTGTGTGTGTGTGTGTGTGTGTGTGTGTGTGTGTGTGTATAAAAAGCCCTTTCCCCCGCTGTCAGGAACCATGCGGAGTTAAGACGCTTCTGAATATTTAATGAAGAGTTCATGTTTATTCATCGCAAGAATAACTCTTCTGAGACACTGTGTGGTCATGGCTTTAACACACACACACACACACACACACACGCACACACACACACAGACACGCACACACACACAGAGCTCTATTCTGGTAAGTAAAGGTGAGAGTTTACATCCACCGCTGAGCTCCTTCACACCTGTCTGGCCTCTTATATAAGGCAGCGGCATCAGAAGACACGGCGCACAACCCGGTCTGGACACGTGGCTCCGGGCCTGCTGGGAGGCCCCGGAGTGGGAGCCGTTTTGTTCTTTTGTTCGCACCAGCTCGGTTAGCTTAAGCCATGGCGAGCTGGGACGGCGAGGACGTGTTATACGCTGTGCTTGAAGCCGCAATCCCGTAGATTTGCATGAAAAAAGCGTCTCCCTTGTGTCCCCGGCGCGTTTAGAAGCACACGCCGCGTTTGAGCTACACAGCCGCGGCCCGCCTCGTCTCAGCCGTTGCTTTTGGTCGGACTCCGAGAACGTCGTTTGCTTTTTATTACTTGCGGATGAGAAAACCAGCCAGTGCAACATCGCTTTTAATTCCTTTTCAGGCTTTTTCGCTCGTCTCCGTTTCGAATACAGATACACGCTGCTGACTGGTGGCGAGGTACATCCTGTTTCTAGGAGTCATGTTGTCAAGTTCATGTTGCAGCGCTCCATGGCAGTGCACGCCAATATGGACTGGATCTTTATGACAATATCCAGCCATTCGCCGAACCGCTTATCCTGCTCTCGGGGTCGCGGGGATGCTGGAGCCTATCCCAGCAGTCATTGGGCGGCAGGCGGGGAGACACCCTGGGCAGGCCGCCAGGCCATCACAGCCCCCCCCCCCCACACACACACACACAGACACACACACATTCACACCTAGGGACAATTTAGTACGGCCGATTCACCTGACCTACATGTCTTTGGACTGTGGGAGGAAACCGGAGCCCTCAGAGGAAACCCAAGCAGACACGGGGAGAACATGCAAACTCCACACACAGGATGAACCGGGACGACCCCAAAGGTTGGACTACCCCGGGGCTCGAACCCAGGACCTTCTTGCTGTGAGGCGACCGCGCCGCCCATTTTGACAATAGATATGACAATAGATAAACCATAAATAACCAAATAATAAATGCTCTTGTAGTTGCTCATTTTCCGTGTCAGGCAAGACTTTCTTCAGGAGATTCCTGGTGCAAAGCGTTTCCCGTTTTCACCAAAGCAACCAAATGCAGAAGGCATCTTTTTTTTCTTTTCTTTGGGGGACTGACATAACAACACTGGTGTCTGTATAATACCAAATTGATCTCTGGGATTTATTTATTTTTTATTTTTTTATTTTCCCCCTTTTTTCTCCCCATTGGTATCCGGGAAATTACCCCACTCTTCCGAGCCGTCCCGGACTCTGCTCCACCACTTCTGCCAAGCCAGGCAGGGCCGCAGACTACCACATGCCTCCTCCGATACATGTGGAGTCTTCACCCGCTTCTTTTCACCTGACAGTGAGGAGTTTCGCCAGGGGGACATAGCACATGGGAAGATCACGCAATTCCCCCCAGTTCCCCCTCCCCCCCGAACATGCGCCCCGACCAGAGGAGGTGCTAGTGCAGTGACCAGGGCACATACCCACATTCGGCTTCCCACCCGCAGACACGGCCAATTTTGTCTGTAAGGATGCCCGACCAAGCTGGAGGTAACACGGGGGATTCGAACCGGCGATCCCCATGTTGGTAGGCAACAGAATAGACCGCCACGCTACCCAGATACCCCTGATCTCTGGGATTTAAGTGGTGAAACATCAATGCAACTGGTGGCATCACCATCGGTGTCAGTAAAACACTGTATAATGTTAGACTGTAGCTTTGCGTCTGTTCTGAGGTGGAGCAAGTGTTTGTTATGGTCTCTTGGGATTGGCTTTATAGTTGGCAGACATCAGTGTATGCAAGTTTGTGTTAAACAGGAAAGAATACTCCTGCACTTCAACAGCTTGTGTCAGATAAGGTCTGTTCACGTTGTGGTATGCTGCTAAGGTTGACCCATAAGTTACGTTGCAGACTTATATACACTTGTGAGCAGCTGGCAGTTATGTCAGGTTATGTCAGGATTTTACTAAATTCACTAACATAAGAAGGTATCCTGATGGGCACTGGGCACTTCTGTCTTCACTGGCATTATTAACGTAGTGTTTTGCCAACTTTGTGCCATGTTTCACTTAAATTATATAGCGAGTGCGCCCTGACCAACGGTCAAGGAGGAAAGGTGGAGCTTTCCAGGCATGTCACAGCTGTTAATGATTAATACCGGCAGCCATACCAGCATGTACCCTGGCCCTGCCAAATGACGGAAGCTAAGCAGGTACGGACTTGGCTAGTACTTGGATGGGAGACCTCCCGGGAAAATTTGAGTTGGTGCTGGGAGTGGTGTTGGTGGGCCAGTAGGAGGCAGTCATCCCTCTGGTCCTAATAAAAACAACAAATATCAAAAATCCTACTGCAAGGCGTCTGGGTAGCGTAGTGGTTTATTCCGTTGCCTACCAGCACGGGGATCGCCAGTTCGAATCTTCGTGTTACGTCCGGCTTAGTCGGGCATCCCTACAGACACAATTGGCCGTGTTTGTGGGTGGGAAGCCGGATGTATGTGTCCTGGTCGCTGCACTAGCGCCTCCTCTGGTCGGTCGGGGAGCCTGTTCAGGGGGGAGGGGTAACTGGGGGGAATTGCGTGATCCTCCCACGCGCTACATCCCCCTGGTGAAACTCCTCACTGTCAGGTGAAAAGAAGCGCCTGGCGACTCCACATGCTTCGGAGGAGGCATATGGTAGTCTGCAGCCCTCCCCGGATTGGCAGAGGGGGTGGAGCAGCGACTGGGATGGCTTGGAAGAGTGGGGTAATTGGCCGGGTACTATTGGGGAGGGAAAAAAGGGGGGGGATCCCAATGCCCCAGTGCAGTGATGGCGACACTGTGCTGTAGGAGATGCCATCCTTCAGATGAGACGTTAAACTGAGGTCGTGACTCACTGTGGTCATTAAAGATCCCATGGCGCTTATTGCAGGGAGTAGGGGGTTCCCCGGTGTCCTGGCAAAATTCCCAACCTGGCCGTCTCCATCTGGCCACCTAGTCATTACCCCCATATAATTGTCTCAATGATTCCTCCCTCTCCACCTCAAGCTGATGTGTGGTGAGAGTTCTGGCGCAAAATGGCTGCTGTGCATCACCCAGGTGGGTGCTACACATCGGTGGTGGTTGAAGTGAGTTACCCCCTTCAATGGGAAGCGCTTTGGGTGCCTAGAAAAGCGCTATATAATGATTATTATTATTATTATTATTATTATGTATGAGCTGTTTCATGCTAAATAGTGAAAAAGCTGGTCTATCTATGCACATAATGCAGTGTCCAGGTTGTGTTAGACTGTATTGTTAAGTTAGCTTACAGTTAGGCATGTGCTGTGGCAGGCATGTCGTGCAGTTTGTTTTGAGGTCCCTTTGGCGTTACGGTCTCACCTTTAGCTCTCGCTCATGGTCCCCGCTGCAGAGGGTGTTCAGGGAAACCTTGAAGGATTTCCACACAGGGCTCAGGTTGTTCATCACTGTCTATGTTTGCACACACATATGGACACACACACAGATCACACACAGAGTTACACAGATCTACAAAAGTCAACTACATATCTGTGTGTGAGTGTGTGTGTAGTTGCCATACTTCAGTTCTGTGCACCAGTGACCCAGTCCCATCATCATTTATTCTGAAGATCTCCAGGAAAGGGTCTGACTTGCTGAAGAAATCCTTCAAGAAATCAAGAAAACACACGCAAGCCACTGCCTCAGAGCGTGCCTTAATCACCGTACATCAGTCATACACAGACAGAATTAGAATTTAAACCCCCTTCTCCTCCTTTCTTTCTTGCTGCATCCAGCCGCCTCTGTTCTATCCTCTCTAATTTATCTGCCCCTCCCTTGCCCTCCTCTGTCTTTCTCCTTGGCACAACTTCGGTCATTCAACCGAGTCTGTGAGTGTGCATGTGCGCTTCCATGTGGATGCTGAAAATTAATATAATTATCAGTGTGTCAGGGTGGGGTGGGTAAGTGTGTGTGTGTGGGTGTGTGTGTATGTGCGCTGCTGGGGGAAAAGGAGCCTGATTAGCCCACCTATCTCAACGAGCTTCCTCTAATGCATATTTGCAGTTTTCTGTTTGTGTGTGTGTGTGTGTTTTATTAGGTCACTGCATCACCCAATCCTCCACCCCGCTACTCATGGCCACTTTTTCCACACTCGTTCACACGACACACAAACAACACAGATGCCCACGTACACACACGTAAACCACCCAGCATGCACACACAACTTTTCCCCTCCTTGTCAGTCCTCTCGTCACATATCGCCTTCTCTCAGAGGGCACACACTAATTCCTAATCTTTTTGAAAATGCACACACACACACTCATACACACGCACATGCACAAACACAAACCTTGTCGTCTAGTTTTCGAGCACTGAAGGAGAGTTCTACATAATCATCATTACCAGACAGTTCCTCTGCTGTTACCTTTAGAGAGACAGAGAGAAAGAGAGGGCAGGAGAGAGAGAAGGAGAAAAAAGTGGAACAGAGAGAGGAAGAAAGGATGGAAAAATTAGATGGAGATGAGGAATTAAGCACTTTGAATAGTCACATCATCAGCTTAAAGGAATAGAAAATGTAACATAAACGCATGCATGGGTGTGTAGCTTGTCATATTGAAAGCCCGTAAGAAAGGTTTTAGGCATGTTTGACCATATATGTGTAAACTGTGAGCGTATTTGTATGGCCCTTGTAATGCCACTAGGAGGCGCCATGCAGTCTTGCTGGAAGAGCGATGCGTGCCCTATCATAGACTCAGTGCTGAGAAACTACCGGTGTCACAGCTCAGTCGAGAAGGGGTAAAACGTGTAAGATGACATCAGCTTCCACAGACAAGATGGAGGGAAGAGGCTGTGAAGGCAGCGAGTGTGAATTAGACTGACTCTACCTTTAGCGCAGGGAAATAGTGTAAAATTCCAAGTGCTTCAAGTCTTAAGGCTCATTTATGCTGCCTTTACGTACGAAAATAAATACGTCCATTTCAAACGATGTCACTGTCACTGCCCACTTAAACTTCCATGCGTCCTTTACGTTGGCATGGATGTTAAGCAAGCCATCCGCTAGAGGGCAGCTCAGAGTCAAGCCTTTCTGACAACAGCAAACATGGCGATGGTGGAGGAGGTCGTTATAATGTAACTGTGCCTTATTGTCCCTGTGCCCGAGCGACGTAACGTGTTTAAAATTTCTCACCCACCGGCGCAACCTCTCCCCAAGGGAGTTCCGCCATTTTAAAAAAAATGTATTCGCCATGTCTCGCTATGGCGACAGGCATGGGTGCAAGTCCATGAATACTGGGATGCCATCCGGGTTAATGGTTGTGTCAGGAAGGGCATCCGATGTAAAAAATTTGCCAAATCATTATGTGGATTGACAAGACCGCCCTCTGTGTTGTGCCCTCACAGGGCACCGAGGGAAACTATCAAATCCTCTATGGCGACCCCTGGGAAACAGGGAACAAGCCGAAAGAAGAAGATACGCCATATCTCGCTGGTCTCGCTTGAACTATTGGCTACACTGCCCCCACAATTTCTGGTGGTACTGCTCCGTTTTGTCCGTATCCGTAACCTTTCAGAAAATGTGCGCAAATACGGACGGAATCAAGCAGAGTACAGAGAGATGGCTCCGCCTGTATCTTAATGATTCTCTGGCCTCTGGTTCTTTTCCAGACAGTTTTAAGCATGCCATTTTTCAACCGTTGCTGAAGAAACCTAATTTAGATCTCCTGTCCCTAAGAGACCAAGCCCCAACTTGTCTTTTCTATCTAAGATTCTGGAGAGAGTAATTACTTCCGAATTGATTTCTTTTATGAACACTAATAGGGTTTTCAGCAGTTTCCAGTCTGGTTTTAGAGCACTTCATAGTACATAGACAGCTCTACTTAGGTCACTAATGACCTACTGCTGACTACAGACAGAGGTGACTGCTTGATTTTAGTTCTGTTAGACTAATTGCTGCCTTTGACACAGTCGATCACAACATCCTCTTACATTACTTAGAGACTTGGGTTGGCATCAAGGGCTCAGCTCTTAGTTTCTTACACTCTTACCTACAGAACTTTCCTGTTGTTCTGGTAGACTTGAGTTGGCATCAAGGGCTCAGCTCTTAGTTTCTTACACTCTTACCAACAGAACTTTCCTGTTGTTCTGGATAACTACCTCCTCGATGGCTCCGTTGAGTTGTGGTGTCTCTCAAGGCTCAGTTCTTGGCCCCCTTCTCTTTTCTAAATGCATGCTGCCCCCTGGCCAGCTCATTCAAAATCACAATGTACTATACCATTTGTATGCTGACGCTCAGTTATACATGCCACTAAAACCCACAGATCCTAGCACCCTGGCAGATCTCACAACTTGCCTCTCTGACATTAAATTCTGGATGTCCGAAAAGTTTCTCAAATTTAATGATGATAAGTCTGAGGTCATTCTGTTCGGTCTCAAAAATTTCATCAGTCCTTTTGTTACTAATCTTGGTGGTCCATCAGGTAGTCTTAAGCAGGCTGCTAGGAATCTTGGAATAATATTCGATGCTCACCTCAGTTTTGATAATCAAATCAAACATGTTGTTCAGTCATGCTTTCTCCAGGTCAAGCTAATCTCCAAAATTAGGTCATTTTTATCAATTGCCAATGTGCAAAAAAGTCGTACGTGCTTTTATCTATTCTCGGCTTGACTGTTGTAATGCACTTTATTCTGCTATCAGTAAGGGCTCCCTCCGCCATCTGACGTTGGTACAAAATGCTACTGCTTGGCTCATTACCGGGACAAAGAGATGACCATATCACTCCTGTGCTTGCCTCCCTACACTGGCTCCCTGTTATATTTTTAATTGATTGTCAAATTGCTCACTTTTAAGGCTTTAAATGGTCTTGCTCCTACATACATTTCTGATTTAATGACCTGGTATACACCCTCTTGACCAGTAAGATCTGCAGATGGAGCCCTGCTGGTTACTTCCAGGTCTCGGTTTGTCACAAAGGGTGATCGGGCTTTTGCTGTTAGAGCCTCCACACTATGGACCTCTCTTCCTGTTGAACTAAGACAAACCAAGTCTCAATCTTCTTCTGAATCTCGTCTTAAAACTTTTCTTTTTATGAAAACTTTTACAAATGTTTGATATTTGTTTTTATTTATACTGTTTTTATTTTTACTCTTACTTATTTGGTCTTACTCTTATTTTTGCCTTGCCTGGTTTATTTCTTTGTAAATCACTTTGTACCATTGTTTTATAAAAGTGCTATATGAATACTTATTATTATTATTGTTATTGTTATTATTATCCGTATACGTATTTAACGTTGAGCATTAATGAGGCCTCATTACTCTCCGTGTGCTCAGCTGCCGTGACGTCAGAGCGTTTATGCAAGCGAGCCAGGGATTTCTCCGGGTGGTCAAAAAAATGTTCAAAGGCAGCGTCCATAAAATTGCAGATGAGGAAGGAATTCTGCTTAACGAATGGCCTTCAGAGATGGACATCTTAGCTGCATGAGCTCTTTATTTCCAGTCATTTGTGTGAACCATTCCTTTATCTCGTAATCTATCTTCGTAAGTGTATTTTCCCTTTAATTAGCTCCATCCAGAGTATTATGTAAGAGTGTGTGTGTGTGTGTGTGTGTGTGCGCGCGCGCGTGTGCACAGATATGGGTGCATGTGCACGTGTCAATGAGTGCATGTGTGTTCGTGGGCATGTAAGTACTTGCATTGTACCTATCTATGCATGCAAACGCATGCATTTGAGTGTTGTGCTTTGTGTTGGCTGTGCAATGTCCTTATGAGCATGTGTATCTTCCCAAGTGTGTTTTTTTTTAATGTGTGCATGTTCACATAGTGGTGACAGGCGGGTTCGGGGAATGGATGTTATACCGTAATGGAAGACTTGCCGGCAGTGTTCCCCTGCTTGAGTAGAGCTTTGGTCAGTTTCCTCTGGGAGACAATCTGGAACACAGAACACACACACACACACACACACACACACACACACACACACACACACACACACACACACACACACACACACACACACACACACAGACACACACACACACACGCACACACACACCTTATTAAAATCAACTTACATGAAATGATAAACAGCTGTATGACATAACGATGTGCACCCACTCTCATTTTCTTTCTTCCTCTTTCAGTTGGACTGGCTTTTCAACCTCCTATCAGTTGGTGAGGCTATGCGTCTGGCACTTGGAACTGGAACACCCGTTGGAATTGCTCTAATGCCGGATGGGGCGGGGGACCAGAGCTTTGCATCCAGATTGCATTGGCCACTGTGCCTCGCTAAAGAAAATATTGGCAGCAGATGCTGGCAGCGTGCCATGCAATTTCTGCACAACTCCGTGGCCCGCGCCTCTTATCAAGTCGAAAATCCTCCTCTTCCATTTCACTTGTCTCGAGTCTCCCGACTATCAAAGTCCGACAGACCAGTCCGGTCTTTATCCACCTATCTGAAAATGACCTAAAAATAATTCCCGTCAGAGTCCCCTCCCCGGGGGTACTGGACCTTTTAAAATCACTTCCTCCCAGCCTCCAAAAGATCTCCCCCTCACAACCAGGAGTTCTGACTCAGCTCGGCGTTCACCAGCACTTAAACGCCGCAAACCCGCCACCATTGTTACTGAGCGGCCTAGAGCTTATTTCAACGCCAATATTTTGAAGTTTGTCCTCCCTTCTCCCATTTGTCCTTGGACAGTCTTGAATGTTTTCAAGCCTGCGCTACAGCTATGAACCACATTAAGCATCCATCAAAGTGATACGAAATTTTAAAAAAAATGAAACGCATTCCTCAGAAGCAGCTCATCTGTTTCATCCGACCATTTCTCAGCACTGTCAAGGTGAAGTCACCCTCATATAATTGGCATCTGCCATAAAGGATGGCTGAGAGAGACGCTCGACTGATTGTACTCAACGCTACACTTGTAATGTGTTGCTCTGCACTGTAGATATAGCTTCAGTAGATAGATAGATAGATAGATAGATAGATAGATAGATAGATAGATAGATAGATAGATAGATAGATAGATAGATAGATAGATAGATAGATAGATAGGTAAACAATAGCTAGACAGACAGACAGACAGATAGATAGATAGAGAGAGAGAGAGAGAGAGAGAGAGAGAGAGAGAGAGAGAGAGAGAGAGAGAGAGAGATAGATAGATAGATAGATAGATATACATAGAGATAGATAGATATACATAGAGATAGATAGATATACATAGAGATAGATAGATAGATAGATAGATAGATAGATAGATAGATAGATAGATAGATAGATAGATAGATAGATAGATAGATAGATAGATAGATAGATAGATAGATAGATAGATAGATAGATCGGACGGACGGACGGACGGACGGACGGACGGACAGACAGACAGACAGACAGACAGACAGACAGATAGATAGATATTTCTTAATGAGAATATGGTTAAATTCTCAGTTCCTTATTCTCCTTTTTGCAATCATAAATCTCCTCTCCAAGGGCTTAAAAGCTTTCATCGCCCATTTTCTATGGAAATTATATATCTTTTTTATATTATTATTATTATTATTTTCTCCACCTTTTTCTCCCTAATTGTATCCTGCCAATTACCCCACTCTTCCGTCCGAGCTGTCCCAGTCACTACTCCACCCTCTCTGCCGATCCGACAAGGGCTGCAGACTACCACATGTCTCCAGCCGCTTCTTTTCACCTGACAGTGAGGAGTTTCACCAGGGGGACGTAGTGCTAGAAGGCTCACACTATTCTCCCCAGTTACCCCTCCCCCTTTAACAGGCACCCCGACTGACCAGAGGAGGCGCTGGTTCAGCGACCAGGATACATCCGGCTTCCCACCTGCATACACGGCCAATTGTGTCTGTATGGACGCCCGACCAAGCCGGAAGTAACACGGGGGTTCGAACAGGCAATCCCTGTGTTTGTAGGCAACGGACTAGACCACCACAATACCCAGACACCCCAGGAAATGCTACATCTTCACGACATATGATGACATGTATGGTACAAAGCTTGTAAATCACTCTAAGCAGTTGGACATAGTGCTGAAGGACCTGTTGACAGCTATAAACTGCTGCGTTTAGGGCACCAGATTAAACTGGGATTCCTCATGAAATGTAATAAGCTGTACCGTAACTGTAACTATGCTCTAGATTTTATTAGCTTGGCTAAAGGAAGGCAGGTTACGCTCCCGTAGTCGACTCTTTGACCGAAACATGCAAATCTAAACGTGCACAATCCCCCATTCAGGCCCGCATCGGCCCGACATGGACCAGCACGCTCTCACCCGCTCACACACACTCCATCCCCATCGCTCACACACACTCCATCCCCATCGCTCACACACACTCCATCCACATCACTGCACATAGCATCCTCGTGATGTCGGTGTCGGAAGTGCATTTCTCAACGCCTGTCCACTTTTCATGTGCGCCCACCTGGAGAAACACACCCTCATCAGTGGTGTTAGTGCACTCACTATGTCAAGTCAAGCTTATTTGTGTAGCCCAAAATCACAAGGTAGTCCCGAAGGGCTTCACAGTCAGTACAATGTACGACAGTATATGACACCCTCTATCCTTGAACCCTACCGTAGTGTGTGCTGCTCACCCGCATCCACATGTGCACTCACCTCAACTGAATTGCACTTTTCACTGAGCTGGGGCAGTTCACGAGAGCGGTCAACTATCCTTGCATGCATTTTTTATGTTCACTCAGACATGCCTTACTTCCTCTGGTAAAATAAAGGACTCTGGTCAAATACAGAATATCTGTCCCGCCAGTCAGATGCACTTCCTCACCCCGGTTTGTACATCCATACACACCATTAACCATCACGTATTCACTCCCCTGCGTATATCCTCATGCTTCATGCACCGCCCCCTATACTGCTCTGCACCCGTCTTTCCTAAAGAGCACTGCTCCGTCCTGAGGTAGCGTGAGCCGTCCTGTATTATTACCCACACGTCCTGAGGGTTTACCGAGCCCGTCCTGAGGGACACTGACGTGCCCTGAGGTGCACCGACTTATCCTGAGGGGCACAGACCTGTCCTAAGGTGCACTCCATGGCTCCGAGGAAGTCGGCATCGCGGAGGCCGTTGTGGGCCGAGCTGATGTCGTGGAGCTCAAAGCGGAGCCGTTGGACCTCCTCAAAGTAGAAGTCCACCAGAAAGATCTTGGAGAAAACCGGGTTGATGCTGCTGCGGATCACTTCCGTACGGTCCACCTGCACACAGGGGTGAGACACATGTGTAAGCACATGCACGTATTCATATGCATGCGAGCGAGAACAGAAAAATGGACGCACATGCTCATGCAGACACACAAACACACCTCAGTTGACCCCTTTATGTATTTTTAGTTCTCTTATTTGGGCGGGGGGGGGGGGTTTCTCCCCCCATTGTATCCGGCCAGTTACCCCTCTTCTTGGTTTAATGTCTCATCCGAAGGATGGCATCTCCTATAGCACAGCGTCCCCGTCACTGCACTGGGGCACTGGGGCATTGCCCCCCCCATTTTTCTCCCCAATTGTACCCGGCCAATTACCCCACTCTTCCGAGCCGGCCCAGTCGCTGATCCACCCCCTCCACCGATCTGGGGAGGGCTACAGACTACCACATGCCTCCTCTGATACATGTGGAGTCGCCAGCTGCTTCTTTTCACCAGTGAGAAGTTTCACCAGGGGGACGTAGCGCATGGGAGGATCACGCTATTCCCCCCAGCAGGCACCCCGACCGACCAGAGGAGGCGCTAGTGCACGACCAGGACACATACCCACATCCAGCTTCCCACCCGCAGACATGGCCAGTTGTGTCTGTATGGACGCCCGACCAAGCCGGAGGTAACACGGGGATTCGAACCGCCGATCCCCGTGTTGGTAGGCAACGGAATAGACCGCCACGCCACCCGGACGCCCCCTTAGTTCTCTTCTAGCTCGTCTTTTTCACAGAGTCTCATGTGACTACATCGCTAAAGAATCAAAACTTGTTTTGTGGTGTAGGAAAAACATGTGGATGGAGAAAAAAAAACATGCTTTCATTTCTACTCAACACGTCACTTTTTGGAGATACAAAGAGTTCGCACAACAACGCTGCCACATAATGATGCCTTCGGTGTTTGCGGTATTGATTGCAAACCTCAGCATTTCAGAGGTGACTCTTCAGCAGCACAGCAATTACCTCAAATAGCTATTATGTTTACCGCCGCCAGCTCGAGCACAGAGAGTATGGATTTTTGTTCTTTTTTTCCCCCAGCACACTGGTTTTTTGTTTTGTTTTGGGTTTTCTTTGTGTGGACGAAACGCACAGAAGACAACATTTGAATCACTGATCTCAGAAAACTTTCTCTCTGGTCACTTAAAGCCCAACGCAGTAGAAAGCCAGGCAGACTTCTCTCCCAGCACAGCACAGATAAACCGGCCCGTATCAGCACCACCAACAAGGTCCCGCTGCTGCTGCCGATAACCCCGTGGCACGCAAACACACACTTGCACCAGCACACACAGACAAATGCACACACACACACACACACACACAAGCATGCACACACACACAAGCATGCACACACACACGAGCATGCACACACAAGCATGCACACACACACACACACACACACACAAGCACCAATTATAGAAAAAGCATACAAGAAAACACAACTATGGACCCACAAACACACAAACACAGATTTTGGACTCATTACAGTTTTCTACTAATCTCCTAAAAGAGCTGGCATTTCATGAAAGTAGCAATGCAACATGAACACGCACGCACACACACACACACAAAACCCTCAACCCTCTCTTTTTGCTCACACACACACACACACACACACACACACACACACACACACACACACACACACACACACAAAACCCTCAACCCTCTCTTTTTGCTCACACACACACACACACACACACACACACACACACACACACACACACACACACACACACACACACACACACACACAGTATCTTGACAACCCTTGTCTCTTTCTCTCTCCGCTTGTCTCGAGCTCTCTCTCACACATACACACACACACACACATACACACAAAACCCTCAACCCTCTGATTTTGCTCATACACACACAAACACACACACACACACACACACACACACACACACACACACACACACACACACACACACATAAACACAGATATCTGAAAAGGGCTCAGAAATGGAGTTGTGTAACTAGATGAGCGGCAGTGTTTCTTCAGAGGACTTCATCAGAACACATGAAGTGTGAGGACAGACGATGGCGCTCACAAAGACGCTTTTCCAGGACAGAATCTGCTCAGCTGTGCCCGGACAACACGGGCCTGAGCCCCCTGGACACCACATGTGTATATACAAGCCTGGGATTACTAGAATGTGTGTGTGTGTGTGTGTGTGTGTGTGTGTGTGTGTGTGTGTGTGTGTGTGTGTGTGTGTGTGTGTATTACATTGTGTGTGTGTGTGTACCTACACACAGGGTGTTGTGATGCGTCTAGTGCAGCAGTGTGTAGTTGGAGGGAAGGTGCATGTGTTCTTCCAACCCGCTTGTGTCCTTCCTGCCCTTAGCTTGCTGCCGCTGGCTAGCCTTTGTGGTGAATAGGGAAGCATCCTAGCGTGTAAGCCTTCCCTTGCCAGTACATAGCCTCTCCTTCACCAAGACTCCTGCCAGGCCTCCCCGTGGCCACACGTGGTAACTGGGGTCTTGCGGCCCCAGGCTAACTTGGCAGGGGATCTCGGAGCAGCAGTGGGCCCCAGAGATATGGTGTGCAGGCCCACCCTGGTGGACATGCCCTGGCACCTATCAACCACTGCCCCGCTGCCTTGTGGGTGAGTCTGGAAGACATAAGGCTAAGGGAGCTCACCCCAACAGAAAAGCAAGCTGTGGCGGCACGCTTCGAGGTGGTTTCCGAAAAACTGGATTTCCGGCAGCCCCCTGCAGTTGTGTGGAGGTGCCGGTCGTCTAGGGATCCCCCTTGCCATCGGAACCATCTCCTCTACAATCAAGTCATGTGGCGTTGGGAGAAGCGCACCCCCCATGCCACTTTAAAAACCATCTCTGCGCAGGTATCTTCTGCTATCTGAGTCCTCAAAGGACCCACAAATAGAAGAAGATGGTCATCATCGGGCACCATGGACAACCAGCAAGCAAGCAAGTGTATTACATAGTATTTAAAAGGAGAGGATGCTGTGAGCATACGCCTTTGTCCCCCTGATATTGGGGAACTTGAAAGGGGGACGCCAACTCCTCGTTGACCTTCTACCGCCACACTTTCCTTTTCTTTTCTTTTTTTTGGGCTCTTTCTCCCCATTTTTCTCCCCAGTTGTATCCAGCCAGCTACCCCACTCTTCTGAGCCGTCCCGGTCTCTGCTCCGTCCCCTCTGTCGATCCGGGGAGGGCTGCAGATTACCACATGCCTCCTCCCATACACGTGGAGTCGCCAGCCACTTCTTTTCACCTGACAGTGAGGAATTTCACCAGGGGGAAGTAGGGCGTAGGAGGATCACGCTACCCCCCCCCCACCCAAACATGCGCCCCGACCGACCAGAGGGGGCGTTAGTGCGGCGACCAGGACACACACCCACATCCGGCTTCCCACCCGCAGACACGGCCAACTGTGTCTGTAGGGACGCCCAACCAAGCCGGAGGTAACACGGGGATTCGAACCGCCGATCCCCGCATTGGTAGACAACGAAATAGACCGTCGCGCCACCCGGACGCCCCCGCCCCTCTTTCCCAGAGAGAAGAGGGATGGCGACATTCTCCACCAACGTTTCTCTATTCAAGTTACTGTAGTGTATTTTGACAAGGGGGCGTGGTTAGAAGCCCGTCGTCGGGTCACTGGACGCCGCCGCGTCCCGGAGCCGTGCGGTACAACCCGCTGCACACGGGGCTCTCGGGACGGACCTGTGCCGAGGCCCGCCTCGTCACAGTGGACTCACATCTCACTTGATGTCAGAACAGCTCAAGAAAAGCTGTGGCCTTGAGTCAGACAGCCTGTTTTGGAGAGGAGTGAGGCGTTTTGCGGATGAGCAGATGGAAACTCGCTGCTCGTTTTGTACCGTTTCAAGGTTAAAACGAAAAAAGGTGTTTGCAAAGACTAATGCTGAGTTGCTCTTACTTACAAACTCTGTGACTTTCGGACGCTTTTGGGGGTTTTTGTGACATCTGCGGCGCCGTACGGCACGAGAGGCTTTACAGCACATCTCGCAAGCAAAAGCTCGTGATTTCGGGGGCGTCCCGGTGGAGTGGCGGTCTATTCCAATACGGGGATCGCAGGTTCGAATCCCCATGTTGCCTCCGGCTTGGTCGGGCGTCCCTACAGACACAATTGGCAGTGTCTGCAGGTGGGAAGCCGGATGTGGGTATGTGTCCTGGTCGCTGCACTCGCGCCTCCTCTGGTCGGTTGGGGCGCCTGTTCGGGGGGGGGGGGGGGGATAGCGTGATCCTCCCACGCGCTACGTCCCCCTGGTGAAACTCCTCACTGGCAGGTGAAAAGAAGCGGCTGGTGACTCCACATGTATCGGAGGAGGCATGTGGTAGTCTGCAGCCCGGATCGGCAGAGGGGGTGGAGCAGCGAACGGGACGGCTCGGAAAAGTGGGGTAATTGGCAGGTGGGGAGATAAAGGGGGGGGGGCTCATGATTCTGTGCAGGTATTTAGCCAGCTGTGTATTCAATGCTGTGTCTGTGTAATTTATTGCCGTCTGTTGTTTAAACTTTAGTTCCTAATTAGCATATGCTGAGTTGGAAAGTGGCTGAAGCGTTAGCCGTAAAACGAGTCTGAAAATACACATTAAATCTTCTCAGACCGCTAACTTCTATATGAGTGCACCGCCTATAAAAGTTCTAAGTGCCAGGTTGTAAAGCGAGAGAATCATAATTAAACGATGAAAGTAATAACGATATAGCTTGCGACAACATGCTACTATCTATACCATCATTGGAAGAGAACACAAAATCGCGTTGTTAGTAATACCTCTGCTGCACTTCACATGATGCGGCCTGGAGTATGCAAATTCCTCATAATAGCTTACATGATATTAGCCCACTAAGGCTGCCTTCCATTCAAAACCAAAGGAGGACTCCTCCGTTTTACTAGTATGGCATCTACTATTACTTTCGGCTGCTCCTGTTAGGGGTCACCACGGCGGATCATCCGTTTCCATCTCTTCCTGTCCTCTGCATCTTCCTCTGTCACGCCAGCCACCTGCATGTCCTCCCTCACCGCATCCATAAACCTCCTCTTTGGTCTTCTTCTTCCCTGGCAGCTCCATATTCAGCATCCCTCTCCCAATATACCCAGCATCTCTCCTCCACACATGTCCAAACCATCTCAACCTTGCCTCTCTTGCTTTGTCTCCGAACCGTCCAACTTGTACTGTCCCTCTAATATATTCGTTGCTAATCCTGTCCCTCTTCATCACTCCCAATGAAAATCTTAGCATCTTCAACTCTGCCACCTCCAGCTCCTCCTCCTGTCTTTTCGTCAGTGCCACTGTCTCCAAACCATATAACAAAGCTGGTCTCACAACCATCTTGTAAACCTTCCCTTTAACTCTCGCAGGTACCCTTCTGTCACAAATCACTCCAGACACTCTTCTCCACCCACCCCACCCTGCCTGCACTCTCTTCTTCACCTCTCTTCTGCACTTCCCGTTACTTTGGATAGTTGACCCCAAGTATTTAAACTCATATGCCTTCATCACCTCCACTCCTTGCATCCTCACCATTCCACTGTCCTCCCTCTCATTCACACATAGGTATTGCGTCTTGCTCCTACTGCCTTTCATTCCTCTTCTCTCCAGTGCATACCTCCACCTCCCCAGGCTCTCCTCAACCTGCACCCTACTCTCACTACAGATCACAATGTCATCCGCAAACATCGGTCCCCCTAGTATGGCATCACAGGTCAATTGTGGTTCTTTAGATGTGAGAGAAGGAAAGAGAGTTGTATAGATAGATGCTTTTTTTTTGTTGCTCTAGTCATACTTGAATTATGACAGCTTGATTATCCATTCATTATCTGAACCGCTTATCCTGCTCTCAGGGTTGCGGGGATGCTGGAGCCTATTCCAGCAGTCATATTCACCTTTTTCAATCTTAAGAGCATCCCTTTGTAAAAGAGATGGGCGGAAAGTAGTAGCAAAGACATGCGGGTGTTGCTAGAAAATCCAACACAAAATCATTGACAGCACATAAAATTGAAAAACTCACCCCTTCCATTTTTATCCTTGGTGAGTTTTCTTTGGTGGGACTTTAAAAAAAGTGTTTTCTTTTTAGCTATGTCGGTGACTGTGTGAGCTGTCATTTCATCTAAATCTAAATATTTGTTTACCAGCAGAATGTGCAGTTGCACATTTAGAGTGCTCGTGTTACACACTCTCTCTCTCTCTCTCTCTCTCTCTCTCTCTCTCTCTCTCTCTCTCTCTCTCTCTCTCTCTCTCTCTCTCTCTCTCTCTCTCTCTCTCTCTCTCTCTCTCTCTCTCTCTCACACACACACACACACACACACACACACACACATGGAAATTATCCCCGGTCTATGCCTTTTTGTCTCATTTCTACTCCACCTTTTTCCGTTTGGTCCCACACCTTTACAGGAGCAGCACTGCCACAGCTTCAGGACATGTAGGTGCACCACCCGTTGCAGAAGGAAGGCCCTAAGTATCATGGAGGACACCATCCACCCAGCACGCGGTCTGTTCTCCCAGCTTCCCTCAGGACAATGCTTACAGAGCATCAGACCAGCCGCCTCCAAGACAGTTTTTACCCCCAGACAGTCAGAATAATGAACAGTAGGCACCTTACATAACATCAGTGATTTATTATTTTGTGGGATTTCTGATTTTACTTATTGTTTTTTTATTATTTGTTATTTCCATATATATATATATATATATATATATATATATATATATGAATTTCAAATTATTTTTCCCCCTCTTTCACCCCAATTGTACTTGGCCAATTACCCCACGCTTCCAAGCCGTCCCGGTCGCTGCTCCACCCCCTCTGCCAATCTGGGGAGGGCTGCAGACTACCACATGCCTCCTCCCATACATGTGGAGTCGCCAGCCGCTTCTTTTCACCTGACAGTGAGGAGTTTCACCAGGGGGACGTAGCACATGGGAGGATCACACTATTCCCCCCAGTTCCCCCTCCCCACCGAACAGACGCCCCGACCGACCAGAGGAGGCGCTAGTGCAGTATCAGGACACATACCCACATCCGGCTTCCCACCTGCAGACACGGCCAATTGTGTCTGTAGGGACGCCCGACCAAACCTTACATATAGTGTTAAGGGCTGAGAGAGCCGGGGGACATGCGTTTCATTGCATTTGATGGTACTACATGGTACTTTTTATATGTATATGATTGATAAAGTGAAACTTGAACATTACCTCAAACCACTGGCCGTGTGACTGCATCTTAAGAACGACGCAGGGGTCGGGCTTGGAGAGGGCATCGCGGTCTGAGATGCCCCGGCAGGCCACTCTCAGCTCCACCTTGGTCAGACATGGAGAGCTGATGAAGCCCAGCGTGGCCTCTGCAGACTCATAGATGTTACTCATGCTGGACACACACTCACACACTGCAGGGAGGGAGGGAGAGAGACGGGGAGAGAGAGAGAGAGAGAGAGGTTAGTTTGGTGTGAATATATGTGCAGACAGACAGATAGACAGACAGACAGATAGATAGATAGATAGATGTTCTTTTAATAAGAAGTGAAGCACTGACAATTCTACTCGGGCTTTCCACGGTTTTCCGAGACTTTCTGGATCCAACTAAAGATTTCCTGCACACTGTGGTTCATGTGAACTCCTGTTTGTTCCGACTTGAGCAGATGCAGTGGCCCTGACTAAGCAGACAGCAACCAAACTGTTCAAGGTCAGGACTCTGAAGCCACTAAGCATCAGCCAGAGTTGCTGAACACACACACACAAACACAAACACACACATGCACAAACAACCACACTCACACAACAGAAAAATACAAAAATGGAGAAAATAAATTCAAGACAGACACATGGAAATGGTTGTACAAATGTGCAAAAAACATGACGGTTTATACACACACGCACACACACATGCACGCACACATGAACATGCAGGCACATACACACACACATACTGTCTTGCTGAGTAATTAAAACAAAACACAGAGTCCTCCTGGGGTTTTAAGGGTGAGGACACACCTGAGTGTGGATGGACAGAAGGACAGAAAATCAATTGATGAGATTTAGCCATGAAAAAAGGCCCATTCAGCTGTTTTCTATTGCAGCGGGGTTCTCAAGTGTTTCTTCTCACCGAAAAGTCCCGAGGCCATGGATTCGCATTTCAAGAGATTTTGTCCTGAGGGCCTGCATGTAGGACAAATCTTGTTCTTGATATTTTAGAATTAAAGAGCAAGTAAACACTTCTCTTTATCTCGTCTTTTCTCTGAACTCACATTGATAGAGACGGCAAAAAGGGATGTAGGTGTAGAGGACATAGATGGAGGTGTCCATGTATACAGGATATAAAGGGGTGTAGATGTAGAGGACATAGATGGAGGTGTCCATGTATACAGGATATAAAGGGGTGTAGATGTAGAGGACAGAGATGGAGGTGTCCATGTATACAGGATATAAAGGGGTGTAGAGGTAGAGGACATAGATGGAGGTCTTCATGTATTAAGGACATAAAGGGGTGTAGAAGTAGAGGACATAGATGCAGGTGTCCATGTATACAGGATATAAAGGGGTGTACATGTAGAGGACATAGATGGAGGTGTCTATGTATACAGGATATAAAGGGGTGTAAATGTAGAGGACAGAGATGGAGGTGTCCATGTATACAGGATATAAAGGGGTGTAGAGGTAGAGGACATAGATGGAGGTGTCCATGTATAAAGGATATAAAGAAGTGTAGATGTAGAGGGCATAGATGGAGGTCTTCATGTATTAAGGACATAAAGGGGTGTAGAAGTAGAGGACATAGATGCAGGTGTCCATGTATACAGGATATAAAGGGGTGTACATGTAGAGGACATAGATGGAGGTGTCTATGTATACAGGATATAAAGGGGTGTAAATGTAGAGGACAGAGATGGAGGTGTCCATGTATACAGGATATAAAGGGGTGTAGAGGTAGAGGACATAGATGGAGGTGTCCATGTATAAAGGATATAAAGAAGTGTAGATGTAGAGGGCATAGATGGAGGTGTCTATGTATACAGGATATAAAGGGGTGTACATGTAGAGGACAGAGATGGAGGTGTCCATGTATACACGATATAAAGGGGTGTACATGTAGAGGACATAGATGGAGGTGTCTATGTGTACAGGATATAAAGGGGTGTAGATGTAGAGGACAGAGATGGAGGTGTCCATGTATACAGGATATAAAGGGATGTAGATGTAGAGGACATAGGTGGAGATATCTATGTGTACAGGATATAAAGGGGTGTAGGTGTAGAGGACATAGATGGAGGTGTCCATGTATACAGGATATAAAGGGGTGTAGATGTAGAGGACAGAGATGGAGGTGTCCATGTATACAGGATATAAAGGGGTGTAGAGGTAGAGGACATAGATGGAGGAGTCCATGTATAAAGGATATAAAGAAGTGTAGATGTAGAGGACATAGATGGAGGTGTCCATGTATACAGGATATAAAGGGGTGTAGATGTAGAGGACAGAGATGGAGGTGTCCATGTATACAGGATATAAAGGGGTGTAGAGGTAGAGGACATAGATAGAGGTGTCCATGTATACAGGATATAAAGGGGTGTAGATGTAGAGGACATAGATGGAGGTGTCCATGTATAAAGGATATAAAGGGGTGTAGATGTAGAGGACAGAGATGGAGGTGTCCATGTATACAGGATATAAAGGGGTGTAGAGGTAGAGGACATGGATGGAGGTCTTCATGTATTAAGGACATAAAGGGGTGTAGAAGTAGAGGACATAGATGCAGGTGTCCATGTATACAGGATATAAAGGGGTGTACATGTAGAGGACATAGGTGGAGGTGTCTATGTGTACAGGATATAAAGGGGTGTAGATGTAGAGGACATAGATGGAGGAGTCCATGTATAAAGGATATAAAGGGGTGTAGATGTAGAGGACAGAGATGGAGGTGTCCATGTATACAGGATATAAAGGGGTGTAGATGTAGAGGACAGTGAGGGTGGTGTAGTACACCTCCTCCCAGCTTCTCATAAGTCTCCCAGAGAGTTTCTCTGGATAACGCTGGCTTGGCACCTTTCTATTCCATTCATGTGTCTACCATGCTGGAGAACACGTGTTGACTAAATCACATAGGTCTCAGTGTCTTTGATGCCCCTATATGATGTAGATCACCACCTTGTTGTGGTGGAGAAGCTTGCATGCACCAATGATCCCAAGAGCTATGCTGCCCGGAGCTTGGCTCCTGGTAGGGTCACCCAAGGTGGACAGGTCAAGGGGGAGGTTCCAGACGAGGCGCGATCCGGCAAAGACCTCAACAGCAGAACTGGTCTCCAGGTCACAACAGCAGTGAAGGCGGATGAAGGCTGCAACACAGGGTGGTCCCCAATCATCTTGGTTCTCCATGCCATTGGACTCTGGCCACCTCCTCCCAAGGACGGTGTGGTGGCTGCAGGAGCATCAGCCACTCCATGTAAAAAGCTGTCACGCACAGGCGTCCTCCAATTATGTGGCTCCAGGATTGCCCACCTGAAGACCCAGAGGGACCCAGAGGGAGGACGGTCATACTCGACCCCGAATGACCGCTGATGATGGTGATGATGATGATGTAGTTAGTTCAGACTGGGTTGATCATAATGTGCTTTTCCTTGGGCCTTAAGAAAAAGCAAATTTCCCTCTAAAGTGGTTGTGTCACGCATCTCGTGTTTTATCGAATTTATCACAAGGTCTATTAGTTTTACCATCCTAGGCCCAGACCAGCATCTTCTCAGCTCAGACACTGGTCGAAAAAGTTTTGCTGCCCCTGCAAAAACTGTCCACCGCCTACACTGTGCATGAAGAGAAAATAGTGATGACATTGACAACTACCATTAGATTAATCATGCTTTCGCACTCTCAGCCAGGCATACATTTTAGTGACTTCACATGCGAGGAAATCTGATTATTCCTCAAGTTGCTGAGAGCCGGGAAACCCACTCGAACAGCCCCGGGGGGTCCTCGCCTTGGCCTCCATTTTGCCATCGGAGGCACTATTTTGACATCCCCTCAAGAATATATTCATGCCCTTAAATTAACGATGCCACAGGTAAAATGTTCCTGCTAAAGTTGTCCCCGTTCTCTTCTCCTGGGGTCCGACCCCCTGTAAAACACAGGAAACGCCTTAAGGCGGAAAACCATCGTCGGCGCACCATTTAGAGGAAATACTGGAACATGTGAAGTTATTTAGATGGAACAAAACAGCAAGGATGTCTCGTTGATGCTGTGCAATAACTTACATTCAACTTGCTTTCTTGTTGTAGCAAAAAAATAATTCATGATTCCTGTAATTTATTATTATTATTATTATTATTATTATTGCTACACCCAACACATTTATCTAAAAGAGTTATCAGTAAAGCTCACATTCTCCCAAACCCATATTATCCAATTGACACCGTGTTACAGCATTATACAATTAAACTGGCAACACTGCGTTAAATACATAATTCATCACTAAATGCGCGGCTCTCGCGTCTCAGATGCAGCCGTTCAGGTCCGGTTAGTGCCGAGCGGAGGTTTACATTTGGTCGGGTATGCTGGATGGTACTGAATATTAATGCCGAGGTCTAGTAGTATCATCCTTGGGGAACTAAGCTCTTGGAACTGGGTCTGACTCTGACCTGAATCCTCTCTTTCTCTCCCTCTGTCTCCCTCGCTCTTCCCTTCTACCACTCCCTTCCCTCCGTCTTCCATAATTCATGTGCCATGTGTGTTTAGTGGTGATTATTTTTAGCTAAGCAGGGTGACTGGCAGTGTACAGAAAAGCGAAAGTGAACAGAGCCACTGGGCAGGTGTTTGAGTTACAATGCTTCCTGCATGTTGCCGCTGTGTTGATGTATGTTTCAGTGTGCGCCCTTGTATGTGCAGGAGCACACACCCACACCCAATCTGCCCTGGGTGCCTATCTCAGTGTGTGTTTGTGTGTGTGTGTGTGTGTGTGTGTGTGTGTGTGTGTGTGTGTGTGTGTGTGTGTGTTTCATAGTGGCATTGTTCCATGACAGTGTGCCTTCTTGTATGCTGTGTTCTTTGGCTATGTATAAAAGAGTGTGTTTGTTGGTGTGTGCATGTGTGTATTTGTGCATGCTTGTATGTGTGTGAATGTTTGTGTAAGTGTTTATCTGTGTGTGTGTGTGTGTGTGTGTGTTTGCCGCAGATGCCCGTCTGTTCCGCTTGACAGCAGATGAACTGATAGAGATGGCGGATGTGGGAGATTTATGCTGAGATAGAAGCGAGCTCTGTCATACAGCCTGCGCTTTAGGGAACGCGCTAGAAACTGACATTACAGTACGATGTCAAAACCTGGGCTGTCTCCTGCTTACTGCTCATTGACACAAACGTGATGGGGAACCATCATACACTTCGGGGATGGCAATCCTCTGACAACAGGGAGGTAACTTGTGCTCAAACAGATGTCCTTTATAGACAGTTCTGCTCTAATTCTATGCAACTTTTCCTGCCGGAGTACGATAACGGTTTCTGTGTAGTTCTTTTCCCCTTACCTTTTGCACTTAAAGCAAAGACAAATTGCAAATATCGCACAGCTAAGCATCAGCAAAGTGAAATGCAACCTAATGTGTTGTAAAACAACAGTACGATCACAGCATACAGTCACAACGGAGGCGGACAAATTGGAGAAGAGGCAACAGGGAATTGGTGCATAAATCAAGATAATGCACAAATGCCAGAGTGGCTTTGATTGATCGCTGATCGATGTGAAATGTGTTGAAATGAATCCAAGGCTCTTTGCTGTCACTGTCATGACCCCTGACATGGACTCTGTGTGTGTGTGTGTGCACGTGCACACACGTGCGCGCGCGTAACACCTTGTGTACAGTTGTGTGTGTGCCTGTGCACATGCATGCCTGCATGAAGGTGTGCGTTCGTGTGTGCACGCTTGTGTATGTGTGTGCGCGTAACACCTTGCGTACATGTGTGTGCCTGTGCGCATGAATGCCTGCATGAGGGTGTGTGTGCGTGCTTGAATGACAACCTTTGTGTTTACATGTTTGCACAGTCGCAAGTGTGGGCAGCAACGCGTTACAGTAATGATATTACTTTCCCCAGGAACGAGTAGTGTAACGAATTGCGAATGAAATTTTCAGTAATCATTTTACTGATAACCCCCCACCCCCCAAAAAAATAATAAGCCGTTACAACCTGACTTTCATTGCCCCCCCCCCACTACTGAAATTGAATAGCTTGTATGCAGTCACGTGATTCTGACGACGCGCGAGTTTCAGATGGAGGGCAGGAAGTGAAAAGCAGAATGGATGAGATGGAGCCAGTTTAGCCCGAACTGTGCTAGTTTACGCGATATTATGAGAGAAAGGTATAAACAGGAAGTAAGATATGTGTGGCATGATCCTTATATTATGAAGAGTGATTTTTTTTTGACGAAGTGGTCACTGCACACACGCGCGTTATCCGACTCCGCTCCTCCCGACCGCAGACGACGGTTCGTAAGCCATTTATTCCGGCGTTTTCGGTCAATTTCTTGTATCCCCCCCCCCCCCCCATAAACAACAGCTTTTGGTACTCAATAAAAACTCCTTGTGGTTTCTCAGTTAATGACGCCAAACAGGCATTTCGAATGTTTGTGATAGTGCTTCCTGTGTAGAAAATCGCTTCCTGCCCTCCGTCTGTAGTTCGTGACGTCATACGCAAACAACCTATAAGCCAATCCTCGTCCTCAGATTCCTTTTCGTAATTGTCGCGACCGCACAGCAAGCAAGCTAGCTTGGAAGATGCAAACTCATACGTCCAGCGGCTGGAGATACTCCCAATACTCTGATTTTTGTCTGGAGGGAAGACGACAAGAACATCGTTGTCAAATGTAAATTGTGTGCAGGTACTAAGACTCTTTCCACTGCGAAAAAGGTGACCTTCAAACCTCCTGCAACAACCCGCTACGACGGCACAACAACGTGAAAGCTCGTGGATCACCAGAGATGCAAAGCAGTTCGCTTTAGTTTCTCCAAAAGAAGAAGAAGAAGAAAGACGTCACGAGGCGCAGGGGGTAGAGAATCCAGCTCAAATTCAGCCACCATGCGCACCCCAGGCTATGCTCACACGTCATCTCTAACGTTGCTGAGCATACTGGTGCCGGTGTTCCTCTATCCATACACTTGATTAATGACGCTGTTACGTCTAGCAGCTGTGTGCGCGCGCGTGTGTGTGTGTGTGTGGCCGCCATGCCAGGCTATGTTCAACGTTACTGAGCCTGTTGGTGTACCTCTATCCATACACTTGATTAATGATGCTGTTTCGTCTAGCAGCTGTGTGTGTGTGTGTGTGTGTGTGTGTGTGTGTGTGTGTGTGTGTGTGTGTGTGCGCGCGTGTGTGTGTGTTTAACCGCCGTGCCAGGCTATGTGATGCAGTTAATGTTCATCTTGGTGCCTGTAACCTTACCTCTGATGATGTGTAAGGCTTGCATGAGTAAGCTGTGGTGCACCCAAATTCCTTGTATGTTCTTGAAGTACTTGGCAATAATATGATTCTGATTCTGATTCAGGCAAGTATAGTTGTAATGGCCTATTTTGGTTAACATATATGTGTTTCAGAACCTGTTAAGTATGACTGGTCTTGGACGGGCTAGCCCCGTCGGATTTTCTCTGCACACCCTACGCTGCAGGTTTGAAGCCACAGCTGCGCTTACCGGTGATTACCCCGACTTTCACACAGAGGCGCACATGCAAAGTTTGAATTTTGAGGAGAAAGGACGCAATTACCAATTTTGTGGGGTGTAACAGAAACGTAATGTAATGAGTAGTGTAACGGATTACTGTTCACTGGAAGTAATGAGCAAAGTAATGTTATTACTTTTGAAAAGAGGATTGAGTATCCATCCACCCATCCATCCATTACCAAACCGCTTATCCTGCTCTCAGGGTTGCAGGGATGCAGGAGCCTATCCCAGCAGTCATTGGGCGGCAGGCGGGGAGACACCTTGGACAGGCCGCCAGGCCATCACACAGGGCCGACACACACAAATTCATACATACCTAGGGACAATAGTATGGCCGATTCACCTGACCTACATGTCTTTGGACTGTGGGAGGAAACCCACGCAGACACGGGGAGAACATGCAAACTCCACACAGAGGACGACCCGGGATGACCCCCAAGGTTAGACTACCCTGGTGCTCAAACCCAGGACCTTCTTGCTGTGAGGCGACCGTGCTAACCACTGCGCCACCATGCCGCCCGAGTAATGAGTAATGAGTAATAAATTGCATTTTTTTTGTTGGAGTAACAAGCCCAACACTGGCGGTCGTCATAACGGACAGCGAGTAGGACGGTCCACGACACACACGCAGGCTGTGTAATTGGGCTGTCACCTACTGATTAACAGACAATAAGGTAACACGGTGACATTCGGCTACATGGCTCGTTGACCTCAAGACGAATATGTTACATGATGTGATGTGGAGCATTTCTGATGCCAAGTGACAGCGACATGCTGAACTGAGAGAGTGGATATAGATGTAGGCATGGAGCTGAGAAAAGGCAGAGAGGAGTATCAGAAGCGGAGCAGTCTGGTGTTGCTAACGCACAATGTTATTAGATCTGACAGAAAGAAAGAACAACAGAGTGAAGGAGGGAGAGAGGGAACTAGAGAGAGGGAGGTAGAGAGGGCATGAGAGGGAGCCGGAAGGCTGAGAGACACAATGAGAGCGGGAGTGAAGCAGAAAGGGAGAGAGAGAGAGAGAGAGAGAGAGGGGAGATGGCCTTCTCATCTTCTCATTTTGTGTGATGGAGTTCCAGCAGAACGTGTTTATTTTTAATACCTGTCCCGCCTCTTGTGATTGCCTGTTTTGTGAACAGTATAGCCTTTGCAAGATCTGTGTTTTATTACCAAAGTTAACTGTTTACAAAGCAATGGCTGCTCAGGAAAATTTAAGTCCTATTCACTATATTATTTTTTTTCTTCTAAAAGTAAAAATGGACAAAGGATATGAAATTAAATAATGTGTTGGTCATTATTATTATTATTATTATTATTATTATTATATATGAGGATGGAAACTGTAGTTTTCTGCTCTCTGATACTGTAAAATAAATACATCCATAAATTCCAACACCATTATGGTAATAATTATATCTCACCGTTGTATGAAGATCTGTAAAATCTACATCAAATCGTCTATCACCAGTGTCCATCAATCATGAGCATCATACAGTGTCTTAGAAATTCCAATTAGGGAGAACAGATAAGCTGTATGGTTGCATTCTGTCCTGCACCAGGTATATACATATACTATAGACATATACATGTATGTATATATGCAGCAGCCAGGCCTCAGTGAGAAACTCACCTCAGCGACCAGGAGGAAAGATCCGAGCGGAGCCGGAGAACTTCGCTGCCGTGGACTTGAGATTCACGGATGTTTCACCGTCTCTGGACCCATCTCCTTCTTTCTCGATCCCTGTACTGCTGCAGATCTTGGCAGGTGTTTTTTCTTTTATTTTCTTTTTTTCTTCTTCTTCTTAGCGTTGACGGCAACAGAACGGACTCCAGTCGGATCCTTATTTCCAAAGGCGGGCACTCTGTGGTGATACGCTCCGTGTGCCCGGGTCGCCTCTTGGGTAAGAAGATGGGGAGGATGAGGACGGTGCGCCAGTTTAACAGGAGTTTGTAAATCCGCTCTCTCCACCGGGGGCCCGCAGGGAGCGCATCGTTTTCAGGGACCGCCGGTTGACCGAACGCTGTGCGCCAGCGACACCCCATGGCTTCGATGGTGAACTGCAATATAGTGAATTTTGACGCGCGTCCAAATCCGGGATTCAGCGTTATCTCTGTTCTGTGGGCCTAGGATTGGCCTCACACCCACCACCGCGTCAAGGCATTGATTTAGGAGATGAGGCATCTAAGAGGATCTCCAGAATGAATACAAATTTGTCAGGATCATCTGAAGGACGTTTTATCCGATTATGATCATATTATGACATATTCCCCACAGCTGTTTATATCAGCCTGAAAGCGAGAATTTCCTCTCTCTCGTTTAGACATCAGTTTAAACGTGGGCGCATAATTCAGATCAGTTTTATATTCTGCTGTGGTCTGCCCTCACAGATTTATCACTTGGTTGATGAGCTAATTTGTTTGGGGCGCCGACCCCCGCATTGTACAGACGGACCACGCCCCGTCGTGCTGTGTTTCGGGCTAGCCGCACAGTGCTACATCCGGGCGCTTCTGTCGGTTCACTATACTACGAAGATGGCGACTTCAGGGAGGACTACACTATTATCCTCCGCCTCAGCTGGATCCAAGAGCACGCTGGACAACGCCAACCCAGAGGACGATGATGGGCAGAACTTATGGTGGGACATGAGGCTGATGTCGGTTCTCCTATGAGCCATTTTTTTGGGGGGGGGCGCTGAGTGTATGTTTGGATGGTGTGACAGCTAGCTGGCTAACGCGCCTAAGCTAGCATCGGCACCGGACTGACAGGCGCTGATAGGAGAGAGCCGCTGCGTGGTGACAAAGCAACACCAGCTAGCTCACTTAGCTACCTGTCACGTATGAATGAACGGGTCGCATTCATTCAGCCGTGACCTGTTTGCGTGTGTTTGTAAAACGGGTATTCTGTTTGCAGGTCGACCATCCTGAGCGAAGTATCGACCCATTCCAGGTCAAAGCTGCCGTCTGGTAAAAATGTCCTGGTCATGGGTGGGTATCTGTTTCTCTGCAGTGTCCTGACTAGCCAGTGCTTCAGTTGCCTTTAGCAGTGATAGCCAAGTAGCCAGGAGTAATGTTGCTTAGATGTTGCTCCACTGTAATCTCACTTGCTCTCTGTGAAATGTACACGTTGCTTGTACCCTGCAACGACGCTGTTTTTTTTGTTTTTGTTTGCGTGCCTGAAATCTGATCAGACATTAGACAGCAATATCGTGAGACCGCTGGTCCTTGACAGGTGTATTTTTTAGTGCATTCATCCGTAGTCTGTGTGGTCTGATACCTCATTTGATAGGAACTCTGCGTTGTGATGGTGGATGATGAAGAATGAGACGGGGACACCTGCTGCCTTGCCAGCCGGGGGGATTTGTTCTCACACAGGCAGTGTAGAAGCAGGCTGTGTAAGACACAATAATTAATGTACAGCAACTTCATAGGACCAGGCTTCAACATGCACACCTCTCCTCAGGAAGGCTCCCAGCCGACTGAGGAAAAACAGCGCAAGTAGCCGTCAACAAAATGTCAAAAGGTCACACAACCAAAACATTGTACCATTAATAAAATAAAAAGCTCCCCCAAAGAAATATACAGAAACAAGTAGCCTATATACATAAGAACCAACAACACGTGAACAAAATGGGAAATATAAACCCATTACATCAATACACCGGTTACTTCGTCATAATTTTACAGGCGATATATTTTTAAATATATATTTATTTAGCGTCTTAATTTGATAGGACAGTAGAGATAAGAAATAGAGGGTAAAGAGAGCAGGGGAATACATTTGCATAGTTTCCGAGCGGGATTCGAACCCGCAACGCTCCATTTAGGGCCTCAGATGCCACCAGTCATTGATGCTAAGAGGTGTGCACCTTTGGTAAATGACGGCTCGCCAGGTGTCAGCGGTTGTTTATCTGTATATTTAGATATTTGTATTTGGTTAGCTATTGAGGCTGTTGTTGGCCACAGTTCAACCTCTTCATTTAGCGTAGAGCTTTAGACTGGCTGTCCATTAAAACGTCAACTGGCTTTGCGTGCCTAATGCACCGAGACCCCCTTGTCAGCATATCTCAGGCTCTGTTTAAGAGACCGTTATGTAGCCAGCCCTGACCTGACAGCCAGCCTAACCCATAGAGTCATGACGTCATTGCTGGCGCAAATGTCTGAGCAAATTTAGGTGTGGTGTTGATATGTAAGAGAAAATTATTGTATTGCGATCATTGGACAAATGAAATATTGGAGCTGTGCTGCAGCTGTCCAGAGGTCTGGATTGTGTATGTTTACCTGTACATGTGGACACTTGGGCATGGAGTTTTGTGCATGTGTGCATGCTGGATCCTATTCAACATTATAACTGTCAGCCTTACAGTGTGTGACTAGACTTTTCAGTTGGCGACAAGACTTTGCAGTTGTGCATATCAGGCTGGTTGCTTTGGTAATAGGGTAGTTTTTCCCCCTCAGCTATCCTACCACTTACCAAACTAACTTAATGTTTGCAATCGGTGCTTTACAAAGCTATTGGATGTGGTAGAGTTTAGGCTGTCCCATCCCATTCCTGAGGGTTTTCATTGAAATGACAATGCACGCTATCTTAAAGAAGCACCAACTTCATTGATTCATTCATTGGTTGCATAGTGGTCGTATAGTGTGATGGCTATGGGGCAATGAAACAGTTGCCACAGTGTTGTTGCTATGCTATGAAGAGAGCGGGAGGGGAAAAAAATGCCCCTTGGTTGTTTTTGTGACAGTTGACATAAAAGAAGTTGCCAAAATCCAAGAAGTTATAAAGCGCTGCTTTAATAACTAAACTGAAACCTTTGTCTGTTGAAAAAATAATGTTATTTGAACTTTTTTTTTAGCAGTGTGCCCAGGGCGGGAAGCTGAACTTTTAAGTCTAAAAGCTACAGCGGCAGTTTTGGGAAAAAAATTCCGAATTCATTGTTTTACAAAGAATAGAATTAGACCTTCAACTGATAGTCACAAGCAAAAATCACATAAACCTAATAAAAAAATGGGGATCAGGAAGGTTTGAAATGTATTTATAATATGTCTTATGATAAATCTTGTTTTGGCATTTCATTTCATTATCAGGCTCATCGCAGTTGTCATATGGTTTTTTTGTGTCTTTGTAGGTGAGGTGGGCTCAGGGAAGACCACCCTGGTTGCTAAGCTACAGGGCATTGAAGAGTATATGAAAGGACGTGGCTTGGAATACCTTTACTTCAGTGTCCACGATGATGACATTGATGGTAACTAGTAGTTACTCACATTTCTTAAGACCCATGGATCTCTCTGAATGTTCGTGCACGGATCTTTTCAGATACAGAGGAACAACATCAGGATACATTTGTATATTGCTACCCTGCTCTGTTTATCATTAGAACATGTGTGTAATATATTTGTGTATGAGCATGTGTTTATGTCTGTCTTCAGACCAAACTAGGTGTAATGCGTGGGTGTTGGATGGGGACCTCTACCACAAAGGTCTCCAGGGAGTGGCGGTACCAGTGGACGCAGTAGGCAACTCGTTGCTGCTGATCACAGTTGACATGTCACGGCCGTGGAACGCCCTGGACTCGCTCCAGAAGTGGGCCGCTGTAGCCAGAGAACACATCGATAAACTCCGGGTTGCCCCTGAAACACTGCGGGAGCTGGAGCACAGATGTGAGTCGCACTGAGCATTTCACCATCACGCAGACTAGTGGGATGGAGGAAAATAAACAATATATCTGTGATTGTTGGTGACTTTGAAAAGGTCTGGGACAGCATCTAGACATTGTGATGCCAAAACTCTCCATTGTACCACTACTAAGGAAGTAGCTGGAGGGGAAATGGCAGCATGGCCAACTGCAGACTACATAGAAACAGGGGGAAATTGTGATAGATAACACATTCTTCTGCAGGAATGTGGTCATTTTAAAAGATGTCCACGTTTATTATCTGAGAATATTTGTTTATTAATGTTTAGTTTTACTTGTTTCGCCCGTGTGTAGTGGTTAAACAGTTTCAAGAGTACACAGAGCCTGGCAGTGGGGACGAGGGTACCCCGCAGAGGAGGAGTGAAGATGAGGAGAGCGTGCTACTCCCGCTGGGAGACAACACTTTAACACATAACCTGGGCATACCTGTGATGGTGGTCTGTACAAAGGTACGCCCAATTTAGCTGCAGGAATGGACATGGCCTTCAGTACCTTTCTTTGGAAACCTGTCATTTGAATTTTGACAAAAAAATTTTTTTATTTTTTTTACTTGAACTAAAAGTACATGTGGCTCATTATGTGCTGGGTGAGTTTCATTATTTAAAGACATCATGTAAAGGTGACTTAACTGAGATAACAGGTTTTCATCTTACAGCAGTGATATGCTCTTCTGTAAGAAATGTGTACTCACCTCCATCTTCCTTCAACTTCTCCGTTGTCAGTGCGATGCCATCAGTACACTTGAGAAGGAACATGACTATAGGGACGAACACCTGGACTTCATCCAGTCCCACATTAGGCGCTTCTGTCTGCAGTGTATCCTTCACTGAGTGCATGAAGTCATCCAGATGTGTTATTACTAGTTTGAGATTAAGTGTTTTTTTCTGGGTTTTTTTCTTTCTGTTTTTTAGATAATACTGGCAAATCAGACTTAAGAAACAATGGCAAGAACAGCATTGCTTTGGCTCGTCTGTGTAAAGCTAGTGATTAGTTCCCAAAAATGTGGTGATCCCTTTTGTACTTGTTTTCCTTTGGTAGCCCTTTATAGAGTCAGTAATTTTGAATCCACACTGCCAGCTTTGTCACTACCCCTCCATATGAGAATAGAGTTGTTGAAAATACCCTTAACCACCATGACAGATGGGGCATCTCTGCTATATACGTCTGTGAAGGAAATGAAGAACCTTGATGTGCTATACAAGTACCTGGTCCACAGACTCTATGGTTTCCCATTCCATTGCCCTGCACAAGTGGTGGAAAGAGATGCTGTCTTCATGTATGTGTGTGTGTGTGTGTGTGTGTGGGGGGGGGGGGTTGTGAGTTTAAAAAGTAGGGTCTTGCATGTTGTGATATATCGTTTTGTATGTAACCCTGCATTTCCTCCACCAGTCCATCAGGATGGGACAATGAAAAGAAGATTGCCATCCTACACGAGAACTTCCAGACTCTCAAAGCAGATGACAACTTTGAGGACGTAATCGTGAAACCGCCAGTCAGAAAAGTATGGACTCGCACTAAACCGTTGCTAGACTAGAAGCATAATAATGTAGTTCTGTCATTTGACACTGTGAAAAGTGACAAGGACTAAGAATTTTTACCCCCGCCCCCCCTTAAGTTTGTCCATGAGAAGGAGATTCAGGCTGAAGATGACCAGGTGTTTCTGGTTAAACTGCAGGTGAGTGAGGGAACATCTCTGCTATGTCTTTGTCCAAAGGTTTGTCTGTTTATGTCTGATCCCCTATCTCTTGTTTATTTATTTATTTGTGTGTGTGCGTGTGTTTAAATATTCATGTATTAGTTTGGAATGAAAATTGGGTTGTAAATGTGTGGGGCTCCATGTAATATTAATTAGAGTAAATATTTGTGCTCTAATTTCAGTCGTTGCTCGCCAAACAGCCTGCTGTGACAGCGGGGCGACCAGTGGTGAGTGTTCTGTTTCCCCTCACGTGGGACACGGTACCAAGAAAAACCCTCAAGAATATAAAGATTTTGTTGGATAGCGGACCACCAGTTTTATTTCCAGATATGTAAAACCAACTGATGATGTTGTTGTTGTTTTTATACAGGATACTACAAGCAGACCACCCAGTGGTTCTCCCAGAACGAGTAATCGCTCAGCAGCTGCCAACGTTGCCAACACCATGCCCCAGTCAGGTACTAACTCCTCTGTGTGTGTGTGTGTGTGTGTGTGTGTGTGCGTGTGCGTGTGCGCGCGCGCGCGCGTGTGTGTGTGCGTGTGCGTTGTGGGTTGTGGGTTTAGAGAGTAACCACATTTCACCCTAAGAGTGTAGTGGAACAGGAGTGTAGGTGGAACGTTTTTCATAAAGCTCTTGCATTCAGACCAGACTTTCCGGTATGTTACAGAAGTGACACAGCCGAAGAGATCGTCCTGCCCTTTTTTCCTTTAGTATTGCTGCCACTACTCTTATGTTCATAGCAATAGTCATAGTATCTACAATTGTCATCATCCATCCATCCATTATCCAAGCCCCGCTTATCCAATTTAGGGTCGCGGGATGCAGGAGCCTATCCCAGCAGTCATCAGACGGCAGGTGGGGAGACACCCTGGACGGGCCGTCAGTCCATCACAGGGCCATTTGTCATCAGTATTGTCATAATTTAGGCTAGAATAATGTTAGAAATATTCTTTTTTTTCTTTTTCCACCTTTTTCTCCCCAATTATATCCGGTCAATTACCCCGCTCTTCCGAGCCGTCCCGGTTATTGCTCCACCCCCTCTGTCGATCCGGGGAGGGCTACAGACTACCACATGCCACCTCTGATATACGTATGTGGTGTTGCCAGCCGCTTCTTTTCACTTGACAGTGAGGCGTTTCACCAGGGGGCTGTAGCACGTGGGAGGATCACGCTATTCCCCCCAGTTCCCCCTCCCCCCAAACAGGCACCCCGACTGACCAGAGGAGGCAGTAGTGCAGCGACCAGGACACACACCCACATCAGGCTTCCCACCCGCAAACACGGCCAATAGTGTCTGTAAAGACGCTCGACCAAGCCGGACGTTACACGGGGATTCGAACTGGCGTTCACCATGTTGGTAGGCAACGGAATAGACTGCTATGCTACCTGGATGCCCCCTGTTAGAAATATTCTTAAGCCAGGGCGTCCGAGTAGCGTGGCAGTCTATTCCGTTGCCTACCAACACGGGGAACGCCAATTCAAATCCCCTTGTTACCTTTGGCTTGGTCAGGTGTCCCTACAGACACAATTGGCCGTGTCTGCAGGTGGGAAGCCAGATGTGGGTATGTGTCCTGGTTGCTGCACTAGTGCCTCCGCTGGTCGGTCGGGGCACCTGTTCGGGGGGAGGGGGAACTGGAGGGAATAGCATGATCCTCCAACACTCTATGTCCCCCTTGCAAAAGTCCTCGCTGTCAGGTGAAAAGAAGTAGCTGGTGACTCCACATCTATCGGAGGATCGGCAGAGGGGGTGGAACAGCGACCAGGACAGCTTGCAAGAGTGGGGTAATTGGCCAAGTACAACTGGGGAGAAAAAGGAGGGAAAAAGCCAAAGGAGGAAAATATATATATATATATATTAGCAGCTGATGAGTGCGCGATGCACGAAAGAGGCTTGTACTGCTATGTATTAAAACTTTTTTCCTGCATCTGTATTGATATTCCGGTCCTCATTAGTTGAGCACTTCTATCAACATCGTTGCCAGTTTTGGGAAAAAAATGCTATATATATTAAGCCTACTGCAATTTCAGTTTAGATTCCACTGTGCAATATGGCACAATGCCACAGAGCTGTGTTTTATGCACTTTTTTAGAAAGAAAACTTTTGACACTTTCTTTGCAGCCATGGAAAAAAAATAGTCTTGAATGGGAAAATGTTGCTTGGTGTGTTGGTCCAGTTGTTGTGCGCTGCTGGTATGAAAAGCTGTGTGTTATAACACGTGCACATATTATTGAAAGTGGGGTAAATCAGTACAGAACCAATGCAAAACTCACTGCTGATCTGAAACTTAGGTAAGAGTGTGGTGTTTTACTTTGCGAGGGTACCTCCAGCTGTTGGTAGATCGTGAGTGTTCACCGCTGTCTATGTCTGCAGCAGGTCAGACCAGTGAGGGGGTGCTGGCCAACTTCTTTAACAGTCTACTGACCAAGAAGGCCGGGGCAGGGGGGCCTGGGACACCAGGCGGGGGAAACAACACTCCAGGGACTGTACGCAAGTCAGGTGAGGAGAGCACATGCACAAACACACAAAAATCACTGGTTGAAATGTGTTGTTAGTCTGCTGGTGTGTGTGTGTGTGTGTGTATATATATATATATATATGTGTGTGTGCTCGCGTGTGTGTTGAAATCAATGAAAGGTATAATTCATTACACGCATCTCATCTGTTCTGTCATTCCTCAGCTTTCTACTTCACCTCTGAGCTTTTTTTGTTTTCTGAGTTTTCTCCTCCCTTCCCTCCTTCCATGACACTCCTGTTTCCTCTCCACCTCCTCCACCCACACTGTCCTGCGCCCCAGGACTCTGATAATGGCACATGGTAAAGAAGACATTCATGACAGGAGCTAACTGCATGTCTCACACCTACAAACGTAACAGGCCTCTTCCTGTTTTGAAAGTGGTGTGCGTGTGCTTGTGTGTGTGTGTGTGTGTGTGTGTGTGCTTGTGTGTGTGTGTGATGATTTCCTGCACTGTTAACATAAGTTGCCGTTTTTTCTTGTTTAACCTCATTAACGTCATTCATAATGTGTACACGTGCTAGTCAGAGGATGTTGGCCACGTTAAGGTGTGTGTGAGAGAGACATTTGCGTCATTGCTCGTATGTCTTAATTGTTTATTCCCAGAGATAGCCTTCATCCCTCTCATCCCCCATTTGTATTTTTGTTGCATCTTTCTCTCATCTTTCTGTTAGTTATTGCACCTGATATCAAATCACCAATATAGGTTTACCCCCCCAGACATTTGAATATCAACTCCTCTCTCTGACCTCTTATCACCCCTCCATCTGCAGTCCCAGCTGCTGAGATCTGACTCCAGCTCATTCCCCATTTCAGATCTCCCCGTCTCTTTGCACGTCGCATTGCATCCCTCTGCATAATTTGCCGTGGTTATTGTATACGATTATGTATAACTGTCTTCATGCTAAGGGCACGTGTCTTACTTTTTTTGCATGCTAATGTTGTGTTATTACTGCGTTGGCTGAAGTGTTATCGCGGCTGATGTGTGCATGCGTGCTCAGCTGTACGGTCATGATGTATTAAATGCAGGGATGCACCAAAATTTGGCTGTCTTGTAGTACCAGGTGAAATAAGCATTTCCAGCTATTGGCTGATAGAATATATACATATACACAATGCTGGGTGGGCAATATGCCTGAAAAGCCCGTCAAATTTAAAGGGTTAATTTTGCCCCTAAATGAAAGATGGGGGGGGGGAATAACCTCAAAACACTTTCTTCTTTTTTTTTTACCAGATTGTGCTATTTCTCAAATTGGTGCATAAATACTGCAATTCGTTTGGAACAACAGGATAAATTATAAAAGTCTACAAACAGGAAGTTCTCTTTTGGGCTTAATCGAGGGACATTTATTCAAGATGATTTTCCATCTTTTTATCACCCAGCACTACACATACATGTTGTGTTTTATCATTCTGACAGGGAGCACTGGTGAACGTAGTTGTGTTGTCGGGGCTCTCCTCTGCTCCGTTTGAGTCCTGCGTAGACGTCATGGTATGATGCACGGTGAATAAAAGATGTGGTGGCCCTGTGTTAGCTGAAGTACCGGCAGTGCGGCGCTGTTTCACAGTTGCTGATAAGGACAACACACTAGCTGTGTGTGAAAACAGTTCGCCTTCAATACCAAGAGGCGATTCATCACCAAAGAACTGCTCCAATACAGCTTGAATTAGCCACCTGACAAGATAACACCCCAGTCAGCACGTCTCAGTAAATTAATGCCAAACCCGGGAATCGCCGGTTCGAATCCCAGTATTACCTCCGGCTTGGTTGGGCGCCCCTACAGACACAATTGGCCGTGTCTGTGGGTGGGATGTGGGTGTGTCCTGGTCGCTGCACTAGCGCCTCCTCTGGTCGGTCGGGGGCACCTGTTTGAGGGGGAATGGGGGGGGGGGATAGTGTGATCCTCCCACGCATTATGTCCCCCTGGCGAAACTCCTCACTGTCAGGTGAAAAGAAGCGGCTGGCGACTCCACATGTATCGGAGGAGGCATGTGGTAGTCTACAGCCCTCCCCGGATCGGCAGAGGGGGTGGAGCAGCGACTGGGACGGCTTGGAAGAGTGGGGTAATTAGCCAAGTGCAATTAGGGAGAAAGGGGGGCGGGGGGGATTAATGCCAAACCAAACACTCGTCTCCCAACACTCCAATTTTTGTTGCATCCCAAGTTCAGTGTAAAAGTATTGTCCTTGTGATAGTGATTGGCACTTATTGTGTTGTGTGTGTGTGTGTGTGTACTTACATTGGATGCAGGCTCTAAACTGGGCCTGAGCGATGTGCAGGCAGAGCTGGACCGCATCTCTAGCCGGGAAACTGACTTGGACCCAACCAACGCCAACGAGACCCCCGTGGCCGACGGCCAGGACACATGAAGACCAACCTCCATCGCCCGCTCTCCTTCTCCTCAGCCACCCTCCTCGTCCTCCTACCCTCCCTTTACTTCTGCACACCCCTTAGAGAGAGACAACAAAGAGAAAAAAGGAGGAACACACTATTTCCCCCTACTTTGTTTTTCTCTCAACCCCACTAAGAAGGAAAGCCTCTCCTCCTCATCCTTCCCCTCCTGCTCAACATCATCTGCCATACTGCCTCCCCTCTGGTCCGCCCTCGCCTCTGTCCCCTTCTTTGTCCTTCTCTCTTACACCTTGTCTGTGTGTGTGTGGCTGGCTGTCACTTGAGGGGGAGCATTTGTCAAAATTGTCTTGTTGTGAAGATCCATTTGAGGGTAGGGGGGTAGATTGGGATGAGGAGACCCTGGGAAGGAGGGAGAAGAAGAAACGGGTTGTGTACATAAATGACACAGATGGACTGAAAGTGAGGAAAAGGGATGTGGATAGAGAGAAGAGAGGGGGCTGAAGAGGGGTACTTTTCTCCATCCATCTAGTGAGATCCTGCAGCCGGTCTCGTCAGACTGTAAGAGTTTGGAGCGTGTGTGTGTGGATGTAGTTGTATTTAGTATACGGTAGGGATGACTGCTGTGTGTGTCCACTCATGTGAGCGTTTAATGTAGGGCGGCAAGACGTGATTGGCCAGTAGTTTGGACCGAGAAAGAGAACGGGGGAAGAACAGAAAATATGCCTAAAAACAAAACTGAAAATTATTATTATTATTTCTATTTTTTTTTTTTGCTGAAGGGATGTAGATATCAGTATTATTTGTGTGTTTGTGTGTATGTGTGTGTGTGTGTGTGTGTGTGTGTGTGTGTGTGTGTGTGTGTGTGTGAGAGAGAGAGCGAGCGAGCGAGCGAGCGAGAGAGACTGGAGAGACGGTGAATGAGGAGATTAGGGAGTTATCCCTTTAGCTGTACATCGAGAGATTTTGGCTGTTTGCATTTTCAACCAAAAGAAAAAAATACGACAAACGATTACTATGCTCTTACACAACGACCTCTTAGAAAACGCCGTACACTACTAACCACACATCTGTTATGTCTGCTCATGTTGTGCAGCACCCGGTGACACTACAGAAACCAAATTTGGGCGGAAAAAAAAAACACTAGAGAATAATCACTTCACAAATCAAGCACTGGTCCATAGTACGGTACATGGCATCCATTTCTGAAGTTGACCAACCCCCCCACCCCCCCTGGTGATACATGCTGTTCAGACCCATGGACTGCAATGGATGCTGTACTTTTCCAGTGCTCTGGAAAGGCAGGGTGGGGGGTCGGGAGGGTAGCCGAGCTTTATTTGTACAGGTAGAAGCACTAGTGAGTCAAGTTCATAGTTACTGTGGGCGGTTTGGGGGGGGGGGTGAGAGGGAGGGGGGGTCAGGATAGAAGAGGGTCACGTTCAAGAATGTACAGTCATCTCGCTGATTGGTCCTGTTATTTCAGAGCTCCGTGTTGGCGTTTGTATAATCAGATCTGTTAATCAACCAATTAAAAGGTGTATTTATTCGGATTCAACCACCCGTGTCCTCGTCCTTTCTTGACCAGATACGTTTGCCTTATTTGTTTGTTTGTTTTTGGGGTTTTTTGCGATGATCAGAGTTTGCCAGAATCTGCAAAAGGAATGGCTCGGTCAGTCCTAACTTCCCCTAGTCCTCTAGGAAGGTCTTCACAGTGCGATGCTTGGACAAGTGCCCCGGGTGGGTTCACTGAGTTACATCAGAACCTTCTTGGAAAGTTTTAATTATCTCTTTTCATCTTGCAGCTTGCAAAAACAAACTCAGTTTGTGTAGTTGGTGTGTGTAGTAACTGTTTGAGTGGAGTTTGATATCTGTTGAGGATGACATGGTTTACCCAGGGCCACATAGAACTCCCCAGTGATCCTGAAAAATGAGGAGTTGCTAAGCTACAGAGGACTCCATCTCACTGCCTAGTGACTCCCAAGTCATGGTTCTCTGTCATGTAATGAGTCACATGTCCTAAACCTGCTCAAGTGCATGCATATGGGGGCGTCCGGGTGGCGTGGCAGTCTATTCCGTTGCCTACCAACCGTGTTACCTCCGGCTTGGTCGAGCGTCCCTACAGACACAATTGGCCGTGTCTGCGGGTGGGAAGCCGGATGTGGGTATGTGTCCTGGTCGCTGCACTAGCGCCTCCTCTGGTCGGTTGGTCGGGGTGCCTGTTCAGGGGGGGAATAGCGTGATCATCCCACGTGCTACATCCCCCTGGTGAAACTCCTCACTGTCAGGTGAAAAGAAGCGGCTGGCGACTCCATATGTATCGGAGGGGGCATGTGGTAGTCTGCAGCTCTCCCCGGATCGGCAGAGGGGGTGGAGCAGTGACCGGGACGGCTCAGAAGAGTGGGGTAATTGGCCGGGTACATCTGGGGAGAAAAGGGTGGGGGGGCTGTCCAAAAAAAGAAAAGAAAATTCAATCTTGATAATCAGGGATGCATGGTAAATCTTGCATTAGCAGTAATTACCAGGTAACTCGTGATATACTACCTCACCTTGTGTTTTGGATGGTCAGACCCTGCATTAGGACAGCAGATCATAAATATCTAATTCATAAATAATGACAGTACTCCTTTATAGCACCCTGTCTTGTTCGTTGTGACCCACTGTGGTCTTAACATGCATACGGAGAGAACAGCGCCTCATGGGAGTCTGATTTGCAACGGTTATAAAGAAGATTAGCTAAACGTTTGCTTGTTTAAGTGAACAGAAATAAAACTGCAAATTTAAACTTCTTTATCCTTGTTGCTGATAACTGGATATTTCTCTTCATGGTCAAACTGCAGAGCACCTGTGAGTTTTGAGTGCCTTAATATGATTGGTCAGTATTTGTCTGAACATACACATGCACTATTATTGGCATATTTCCCTTATAATGGACCCATACCGTCAGAAAGGAAAGATTTCCTCACAATTAAGTTTGGTTATTTTAGATGTCCTCGTTTATTGTGCAATTAATTTTTGAAACCAAAGAGCAAAGTAGTAACATCCCAAATCATATTAGCATTAGAAATAAGGTCAAGTGTCAATGAGAGACGATGACGATGGTGCTGATCAGAAATATTTGCAGGTAGATCAAATATCATTCATTTCCTCCCCTTATTATTACCCAGAGGGCTAAGATATTTTGCATGGGTGTACTGCAAATGTTTTTGCAGATGTTTTTACTGTTTTTTGATGAGGGTTTTTTTTTTTTTGGCAGACGTTTTTACTGCAGATGCCCGGGTAGACCAAACGTTCAGATAGATTTCAAAATTCCTGTTGTTCCTGGAGGGCAGATATCAGCAACGCTCCTGTAGCAGCGAATGTCGAGACCTGATTGTTAAGGAGGATAGACTTGTTTAAAAAAGAGAGAGAGAAAGACAGAAAGAAGACAATCACAACAAACGGAGCTGAATACATGACAGGAATAACAATGCAAACAGCTATGAAACCCGTGCAGAGTGAGACCAAGGCTATGAGAGTCACACTACGCACCTTGAGTGTTGTGGTGAAATTAATTTTGGCCCCACTGCCATTAGCTGCTCTGAGGCACTGCTGCCTCGAGAGCAACTGGGAACATTTGCATATCCAATCTATTTCACAGATCCGGGCTGTCTTCTCTACCTGACACACCATTTTTAATATTGAGAGTAAACAAACTTTAAATAAAGCAGGAACGATCTCTCATGCGGTGGCTGCTAATCTTTTTGTGGGGGGGAGGGGGAGGGGGGGTTGCAAATCTGCATGACTGAATTACTAGTTTGGATTATTGAAACGTGAGTTTCAGCAGCCCACGTGCTGGGCCTACTGGCTGCATGCATCACCGTCATCCCACGGGCTGCAAAGGCTTTTTACTGTGATGTGAGTCCACCAGGGGGTGCTGTAGCACCCCAGCTTCGCGCAGGATGGATTCGATACAGCGCTCGTTTGACCGGTTTCAGTTGACAGCGTGTTCGAGCGTCATGTGAAGCGTCAAGCAAGGTTCGTTTCAGAAGCGTTCAGTTTTGCAAAAGTCAATCAAATTGTGGATAAATGTTTTGAGGCGTTCATGTCGAGGCTGCGTCCTTGTCATGGAACAAAAAGGCCAACAACAATGACCGTAGTTTGTTGTCCTGTATATAGGGATGAGATTTTGCTGATTGCAATTGGTAACACATGGAAAAGGATTAAGTAATTTTCCCAAATCAATCACAAAACATTCGACATAGCTGGAGAAACTACCGATTTCTGTTTGAATAACCAATATTAGCGATTTGAGTATGACAGTTTCCTCCTCACCGGGGCACTATGGTGATGGGATTACGACCCTACTACTACTATCCATCCATTATCCAAACCGCTTATCCTGCTCTCAGGGCCGCGGGGATGCTGGAGCCTATCCGAGCAGTCATTGGGCAGCAGGCGGGGAGACACCCTGGACAGGCTGCCAGACCATCACAGGGCCGACACACTCAGGGACAATTTGGTACGGCCGATTCACCTCACCTACATGTCTTTGGACTGTGGGAGGAAACCGGAGCACCCGGAGGAAACCCACGCAGACACAGGGAGAACATGCAAACTCCACACAGAGGACGACCCGGGATGACCCCAAAGGTGGGACTACACCGGGGTTTGAACCCAGGACCTTCTTGCTGCTTGCCAAAATCATGTACAACTCCAAATGTATATCTGCTATCAGTGTACACAGTCAATGATTTTCCTTCCGCTAGTTTGCAAGTCCGGTTTAATGCAAGCAATTCAGCTGCCTGTGCAGACAAATGACCTGTGAGGCGTGTACTTTCAATGTCATGATCGTCCACTACTGCATATCCAACTTCATTTTGCCCTGTAATTGAATTTTTCTTAGCAGATCCATCAACATACCATACATAGTCAGAGTTAAAGATATGTGTTTCCTTTAAATCCACTCTTGGGCTGCATGCTTGCGCTATCGTGGTTAAACAATCACGAGGTCCCCCATCTTCAGCAGTAGGGAGCAGGGTGGCAGGATTTAGAGTTGTGCAATGTTCGACCTCAACATTAGGCAGAGATAAGAGAATGTTGTTATATCTCAGCCCGCACGCTGGAGACAAGTGAGCTGTTTTCTGCTCTAGCAGAACAGAGGCCACTGAATGAGGTACTAATAGTGAGACTTTCTGATACCCGACTATATCTCGCGATGCAACTATGGCTTTTTCTGCTGCCGCTATTGCGCTCAGACAGACTACTACTATCTTTATTTTCATTTCTTCCCTCACTTCCTCCATCCCCAACTGCCTCGGCTGCAGTGAGGACCCAAAGAGCCCAAAGGGCCCTGTTAATCCTCTGTGCTCCCACTTCACTCCATACTGTGCAGGTCCATTCATCCCCCACCAATGATGTGATCAGTAACACATGTTCCTGCAGAAAAACTATCTACTGTTTTTGCTGTCATGCTAACAGCGCTATCAAATCCTGCAACTCCATCAGTTCCCAGTTGTTTAACCATATGTTCGTACTAGTTTAACTAAAGACTACATGAGTCTTTGGTTCTGAAATCTTCTTGTCATGCATCACATTTGCAGAGTCATCTTTAGTCGGTCAGAAGTTATGTAACTAACTCACTGCTGTAGAAAAGAAGTTATTAGGAGGGGGGCATCCGGGTGGCATGGCGGTCTACTCTGTTGCCTATAGCAACACAGGGATCAGCTGTTCAAATCACAGTGTTACATCCGGCTTGGTCAGGCGTCCCTACAGACACAATTGCCGTGTCTGCAGGTGGGAAGCTGGATGTGTCCTGGTTGCTGCACTAGCGCCTCCTCTGGTCAGTCGAGGCACCTGTTCCAGGGGGAGGGGGAACTGGGGGGAATAGCGTGTTCCTCCCATGCACTATGTCCCCCTGGCGAAACTCGACACTGTCAGGTGAAAAGAAGTGGCTGGCGACTTCACATATATTGGAGGAGGCATGTGGTAGTCTGTGGCCCTCCCCGGATAGGCAGAGGGTGTGGAGCAGTGACCGGGACGACTCGGAAGAGTAGGATAGTTGGCCGGATATAATTAGGGAGAAGGGGGGGGGGGTTAATAGGAAAGGGAAGTCCTGCAATCATTGCATCTTTTGTTTAAAGTTTCTGGTTCTGTTTTTTTATCTGTACCAAGTTCAAGCCTAAATAATAGCAGAGTGCTGTGCGTGTACGACGTTTGGTTCTGTATCACCATCATGGTGACATGGAAACACCAACCATCAGTCAGATGGTGGCCATGTTTTGCCATGGCTGGCCATTTTTGTCTGCAGACCAGTCGCTTTGGCAGGAAACCAACCGAGGATCATTTTGAGGTTACCTACTTTCTATTCTGAAAATCAAAAGTGGCTAGTGAACCAACGAGATTGGCAGTTAATTATAGGAATGCACCAACTGCTGTGGTCAGAGAATGAAAATGTTTCATTCCCTGATCACAAATGACCTAAAATAATCTAAAATAAATGCTGGTTAGCTCCAACATAGCGACTACATAAACAACGATGTATACTCTCTCCATTTAAAAATGGGCGTTACGAAGGGCCAGCCCGCTTATCCGGCTATTATAAAGCTGGATAGCATCCAAAAGAAAAATGTGCTCAGGAATTTATTGAAATGAGCTTTTTGCTGTTTAGTTTTGTGATCTCTAAAGGAGCATGGCAGAGAAACACACTGATGTCAATGAGAAGTCATTCATGCTGCCTTTTGTCAGCAAGCTGACCGACAGTCTTTATCTACAGCTGAGTCTCCTTTGCTCCTGCAGCCTTTAACACGGCACGAGTAACATCCTACTGTACATCTGTTTAGCCTTTGGAGAAAGACTTAACAGATGAGTTAAAAATATTAAATAAGTTATTGTGAGCTAAAAATGAATAGCTTCATCTCTAAATATACACTGATCAGCCAAAACATTAAAACCACCTGAGGCTACTGCCATCAGGGAATACAGTTGCCATGAAGGTGTGTACTTGGTCTGCAACAATGCTTAGGTTGGTGATACGTGTCAAAGTAACATCCACACGAAAGCCAGGACCCAAGGTTCCCCAGCAGAACATCGTCCAGAGCATCACACTGTCTCCACTGGCTTGCCTTCTTCCCATTGTGCATCCTGGTGCCATCTCTTCCCCAGGTAAACGATGCACACACACATGATGTAAAAGAAAACATGATTCATCAGACCAGGCCACCTTCTTCCATTAGTCCATGCTCCAGTTCTGACGCTCATGTGTCCGTCCATTGTAGGTGCTTTCGGCAGTGGACAAGGGTCCTCATGGACACGCTGACTGGTCTGCAGCTATGCAGCCCCATACACAGCAAGCTGTGATGCACTGTGTGTTCTGACACCTGTCTATCATAACCAGCATTAACTTTTTTAGCAATTTGAGCTACAGTAGCTCTTCTGTGGGATCGGACCAGACAGGCTAGCCTTCGCTCCCCATGCACATCAGTGAGTTTTGGGTGCCCATGATCCTGTCGCCGGTTCACCGGTTGCCTTTCCTTGGACAACTTTTGGTAGGTAGTGACCACTGCATACCAGCAACACCCCGTAAGTGCTGCTGTTTTGGAGATGCTCTGACCCAGTCATCTACCCATCACAATTTGGCCCTTGGCTTCCTAATATATCCCACCCCTTGACAGGTGCCACTGTAACGAGATAATCAATGTTACTTACTTACCTGTCAGTGGTTTTAATGTTTTGGCTGATCAGAGTAAAATACAGCTCACATTTTTTAGATTCCCTGCTCTGATTATACAGAGGAGGCCAATCTATCAGAAGAAAGACCTCTTCTTTTTTATAGTATTTGTGGAGGTGTTGAACTCAGAATAATCGAACTCTGCAGGTTTGGCCCCTTGAATCTTGTCTCGCGGTGTGGTACCGGTCCAGTGGACAACTTTATCTATAGCAGCAACTACTGTCTTGTCCTCCTGGGACCGGTGGAGTCTAGATCACCTTGACCTTGTGGACGTCTTGACTTCATTCCCATCATCCACTGTCTCCAGACTTAGGCTTGATAGCATCTCACCCTTGACCCCTGACCACCTCAGCCAGGTGAGAGAAACAGACTGATGCTTTGTTACCTGACCCAAGCATGGTGGTATTTATGCTTTGGTGTAGTCCTTAGGCTGGATTCAACATAGGGAGAGATAAGTAGCACTTGTTTCTGTTCGGTCGTAAAAGTAAACTTTTATGATGCCCCGCAATCAGCATAGTGAAGGTGATCTCTTTATTTTCGCATGTGTTATAGTATGTATTATTTCACATGGTGAGGAACAAACCCAAAGCTACCGTAAGGAGTGAGGATGCCCTCTTTGATCAGTGAATGATCTTGTTCCTGTTCCTTCACTAAGAAACTACTAAATTACAAACACCATAGACTCCCATTTATCAAGGTGGCTGAATGTTAATCTGCTGTGTGGGGAGCAGCGAAGCATAAACCAAGATGCGTGATTAGGGGGCCTGGAAATGCTTCTGGCCAAGTGCTTCTTTTTCCGGTCGAGTAATCCTACAATCAACACAGACCATTGACTCCCATTTATTAAGCTGGTCCTCTGTACTGATGTAGTTGTATATACATCTTAACATGTCTGGTGAAGAAGCAGAGAGACTCCTCCCAGTTTCTCCTTTTCCAAGTGCAGGACAAATGGCCATAGAAGAGCATTCACACGGACTGCGGCTCCCCGCTCATCAGCGTGGTGCAATGTCAGATGTGGGCCGGGGAGTTGTCAGCTGCACGTCCAGCGATGTCTGATGAGGCAACATTGCACAGTACTTACCGCCAGCTACCCTCTCATTAGGCTGAAGTGTTTGATGGTCATGATCAAAGTCAGGCTTGTCTTGATGCGGAAGCCCGACTCTACAAATGACGCCTTTAGTTTGAGTGGCCTCCATAACAAAAGGGAGCATCAACATCTTTGAGTGGACTGAATTGGAGGACTGGGCTGGATGGGTAGACAGTCAAGTTATAGCAGACGGAGCCTGGTTTGGGCATAGGTTCAGAGGCAGGCAGACTCAAGAGTGACTCATCCGGGTACATTTTTTTGGTGTGAGAAATGTTTTGAACTGTTGCTTTGAGCTCCACACAGGGGTTATGTATCAAAGACTGTGGGTCGCCCCAAAATAGGAGTTTGAAACCATGGAGTGTCGGACTTTGATGAACTGGTTTGTTTGATAAAGAGCACATGGTTCCACAATACTGCGTGTCTGTCTGGATCTGGTCACGCCAGCATCTGAAAGTCCTTCAAGCCTAATTGTGAGAGGTGATGTTTTTAACTGTGGCAGGATTATATCTGTTCTCCAGAGCTGAGAGACCCCGGTACATTGCTGTGTAGTAGAGCTGCACAATAATTCAATTTCAGTGGTATTGCATCAGCACGAAACTTGAGTGTTGTCATATCGAGATACACAGTTTGGGAGTCAGGAACACTTTATTTGTCATTTCACCTCATGTACTTGTGCACATGAAGCGAAACGAAATGCTGTTTCCCCCAGCCCACAGCAATGCAACATACAGACAAAAACATATTCAAGAACTACAAGAACACACATATTCAAACTTACATATAAGTCCAAACCAATAAATAAATAAATAAATTGTTGTATGAATGGGTGATAATGAGAATCTAGTAACTAAAATGTCGATGTTTTATTTATTTGTTTATTTGTTTGTTTGTATTTCGGGGTGCTGAAATCATGCTTTATTAAATCAGTAATGCATAAAACTCAAGGAGGCTGTTTATAATGCTAGTTCAATTGGCTCAAAGTGCAGGGCACAACAACAGTGCAACTTGAGTCTTTTTCGTTTGACAGGAGATGGATTCTCTGTGGCGAGTCGGCTTGTGAAGACCCTGACTAGTGTGACAAAGTGAAATGACTAAAAGCCAAGAACACACTCGAACACACAACACGTCACCAAGTTACCCTCTGAGATGGCCTGCTTCTGCAAAGAAGTACTTGCATTGACTTTTGTTTATGTATGGCCAGGAGATGTTACTTCTGTAAAGACGATCCAACTGTCCTTTGCCAGAAACAGAGCACATAGAGTAATTAGAAGCCCAAAGTGCAGGCCGCTCGTACTGTGAGCATGTCATTGAACTTGTGAAAGGGCATAGTCAGTCTGAACACAAGGCCAGTTTATGCTGCTTAACATGACGGTAAATGTAAACAGCAGTCAGGGTCTTATGCCCTTGTTACAATTCATAGGCTATTTTAATATTGCATGCACAGAGGTGTGCACATAATAACATTGTCTGTGATTGTTGTTCAACAGGGAGCCTCCCTACCCGTTGAGGCAATCTTAAGACTTCAGCTTATTGTTGAGGCACAGTGTTTTAGTTTCTAAGTTCTCCAGGGTATTCGTTTCAAGTGAAACTTTCTCCTTTCAAACATTCAGTTTCCTTTTGTTTCAGTTAATATTGTCATAAATAACTGCATACGTTCTTTCATAACCGTTAAATTCGGCTGTATACATTATGTACATGTCACAGAAAAGTGGTTCAAAAAGCTTACGTCATAATTATCCACTATGGCACATTTGTAACAACTTTACACTTTAGTCTAGTATGGCATAAATTAATGTCAAGTGTGGTATAAAAGTAGTTCATATTTACAAGGACAGAAATCCAGGTCTTTATCAAGGAAAGGTTGTGAGTGAGGCAAATTGGAATAGATATTAACTTTATGTTTTTGTTTTATTTTTGTTTTCTTTATATGGACCGAATGTGAAGGTTAACAGTTGCAGATGGGAAGCTGAGCTCTTTGGACAGTTTGCGGGTGTTGGCTCCACTATCTTTCTCCTTCACTGCAGAGATGCTGAGCATCGTTGAGTCCCCGGTAAGCAGAGTCCTCTCTGATGCTGTCACTTGTCTGACTTAGCACTGATCTCCACTTGAAGGGTGTTGATCTTTGATGGAGGGCCTCAGGGTGGAGGAGGCCTCTACATGTAGGTGAGGACATATTTCCGTCATTTTGCTGCTGGAGCTCATAGTAACCATTGACTCGGCCATCATGGTGGACATGCTAGTCGCTGACATGCTCTCAAATGAAATCTCAGCCGTAGCAGAATGAAAGCTGCCGTAACCGGCAGCCTCCATATGAACTGGAGAGGCAGAATAACTTTCTTGCATGATGGTAGCACCAGAAGCTCTTTGCTCCATTATAATCTCTTTTTTTTGCTTCTTCAACAAGGGAGATGACGTTGAGAGAGGATGTTGTAGAACACTGTCCATATTGATTCTTGGCTTTTACTGTGTATTTCCTACTGTCTGCTACTGTGGCCTCACATATCTCAAATGTGTACACATTCCTAGAGTACCTCAGCCTCAGATTTGATGTAACTGATACTAGTATGTTGTCTTTTAGTCACTCCACTTAAAAGACAAAGTATTTCTGATTTTTGCAATATTTCTTAGTTGAAGAAAACAGGATTGGACATGTTTAGTAACATGGTGATCAAAAGATATTCTGGTCAAAGACGATACCAAGATTTTTTCGGTAGGTTTGATGTTTGAATGAAGTGGACCAATAAACTTATCAACTGCAGTGGCAAAGTTCTCAAGACCAATTAAGAGAACTTTAGTTTTGTCGGGGTTTAGACGAAGGAAATTAAGGGACATTCTTTGGTGGCAGCTAAGCAATCATGGAGGGATGACAGTTGATTCGGGTTATTGGGTTTGTCAGAGAAATAGATCTGAGTATCATTGGCACAACAGTGGTATGACATGTCTTGAAAGTGACTAAACAAATGACCCAGAGGAGGCATGTAGAAAGAGAAGACGATTGGCCCAAGGACAGACACCTGAGGGACTCCACACAGTAGGGGAGCTGATGAGGATACAAGCTTGTTAATACAATATAATTGTCATACTTACTTATTCACAGAAAGTTGAATCAGTTCATCTGGACACAGCTTTTATTGAGAGAGAAACATTTCATCACTCATCTAAGTGAAATCTTCAGTCTCAACTGACTGCAGCTATCCCCACCCTTATAAACAATAGTGGCATAACGACCAAAAACAATGATCAGTTTCATATGCAAATTACCATGACTATTAACTAGAGTTACAATGACCATGTGTGCTAGTCACAAAGGATTGGGGAATAGTTGCAATCACAGCATTGTAAGATGGTGACAGATGTACTCTTAGCGCCTCCCCCTCGGTTCAGGGATGGTTGTTCCCTCTTCACATAGATGGCCTCTTTGACTCCCCGTTCAAACCAGCGTTCCTCCCTACCAAGGACATGCACACCCACATCTTGAGGATGTGCACATCCTCATCCTTCAAAGAGTGGCCACTGGCCTGTAGATGGGTGTAGACTGCAGAGTCCTGGCCTGACACTTTAGCTCTCCTGTGTTGTGCCATCCTCTTGGTCAGCGTCTCTTTGGTTTCCCCAGTGTACAAGTCATGGCAATCCTCCTGGCACTTAACATTGCTCTTTTTGTACCGGGGGACCTGATCCTTGTGGTGCACCAATTTCTGGCCCAGCGTGTTTTGGGGGTTTGAAAGCAACCGAGATGTGATGTTTGGAAAATATGCATCACAACTGTTCTGACACTCTCACCACATACGGAATCACCACTGGGTTATGCTTAGGCAGCTGTTGTCCTTCTCCTCTCTTCAATCGGCTGGTGTACTGTTTGGGCATCTTCCTGGCTTTGACAAACGCCCAGTTAGGATAACCACACTTAAGCAGGGCCTGTTTAATGTGGGATTTCTCCCTTTCTCTGGCTGCTGTGTCGGTGGGGACGTTGTCAGCTCGGTGGTACAGCATCCTTATGACTCCTAGTTTGTGCTCCAGGGGATGACGAGAGTCAAACCTTAAATACTGATCAGTATGTGTTGGTTTACAGTACACATCAACAGTCAAATGTCCCTCATCAACCATTGCAGTTTCACAGTCTAAGAAGGCTAACCTGTCATTTTTCACATCCTCCCCGGGTGAAGTTGATGTGGTTTTCCACAGAGTTAATGTGGTTAGGGAAATGTGTTACGTCCTGAGATTTAATTTAACCCAGTTGTCGTCCAAAAATCTGAACCAATGGCCAAGTGGTGTCCCCGAATAGAACATCGGAGCCCTCTTTTCCACTTCCTCCATGTATAATTGGCACCTATAGGTGAAACTAGGAAACCCGTAGAATGCCCATGCGTCTATCTACAGTACTGACCCCAGAGTCAAGTCAATTTTATTTCTATAGCCCATTATCACAAATTTTGTGATACATCTGTCGCCATCTTGCAATGCTGTGGTTGCCACCATTCCCCAATCCTCTGTGAATAGTACACATTGCCATTGTAACTCTAGTTAATGGTCACAGCAATTTGCATATAATCATTGGTTTCAGTCGTTATGCCACTGTACTGTTTGTAAGGGGTGAGGATACCTGCAGTCAGTTGAGACTGAAGATGTCACTTAGATGAGTGATGAAACGTTTCTCTCAATAAACCTTGTGTCCAGATGAACTGATTAATTTTTCTTTCCTTACATGGATTATTGAGCATGCATAAAGACATAGCTTACTTATTCTATGTTTCACTTGAAAATAAATACCTCAGTCAAATCCCGTATGACTGAGAAATACTGCAAACCATGTACTAAGTGTAAATAACCCTGAAGTGAGAAGTAGAACAACTAAGATGATTGTTTTTGCTCTGGCAGTATGTGATCTTTCTTTGTTTTAATGCTCTCTGACTTTGCCATGTACCCTGTGAAGCTGCGTGATTCATGATTTGATCATTTGCCTGCATTTCTTTATCGGGGGTTAATAATAATCTCGCCGTTAAGATTAATGCTTTGGATTGTATTTTAACTGATTAATATGGTGATTTTAACGAATTCCCATTTCCATGTCCTGCTGCAACATCAATGCTAAGCCTAAAGATAATGATACTGTACTTTGACCTTTAGTGCACCAAACCCGTCTCCGAGCTGTGACACACAGACTATATGAAGTGCACATGAACACGAGCTGGTGCTACAAACCTCTACTTCTCTCTGATTCCCCCCCCCCCCCAAGAAATGCACTTTTAGTGACACTTCTTTTTTCCCCATCTTAAAAAAAAGAACAGTGATTACCCTATTTTCTGTCCTATATCCCTGTCGGTGCTGGATGCGGGTCCATGCAATATCAAAGGCAAACAGGACGCGCTTTCCGGTGCCAATTGCAGCCATATCTTACAGATGACATTTTTGAATAATGCTTTTCAGATAGCACTCTGTGTGTCATGCGTGGCGTCCATATTTCAGCAAGTCTCTGGAAAACGTAACAGGACAGTTTTAAACCATCTAAAATGGTTTTTTTTAAACATTGCACCTTACTTTTTGCAAAAGACATACCCAGCCCATGGGGTCAATACCCTGATTGACACCCTGCACTGATCTGCAGCCTGCCCGAGAGAGAGAGAGAGAGAGAGAGAGAGAGAGAGAGAGAGAGAGAGAGAGAGGAAACTGATAATAACGCTTAAACTTGCCAGAGTAATGATGGCGGCTTTAGTGGAAAAGAGATGAAAGGAAATGTTTTGTCACCGAGTTAATCAATGTAACATAACACCTTCACATCTATCACATAACAACGTATGGTTTCCAATACGTCCCGATCTAATGAATGCACCTCGCCCTTTCTACTAATATTGCAATTATGTGACATTTTTTTCATTCGAACCGACCGAGGAAGTGCAGGAATGAAACTGTCCGCTCTTATCAACAGAGAAATAAGTCGCATGATGTGCCAGCGGCGGAAACGACGTTCTCGTTCCGAGAACTTTATTTAGCAGAGAGGTCTATATTTCCGAGTGCGGCAGAATATTTTTCCACCGTTCGCCATCTTGACGTTTCGACCGTACAAGCGGAGGCATCATCTCTGGCGGACCGACAGCGGGTGTGGTTCGGACTTTTACGGGTGGTTCACCTAGCAGCGCTTTTCCCGTTTCCAGCCAAGAGAGAGGAGCTAATTGTCCGAAAAAGAAACACGGAGGAGCCCCTAGATTCTGGTAAAGACCTTTAATGTCTGCTTGTTATTCGACGTCGTATTAAAGAAGCGTCAGTGTTTGTTTTACGAATTGAAAATCCTCCTCGACTGGGGAGGGGGCTCCGGTGGGGTTTTCTGCCGTGTCTGGCAGCACGGGCAGGTCCGGTACGGTGGCGCTTGGATCTACTTTCCATCTGGGCTGGTTAGCTAAGCTAATCAAACGAGACTTACATAAATTGGGGAGGTCTCCATCGAAATATGTAACTTTGTCACTGGATCGACCCTTTTCTGTAACACCTTCATTATGTTTTCTGTGTATACGCCCAGGTAACATTTTGAGTTCGTTAACGGAACCTGAAGCAGTGTTTGTTTATATTAGCTAGAACAGCTAGCTGGAGGTGGCTAGCGAGTACCAGTATCAGCGAGCTAGGGGAGATCGAAAGGTATGCTAGCCAACCTGTTAGCTAAAGTGGCTAGCTTTCAAACTTATGGTTTACATAAATTAGCTATGTGCAATCACAGACTGATGTGTACAGACACATTCGCAGTTTGAGCGAACTAACAAATGGTCTTTTCAAACAAACGTGAGAGGAGGAGTCCTGGAAGTGATTGCGGGGTGGAGGAGGAGTATTTTTTCAGTGGAAATCCAAGCTGCGAGGTCGGAACTTGGCCGTGGTAGGGGGAGGGGGAGAAATATGCCTTTGATGTTCGTTGCCTCTGAATGGTGAATTGTGTTCATGCTGGCCTGGAAATACCCACCGCCTTAACTCTGGAGGTGGAGGCTCGGCATTTCCCCGCACAGCTACGTTAGCAAGCAAAACAATCAGTTGAATCGGAGGGAGCTTGTACAGGTAGTCTGTAAGTCAACATCTAGACTACTTGGTCAAACAATGGAAAGTTGAAATACAAACGCCAGGGCTAAGATTTGACTTTGACAAACCTGAGCTTGTACATCCATTTTCTTTTACGCAGTCTTTGAAGCTGTGCGGGCTGAGGTCAAGCAACAACTATGGCTACCCAGTGTAAGTATGAACAACTTAAAACACATCATCACTAACGAGAGAGGTCCACATTTTCTCTGTTTAAATGCGTTTTGTTAATCAATGCTGAATGGACAGCCATTTTGTCTTGAATGTTACTCGTGAAATGCGGAAACTGAATAAAAGGATACAGGACAGGCACATGTTTTAGGATCCTACCCATAATAATATGCTTTTATTATTGTTATTATTATGTCTTTTTGTACATCTAAGTTTTTCATTTGGGTTAATGGCTTATGTAGGTAATGGTGAATTCGTTGTTGTACAATTTTAGGAAGTTGATTGAGTTCATCTGGACACTGTTTATTCAGAGAGAATCACTCATCTAAGTGACCTCTTCAGTTTCAACTGACTGCAGGTATCCCCACCTTTATAAACAATACAGTTGACATAACAACCAAAAAAAAATGATTGGTTTCATATGCAAATTGCCATGAGCATTAACAAGAGTTCCAATGGCAATATGTATTATTCAGAGGATTTTGGAATGGTTGCAGCCACTGCATTGGAAGATGGCGACTGTACTCTTAGGCCCCCCTGGTTCAGGGATGATCGGTCCCTCTTTACATAGATGGCCTCTGGGAGTCAAAAAGATGGCCTCTTTGACTCCTGGAGTCAGAGAGGCCATCTAGGGGATACCTACAGTCAGTTGAGACTGATGAGGTCACTTAGATGAGTGATGAAACGTTTCTTGCTCAGTAAACGTGTCCAGATGAACTGATTCAACTTCTTGTGATTTTCTTAACTGATTTTCTTACCTGGATTATTGAGCATGCATAAAGACATAGTAATTCAATGTTTACATGTCTCTAAAACAAGATCTGAGTCCACTTTCTTGCATTGATGAACAGAGGCTCATGATGATATCCAAAATTCTATATTCACTGTCCGTCTATTTCACTTTATTTCTCCTCAGTCACACTTCTGTCTTTTTCTCAGTCCTTTTTCATCCATTTTCTAATTTTTGTGTTTGGTTTACCCCGAATCTCCTCTCCTAATTTTTGTGACTTTCTGGTGCAGCTGATTTGATGGAGCTGGATATGGCAATGGGGGACAGCAAGGCTGCAGTTAGCCAGTGGCAGCAGCAGTCCTACCTGGACTCAGGCATCCAGTCTGGAGTCACCACCACGGCACCATCCCTGAGTGGCAAGGGAAACCCTGATGCTGATGAGGATGACCCAGGACTCTATGACTGGGAGTTCAACCAGCCTTTCACTCCTGAGACTGCAGGTATACATGTACCTGAAACACTTGAACACCAAATTCTTTGACTGGCCACCAGTGAGTGGCCAGAAACATGACACTATGTTACCTTTTGGCTTATAGTCCAACACTTCATCTTTGAATTTGTAACTACATAGAATGGCAAAAGAGGAGTGATCAAATATCTAATTAATCATCTCTCTCAGACATGGAGGGTTATGCTATGACCCGGGCCCAGCGTGTACGGGCTGCCATGTTTCCAGAGACCTTGGAGGAGGGCATTCAGATCCCACCCACCCAGTTGGATACTGCTCACCCCACAGCAGTGCAGCGCTTGGCAGAGCCTTCTCAGATGCTTAAGCATGCCGTTGTCAACCTCATAAACTACCAAGATGATGCTGAGCTTGCCACACGTGCCATCCCTGAGCTCACCAAGCTGCTCAATGACGAGGATCAGGTACATGACCAAAAGAGACCAGACACACAGTTATATTCACACATCAAACTACTGTTTACTCAAACTAATGATCAATAAGGATGAATGCAAAAATACTTAGACGTAAATGCATACTCACAAGAGTCTGGAAAATTGCCAAAAACAGAACAGCTCATAATCCTTTCTATAACTTGTGTTCTTACCAACATCATCTCTCTGTTCTAGGTTGTGGTGAACAAAGCAGCTGTGATGGTGCACCAGCTGTCCAAGAAGGAGGCATCGCGCCATGCCCTGATGCGCTCGCCCCAGATGGTTTCAGCAGTGGTTCGTGCCATGCAGAACACTGGTGATGTAGAGACTGCTCGCTGCTCCGCTGGCACCTTGCACAACCTCTCCCACCACCGTGAGGGGCTACTAGCCATCTTCAAGTCTGGGGGCATCCCTGCCCTGGTCAAGATGCTTGGGTGAGAGATGGAAACTGGCAGAATAGGGTTACTCTCTCTCTTTTTTTCTTTTTTATGAAAAGGTAGCTAATAAGATTGCCCAAATGCACCACTTGAAATAGTTCTTGAAGCTAGTGTGTGTGTTTATGCATTATGTGCTTGTAGAAGAGAAAAGTGGTTGTCAATAAATAGGCTTTGACTCGGAGCCATGCATTAGGTTTCTTTGCAGCTCAGTTCTGTTTTAGTGTGCTACTAAGGCCGCCCTGCACAGATATGTTCTTTCTTGTATCTTTGTGCCTGGAAGGACATTGCCCTAGTTAACATGTAGCAGGGAAAGGTGTAGGGTGAGGGGATTATGAACAGCTAGATGTTGTGACAGAGTACAAACACTGGTAGGTGAAAGGGAAGGAATGATGTAAATGGCTGGCAAATGAATAAATTTACATGCAGGTAGCAACTGTGTTATTTGCCCAAACTGAGTGAAAACTAGTACAGTCCTGACCTCTGTTGTTCAACGATGTGTATAATGTGTCAAGCAAGCAAGATAAACTGAAATGGGAAAGGTACCAGATACACAGCACGGTTGCCGACATCTGCCACTTTTGAATGCTCTCAGCAGATAATGATTGATGCATAGTTTGCTGAGCACTGTAAGTGCAAGCCAAGTTTTTTTGGGGGGGTAGTGACATCAAAGAACAACAAACTAAAACAACTGAGTACACTTTTCAGATAATGTCACTCAGCAAACCCTGCTGATGTTTTGTTATATAATGTTTTAGGAAAGCTCCAATATTATGCATAGCACCTTGAATGTGATTATTAGGTTGCATTTGACTGTATTCTGTGTAGAACAAGACTGATGCTCACTTTCAAAACTAATTCACTACTGAAGTCATCTAACTCTGATTTTTGCTGTATTTCCCACCAGTTCACCAGTGGACAGTGTGCTGTTCTATGCCATCACCACCCTCCACAACCTTTTGCTGCACCAGGAGGGGGCTAAGATGGCAGTCCGTCTGGCTGGGGGACTGCAGAAGATGGTGGCCCTTTTGGCTAATACCAATGTCAAGTTCCTGGCTATCACCACCGACTGCCTGCAGATCCTGGCTTATGGCAACCAGGAGAGCAAGGTATTGCTCACAGATACTGTTAATATTAATTTTCATGTTTGTGTTTTCAGTGTCTTTCATATTCGATGTTTGTGTGCCTTTATTGCTCACTGTACGACCCACTCCAACAAGAAACCTATTTCCCCTTATCAAATGTCAAATATGCATCTACACAAGCTATTTCGTCATCAAATACTCATCCTTGTGTGTATTGTATTGTGTCTGTCATAGCTGATCATCTTGGCCAGCGGTGGTCCCCAGGCCCTGGTCAACATCATGAGGACCTTCACCTATGAAAAGTTGCTGTGGACCACTAGTCGAGTGCTCAAAGTCCTCTCTGTTTGTTCCAGCAATAAGCCTGCCATTGTAGAGGCTGGTAAGTACATATAAACACTCAGTGTGGTTTACCCATTGGACAACACAAAGTGATTATGGAATACATAGTGTTTATGTATTTATTTATTTAACCAAGCAAGTCACCTAAGAACTAGAAGAGAGCACTCAGTATAGTGCAGATCTCCACCAGGTGTATCTCCCCTTCGCCGGTGCTCGGATTTGGGCGAAAAGCCAGCTGAGGAGTTAGCACTTAATTGTGGTATAAAACAGGTTTTTCAAAGGTTTTGAATCACCACAATCATGAGAGGTCTTTGATAACAGTCATAATTGTGCACCAAAATTATTAGGCTGACAGGCCCAGTAGTATGCGAGATTAGCAGCAGACAGATACATGCACCTGGAAAGAAAAAACAGCGTCTTTCCTGCCATTATAAGACTTGCGCAGCACCCAAGTTGATTGAATGGGAAATATGGAAACAGAATTTTTTTTTTTATATATACACAACATTGAAGCTACAAAAATCTTACCTACTCAAAACTTTTTGCTTGTCAGTCTGTGGATATGCAGCCTCTTAGGCTGACCCTCACAGGAATGTGACCCAAGTGTTATATGAACCTGCACTTTTCAAAAAGGAAAGATTTGCTATGCGACCATTTTGGTTACAGTCTAGTAGTTCTACCTTCGCTAATGCCTGGAATACACAGTCAGGTCAGCTCTGGCCTTGGGGGGCAGGGTGAAAGAAGAGAGGGAGCAGCGGTAGCGAGAACAAACGTTTTTCAAAGGTTTTGAATCACCGCACCCATGAGTGGTTCTTGATCATACGGTCATAACTGTGCAAAAAAAATATTAGGCTGATGGTCCAGTAGTATGCAAGATTAGCTGCGAACAGACGCACACACATGCACAACCAAATGCATAATCCCCTCCAGGCTACCGCCTGGCAGAGATAACAAATTCTTATTTACAAGAGCAGGCTGACAAGAGGCAGTGTGGGGGTGGGGGGCGGCATGTATTACATTAAAAAAGACCTACTAAGACCTGTAGCAGCTGTGTATTTAAACTAAGACCCAAGACATATTGTAGTCACCTAATAAATTCTGTTAGCATAAGAGGTCAATAAATGCATTTTCTTGGTTTGTGTGTGTAGGGGGTATGCAGGCCCTGGGGCTCCACCTGACAGACCCCAGCCAACGTCTGGTTCAGAACTGCCTTTGGACCCTCAGGAACCTGTCAGATGCCGCCACCAAACAGGTACAACACACCAATGGTGCCTACAAATATAGACCTCATTTAAGTAGCCACCTTGCTGCAAGTAAATATTGGTTATTCTAATAATTCAATTACTGTACAGAACAACACGCACAGCTACATTGAATAGGAGGACACATCCCATTTTTTTCTCTTCCCACTCTGTCCTCACTTCAACCCTCCCCATCACTCTCTTTCTAGGAGGGAATGGAGGGTTTATTGGGGACCCTGGTCCAGCTGCTGGGCAGTGATGACATCAATGTTGTGACGTGTGCTGCCGGCATCCTTTCCAACCTGACCTGCAACAACTACAGCAACAAGCTCATGGTCTGCCAGGTATGTAATATATTCTAAGTGACAGTGCTTGTTACACATTTTTATTCACATCTCAACTCGCTTGTACACAGCAAATTAGGAGAGGATTGATGTTCAGATTGCTGTTTTAAGGTGGGAGGCATCGAGGCTCTGGTGCGTACAGTGCTACGGGCCGGTGACAGAGAGGACATCACAGAGCCAGCAGTCTGTGCCCTGCGTCACCTGACCTCTCGCCACCAGGATGCTGAAATGGCCCAGAATGCTGTGCGTCTTCACTACGGCCTACCTGTGGTGGTCAAGCTGCTGCATCCACCCTCCCACTGGCCACTCATTAAGGTACATGCTCTTCTAGCTTCATTATCCCATTAGGGAAATTTTTTATGCTGACTCAGGCTTTTCCTAGAATCTTAAAACATAGACTTAAGCAAAATGTGTACATAGTGATATCACTAGTGGAACGTTGCAGTTGTCATGTTGCATAAGGACTTGCATTTATTTTTAACATTTTCTCCCATCTAGTGGTCATTTAGGAGTAATTCATTATTCTCTAGTTTGTTCCCTGTTATTGTTTTCTTTGGTTATTTTAATCATATGGCACAGCCAGGTCATAGTTCAGAGATTCAGATCAGGAAATGCTTTCATTGTTCATCACATGTGGTCAGCTTGCAGCTCCAGCTACCTTATCCTTTTGCTCCTCTGTTTGTGCCTTGGAAAGCATTACTTGTGAGTTATATTTACTTTCAAGGTTAATCAGAATAGTGCACGGGTGTCATGTGGCATATTGTGTTAAGTTATATTTAAATATTTAGTTTATTTGCATGTGAATGCGGTCAAAGCTGAATGGCGACAGGCGTGGGCCCAAGTCCATGAATACTGTGATGGCCTCCAGTGCTTTACCTGTGCCCCCGTCCATAGGGTTAGAGGTTGTATCAGGAAGGGCATCTGACATGAAATTTTGCCAAATCATTATGCGGATTGACAAGACCATACCAGATCAGTCAAGGCCCGGGTTAACAATGACCGCTGTCGGTGCTGTATCCTCACAGTGCTGTGCCCTCACAGGGTACCAATGGAAACTATCAAATCCGCTGTGGCGACCCCCTGGGAAACAGAACAAGTCGAAAGAAGAAGAATGTGGTCAAAGCTAAACTAGCTATGAGTGGCTGTGGCGTTTCCTGTTCTAATAACTGTTTGATAGTTTCCTGCTGCAAATATGCCAGTGTTTCTATTGGTGTTTTGAAGCTGGTGAAGGTTATGTACATTATTTGCAAGATATTTACAAGTTATTATGCAGCTATTTACATATCACTTTAATGGGGTATTTTTACATTGTAACCTTTTGTCATTTTACATCATTTTATGTCTGTGGATGTATCAAAAAAAGATCCTTTCAAGAGAATGACGACAACACTAAAGAGCATTCAACTTTATTCCAGCCTCCAACTTTTCTCTTGAAGTCTGTTAGCTATCTGTTAATTTGTGTACAGACACAGACACTGAGGACAGAATAGCAGTAGTGGTTAGGAATTAATTACATGGCAGGGGTAACTTGTATGTGCTAACCTTTCTTCGTGATGATTCATACTTGATGTGCATTTTCATAACCCCTTGTCCAGGCTACAGTCGGTCTGATCCGCAATCTGGCTCTTTGCCCGGCCAACCACAGTGCTCTGCGAGAGCAGGGAGCCATCCCCCGATTGGTACAACTGCTGGTCAGGGCCCATCAGGACACCCAGAGGCGCACCAGCATGGGAGGCAACCAGCAGCAATTTGTGGTATGAAATCCAACTACTGTAACTTATTGAACGTCCTTTATCCTGTAGGAATTTGTGTATTTGTTTGACTTACACTCTCCTTCAAACATGCATCCAGGAGGGTGTGCGCATGGAGGAGATAGTGGAAGGCTGCACAGGAGCTCTGCACATCCTGGCCCGGGACGTTCACAACAGAATTGTCATCAGAGGACTAAACACCATTCCACTATTTGTCCAGGTAAAACCATCCCTTGTTGTTAAGAAGCACTCCTGTTACTGTTAACAGATAGTGCCTTCTGTAGAGCCATCTTGACAGCATATCAGTCTTTTTGCAGTCATAACTTTATTTTATTTTTTGGTTGCGGGATCTTAGTGTTTTGGAAAGTGTCACAGTTCTTATTCTCTCCTCTCCTCCTTATCACTGCATGACTATCACCACTCCCTTTTCTCTTCCCCTTCAAAGATTGTCTCTTACTCTCTGTGTTCATGTGTCTCTCTCTGTCTTTCTGCTTTCTAGTTGCTTTATTCTCCAGTGGAGAACATCCAGCGTGTGGCAGCAGGCGTGCTGTGTGAGCTTGCTCAGGACAAGGAGGCTGCTGAGGCGATAGAAGCTGAGGGAGCCACCGCACCACTCACTGAACTGCTTCACTCCCGTAATGAGGGAGTCGGTAAGTGTACATACACTGGCACTAACAAGCATAGACACTCATAGTTTTATCAGCTCGTAGGCTTGGGCGATTGGCTGAGTCCAATCGGTGGTTGTTGTTTTTTGTTTTTTTTTTGAGGGGGGGGGGGCATTTTTTGTACTTTTGTTTATTTAATGGTCTGCCTCCTCAAGAATTCAACGTGGTAAATAATTCACCTGTAAAGCGCAATTCAAAGCATCCATGAATAGGAACTGGCAACTGGAGTTGGGCCATATGCACGTTCTTGTTGCACTGATTTCCGACAAGTCTTTCACAATACAGGGCAGTGACTACATGACAATTTATCCATCTTTAGTGGTTGCTGTCCGATCGATTGGTGCTGAAAAGCAATGTCAATTCATAAATGGTATTGGAGAACTAGACCAAAAACTGTATTTGCAGTTGTGCACCCTGATCATCGATTAGCATAATTAACTTATCCCCACCTGTTTGTTCATTTGGAGGCTGCAAGCGGAGACATCCTTTTCTGATGCCACCAGATTTCTATCTATCTATCTATCTATCTATCTATCTATCTATCTATCTATCTATCTATCTATCTATCTATCCATTTATTTATTTATTTAGGTCAAATCGTGTTGGACAGCTGTTCAGCCTGTCTTTACATCTTATTGCTTAGCAAAGATCTCGAGATGATTCATTTTGTTTAACTGAAGAAGAACAGCCCATAGGCTGTATTGCTGCAGTGTTTCAGTAAAATTACGTTTTCACATTCATGCTTGTGCAAACTGGTAGTGTTAGAATCTTTTGCTGGTACTACTTGTATGCAAAGGCTGCAAATTACTTCATTTCGGTCCTTCGGCTTGCCGGCTGCTTCTGGTTTAAAACCAAAATTACATTACATCCCAAATAGGGGATTTTGCATTCATTTTCACAACAAGCTCTTCCATGATTGTTGCATTCGCTGAAAATGGCTTGGGGGGCGGTGTATAGTGCCAATCCCTGATTGTTGGGCTGACGGTGGCCGGTAGGAAAAAGGAAAAAATTTTACATATTGCCCAATGCTATCGGCTAGTTAATGCAGCGAGTACAGATATAGCCAGTAATTTGTTACGTTTGTACTACTTGTAGTTAATTTTTTGTCTGTTATGTATTTTCTCTCCTTTAGCAACTTATGCAGCAGCTGTGCTGTTCCGCATGTCTGAGGATAAACCCCAGGACTATAAGAAACGCTTGTCAGTGGAGCTGACCAGCTCTCTGTTCAGAACTGAGCCCATGGCCTGGAATGAGGTATATACACACACACACACACAAACACACACGCACACACACGCACACACACACACACACACACACACACACAGCTAAACATGCATTCCTTCACATAGAGTAACTTATTACCAATCTCCATTACTCAGACTGGGGACCTGGGGCTAGATATTGGAACTCCAGGAGACCCTCTGGCCTACAGACAGGACGGTGAGTGTTGACAGCCTTTTTACACTGAAACTCCACCCTCTCCATTTTGCCTCCTTCTCCTATGCACTTTTTATTGCTCCAACCGCATTCCTTTCATCCCTTTGATCTGTGAAGGCATTATTTCTTCTCTTTTTTTAAAAGATGAATACTGTGGTGTTGTATTGGGTGTTTCTTAAAACTTAACAGTCTGACAGCACTTTTTTATATATTTTTTTCTTTGAGGATTTTGTGGGAGGAAACTGTTGATATTAGCACTTGTTAAATATCACAGGAAACTTTGGTTTTCAGTCAGTCTTTTTTCCATTACATGATCTGGCTGTTTTGAATAAATTTTGTGACATGTTCTCTGTTACCCACTAGACGGTGCCTACCGTGCCTACCCACCAGGCTATGGCCAGGACTCCCTACTGGACCCCATGATGGAAGGGGCTGACTACCACGCTGACACTCTGCCCGACCTGGGGCACCACACTGACCCGCTACCTGACCTAGGCCACACCCAGGACCTGATGGACAGCAGCCAGCTGGCCTGGTTTGACACTGATTTGTAGGATAGGTAAGAATGACACAAAACAAGCTGACTCACTAGTTTTACAATTGGCCCACAGTAAAAGTTTCATGGAAAAATTTATTCAGCTTTGTGTTGTGTTCTTTTGCAGCTGTATTCCTGATAGAACCTGCATTGTGATTGGCCTGTATCTTCTGAAGCAGCATTATGATTGGCCCGTAGAGTTGTAGAAGGTATAGGGAGGATTAGGGGATCTTGGAAAGTGCCTGACACATGAATACATGGGGAGATGGTTACCACGGGAATGAAATAGCATGTCAGAAAGGGGGGGGGGTAAGGGAAGGGTTAATGTAAAGCATCAGTAAGAGGTGTGGAAACACACAATGGAGGTCTTTGAGTGGGTTGCCTAATTGGAAGAGTGCACATGAGGTGGATCCTAAAGATGGAATCACAGATATGTTTTAGCCTTGCCTGTATTCTTAACTTTTTTTTGTTTTCCATTTTTTCTTATTCTATTTTATATTTCTTTTTGTATTACTCATTCTCTTTATGGTACTGACCCAGCTTGCCTTGGCACTAGCCATCTTCTTTTTCTCTTCAATTGCCAATCATTTGTAATTTTTTTTTAAAAACGTATGTTATATGTAGTGTTAAGTTATAGTGGTATTATACAATGTTCCTTTGATTTATGGCCGAATGTGTAGAACACTAATAATCAATTGAATCGTACTCTGACTTAAAGTGTAACATTGTGTAGTTTTTTTTATAATCTCAGAAATGGAGGATTATGCATTCTTAATATGTGCTTATTAAAGCATAATAAAAATGTCAGTGTCACAAATGTTCTGAATGGGGACATGGGTGAAATTGAGGGTGGGTTTGGGATAAATCTAGAGACAAGTGTTTTATATACAGTATCACTGGTAGGTTAACAACTATTTTGTATGCCATCATTGGATGTCTGGTAGAAAAGTATTTAGGCTATCATTGGTGGTCTAATAAAACCAGAGGTGTGGACTCGAGTCACATGACCTGGACTTGAGTCAGACTCGAGTTGCAAATTTGACTTTAGACTTGACAAAACTGAAAAAGACTTGCAACTCGACTGACTTTAACACCAATTACTCATGACTTGACTTGGACTTTAGCCTTTTGATTTGAAAGACTCTACCTTCTCCAAACCCAGAGACAAAAGTGCTTTTAAAAAGTGTATGGCCAATAAACTATTTCCATAATTACAGATCCACTTTGAATCAACCCTTGATAAATAAAAAGCATTAATAATTTGCATACTTTTGGTGTATTGAATTACTTCGTTGGGAATTTTGAAATGGCATTTATTTTGATGAAGAGTACATAATGTCTTGTTTAAGACTTGAAACTCAAAGTTAAGGTCTTGGAACTTGTAAATCTGGACTTGGGGCTTGACTTGGCACTTGTCTGTTTTGACTTGACACTTGGGACTTGAGTGCCAAGACTTGTGACTTGGGGGGGCAATGACTCGGTCCCACCTCTGAATAAAACCAAGTTTTATGTGCTATCATTGGTAGCCCGGTTGAACCAGTTGTAGTCCTGCTGTGCTTATTTTGGAGACAAGGTTATGACACGGCTGAAAAATAAAGTGGCATTTTATTTCATCTGGTTTCTTTCTAGTGTCTTTGTCATGTAATTACATGCATGGTTAGTCTGACAATTGTAGGGAGAATGGCCTCAATTTATTTTACATTGTGGTACTTCCTTGACATGATAGCCTTTTTTTCTGATTTTCTTTATTCTGAAGCCCACAGTACTGACTGGTGTCCTCTAGATGTGGGTCTCTTGAATGTCAGTCAGTCAGACCAGGAGATGCTTGTGGATATGTTGGAATAGTCTTGTTGAAGTATCCACAGCTGCTGTGTGTATGATGAAGATGGTCCCCATCTGAAGGACACAAGTCACACTGATTTTTTCTTTTTAACAAGTTTTAAACGCACTACAATAATTCAAATTAATGTTATTATCAATGACAAAATCTATTCTGATGCACTTAGCACCCAAACTCCAGCTATTTGGGGGTTGAGGAGCCAGAAAAAACCCTGTCTCAGTCTTGGTCCCATAAGGTTAAGCAGTCTGGTCCCCCCCCCACAGCATTGTGTTAGGCCCACAGTGGAAAAGGGGACTGGTGAAGCTTTCCCCCACCCACCCATGATGTAAATTAGCTACTTGAGGCTAATTCATATCACTTAAGTGTCAGTAGATGGAAGTATTTTATGATTTTTAGCTTGAGTTAAAGTGTGTGTCTGTATGTGTGTGTGTGTGTGCTGGTGTTTGACAGTTTATGGCCTTTCTGTCAGCAGTCAGCACAGGGCTCTGCACTGGGCCACACCAGTTGTCATCACTCCTCTATTGTTTTCTGGTAGACTTTGATTGAAGTATTTTAAACCTTGGTCTCTTCAACATCGAAAAGTGGTCAAAGTACACACTTTGATGTCAGGGGCCATATAACAGCTCATTAACCAAAGATAAATTTGAGTAAATACATCAAAGAGGCTTTCATCCTGCCTTGAAGCTCCCCCACAAGGTCGAAAAGCAGCACTTTCAAGTTTTAGATGGATTATTCTGACAGCTGGATGTGGAGGGACAGTTGGAGCTGAATGATGTGAGGTACAACTTGTAGAAAAGCCTGAAAAATGCACCTGCCAGCAAGAGACAAAGACGACAAATCAACACAGGCTTTAGACATGAGCCAATTTAAAGTAACATGAGATTTAACAATAATGCATCTCCTGGCCTAAAATCCATACACCAGTTTAATTCCATGTTGAAATCACCTATCAGCCCATTCATTATTCAGAGGTCTTTGTGGTCTAATTTTGAGAATGTTAACTTGCTCTGTTTTGAGAATAATTTGAGGCAATTAGTACTCGGAAGATGAAAATAAAGGTATGAAATTTAGATTTATGGGATTTTTTTTTCATGATTTACAGTTAACTATCCTGGGTGATTCCTTTTTTTTTTAAATACTGTCATGCTTGTACCTTTATAAGTGAGCTAAGCTACTTCGTCTGGATGTGCGTGGGTGCAAATCATTTCACACGACAAGGAATCTCCCATTTATGAACTTTACTGAACTTCGGCAGGTGAGTACAGAACATACAGCCATTTATGTCAGTGATGCCAGTTATGCTGGGTTGTGAACTCTAGCTCAGGCACAGAACAGCAAGCTAGCACTGTCCATGCGATGAGCCGTGACCACTGTTCAACCATAACTAACTACTACTACTACCATAGAAGCTTATTACGCTTCCCATACGTGATCACGCCATGCTCAATGACCAATCAACATGCTACATTTAACAACAAGCAACACATTGTGTGTGCGTGTGTGTGTGTGGGGGGGGGGGCTTATCTATTGTGAACTGCCTTACACTACCCCCCTCCAGGAGTACTGATTCCCTTCAGTTCAGGTGACTCAAATGAACATGTCTAGGAACTAATACTGTCAGCTTACATCACAGTCTTGGCTCTTTTTACTGGTCATGTAGCTTTGCATGCATTGCAATGCTGGCATCCCTTTACAAACAGATGGGTGTCCTCACGCATTCCATACCAGTGGTAGCTCTGGCGCAGGCACTCAAGGGTTTTCGCTTCTCCAAGATGACCAGAGTGGGAAGGTTGTGGCAAGCCTGCAGGACCTCTTTTTTCATGGAAGCTGGAACTAATAACAGCAAGGTTGGGAATTAGGCTCCTACTCTCTCCCAGGGATAGTAGAGAACTCCTTGTTACAGCATGACCTGAGGCCAGCAGAGCCAGAGCTTCCTCACTGCAGGGCTCTCAAGCATCAACTGATATTTAGTAGGGAGTGTCTCAGATTCTTTCCACATGTGGAGGATGGAGAGGACAGGATCAGCTTTCTGAAGTTTGGCAAGCTCTTCAGAGCTGACTGACTGTGGCCAGTTAACTACTGGAGTCTCCAACATAGGTGCATGTGGTTGGCCTGCTTCCATTAACTTAATGTTATCACCACTGGTCTCACTGCTGAACTGGATACACCTCACTGCCAGCGGCACAACATCAATATCATCTTCAGACCTTGCCCGCTGCTCATGAAGTCTTTGGCAGTATTTACATCCTTGACATGGCAAGGTCAGAGAAGTTCTTAACAGCTTGGTAACAGTCACATTTGTTTCAATGTTCTTTGGTTTGCCTTGACATGGCATCAACATTAGCATGTTGGCGGCCTGCTCTGTGCTCGATGTGGAAGTCATATTGGCTCAACTCCAGCCAGCAAGCCAACTGAATTTCAGGGTACTTAAACTGAAAAAGCCAGATGGGGCTGCCATGATCTGTTCGCAAGAGGAACTTCCTGCCCAGTAGATAGTGGTGGAATTGGCAAGTGTAGTGGACAACAGCAAGTAACTCACGTCTGATGACACAGTTCCTCTGCTAAGCTGGCTTAAGATGGCTGCTGGTGTATGTTAGAACTCGCTCTTCTCCCCACTGGAGTTGTGACAGAACAGCTCCCAAACTGTTTCTTGATGCATTAGTGTCAAGAATGTACTTGCCTCCAACAGTGGGGTATCCCAGCACTAGTGTAGTGGTTAGTTTTTCTTTTAGCGGTGTAAAAGCATCCTGGTGCTTATCGATCCACAGGAATGTAGCCCCCTTCGTTAGAGGGCTGTGCAGAGGTTTTACCAGTTCTGCAAAAACTGGGACAAACTTGTGGTAGTTGTTACACAGCCCGAGGAAAGTTTGTATCTCCTGCAGGTTGTTGGGGGGTTCCCAGAGTTGTACATCCCTGACCAGAGCTGGGTTTGGTAAGATCCTGTCACAACTCACAATGTGGCCCAGAAGAGAACGTCCTCTAGAAGCAAGTGACATTTAGATGGCTTCAGCTTCAACCCATAGCTGTGGAGACATTTGAAGACCTGTGCAAACCGGTCCAGGCTCTCATCCACTCCTCTACCAAGGACAATGACATTGTTCAGGTAGATCAGCAATGTTTCCCACTGAAGTGCCCTGAGGGCAAGTGCCATTACCCTCTGAAATGTGCTTGGGGCATTGCAGAGCCCGAATGGCATGCAGATGTATATATAGAGGCCCCATTTGGTGATGAATGCTGTCTTTTTGCAGTCTTTGCCATCCACTGCTATCTGCCAATAGCCAGACTGAAGGCCAAGTGTTGAGAACATGGTAGCTCCCCCAAGAACAACAAGACACTTCAATCTTTGGCCGTCAGACTGTTTAGCCAGAGGTAATTCAGTCCACGTTTCTTACCTTCATGCAATCTCCAACTCCTGCATTTAGAAGTTGGTCTTATGTAGGCTTGTTCAGATCACCTCCAGAAAAACACTGATACAGCTCGTTGGAGATTACTGTTGTCTGAGCTCTGGTATCCACCACAGCCTGTGTTGGAATGCTGTTTACAGTCACAGGAATCTGTAGACTTTCATCCTTGTTTTTGGGGCAGCCAATCTGTAGCTCCTGTGGTTGGTGATCTTGATTTAGTGTCCCTTCTGACTGCAACCGCTGGCCTGGGTCTTTGTCTGCATGGTTACGGGCAGCTGTTGGGCTCTGCACCCTCATGCAATCCCTTCTGAAATGTCCTGGTTCTCCACAATCAAAACATGGACCAGATTCTCCACGGTTTGGGCTTGGTGTCTGGGAGTACATTCAGCTGGGCTGCATCTGATGATGGTTCTGCTTCCTCTGTGGTGGCAGGGGAAGTTGTGTTGTTGCTTTAGTTTGCTGGTGCTCTGCATATGTTGACTGGAAATGTTCAAGTTGCAGCTGTAGGTTCCCTATCGTATGAACAAGGGTCTTGACTTGATCCATCAGTGCAGCTGATCAGCAGTTACATACTGAGGGGCCTGCACCCTATGAGAGGTAGCAGTGAAGTCCTCATTGATGTCTCCATCATCAGCCCAAGAAATGCCTCTTGCTCTGTTTTTTATTTCAGTTTCACATCCCACAGTAGCTCTGAAGTTATGTTCATGAGCCTCTACACATTTTTGAGCCCCTGCAAGGGAGCATGGATCTCAGTTCATGAATTCATAAGCCACTTGTTGATTTCTTAGGCCTTTAAGGAAGGCATCAGTTACCAGTTGGTCTTGCAGCTGGAGATCCAGTCCTGGATATGCAAATGTATGAGGCATTGCACCTCTTCTGCAAATTCAGCTGATGCCTCCCTACCTTGTTGAAGTTCTCCCAACTTTCTCCTTACTGTGGTGGTGGTGGTAGGGGGGGGGGCTTTTCCCAAAACGCTGAGTGAGCTGCTCCAATAAGAGAACATAATCTTCCCTTGTACATTCTGGCAGTGAGCAGACATATGGTATTGCAGCTCCTCTTAAGCATTAATGCAGCCTGTAACCTCACTCATTGCTTTCCTGTTCATACACACTCTACTCCAATGTCCAACCTTGTTGCACGTATTGCATTTGGTTTCTCTAGCCGGGCAAGTTTCATCTTAACTGTGCTGCAGTTTCCCACACTTTCCACACTGTCCATTATTTCCCCCTTTTGGCTTACCGTGGTGTTTGGTGTATTTGCTGCGCTTGTGAGTGACTTCGTGTAACACCCCAGTTGCCTCTCCTTGCATGCTGACTTGCGAAGCAACCTCTCCAGACTGCCTGGCCGTCTCTACGGTTAGCGCTAGCGTCACGTCCTTCGTCAGCTGCAACTTAAGTGAGACATCTTTGTCGCGTATTCTAACAACAGTGCGGTCGCGGATATCCTCATCTCTGCTCCCGCCGAAGTCGCAATGCTCCGACAGTTCATACAAAGCCCTGATAAAAGTCTCAGCTTTCTCTCCCGGCCTTTGCACGCTCTGATGGAAACATGCACTTCGTGTATTACATTCCCTCTCGGCATAAAGTACTCATCGAACTTTCCAAGCACCCGATCAAAGTAATTTCTATGTCCGTCATCGGTAAATGCAAACGATCGGTTATGTTCTCCGACTCGCTTCCCATAGCGACTATCAATCGGGCTGCTCGCCTGCACGGCGCCATCTTTGTCTAGTTTTTTTTAAAATTTATTTCTGATTTTCCCTTTTTTCTCCCAATTTAGTGGCCAATCGATCCCTATTTTAATTCAAACACCCATCCTCGTACTGCATGCGTTCGCCAACTGCGTCTCTCCGGCCGGCAGTCTCGAAGGAGACGCCTCCCCACTTTCGTGACAAGGCGACTCCAGGCCGAACCACTATTTCCGACACACCAGAGACGCGTTCACGTGGCGAACACAAGCCGACTCCGCCCCCCTCCCGAAGACGGCGTTGTCAATGATTGCTGCTTCATCGAGTCCGGCCATAGTCGGATCTGACGAGACCGGGGCGCGAACCCCGGTCTCCAGTGGGCAACTGCATCGACACAAAGCCGATGCTTAGACCGCTACACCACCGCGGACTCGTCTTTGTCTAGTTTAGTGGCGGTTCTGAATCTCACAAAACGCTGCTTCCAATCCGGCCACTCGCCTGGCTTATCGAAGGGAAAGTTCGTCGGGGGGTTGAATTTAGCCATGACTCCTCTCGTTGTTTACTTCTGACACCATGTAAATAATTGCAATGGAGGCTTTATGTAGCTTTTGTCGGTTTTAATGAATCACCATCAGGCAACAAACCAACTCATGTACGCACGACATGATTTTGCCAAGTACTTCCCCGAGGTCACCTAAGCCCCTGCGTTTCCCTGTATCACAGTATATGCGCAAGGGCATTTAACTACCGTATATGACATATCACATCAATCACGCACACAAGGCGAGAAAGGAGAAGACATCGTTCAGAGACATGTGAGAGAAGAGAACAGTTTGCAATAGCCAATAAGGATTGTCCGGAGCAAGTAAAATGCCACGTTGGGCTAGTAAATCTAGCAACTCAAGTGTTAAAAAAAAAGTTAAAAAAGATAAAAATGTGTCAATAATTTTTTTTCGATCATCGATGTATCATAAATTATGTTTCGTTCTGTGGCATACAGTATAGCCCCTCCTCTTGCACGCATCGCTAACATTGGCTAGCACCGTTGGCCAATCAAGAATCGCGTTGGCTAGTCACGTGACGCGTAGCTGGCAGACTCGTCACTCACGACAAAATGGCGGCGGATAAAGACGGAATTTATGAACTGAAACGCAAGCGAGTATTTCAATTATCCTGGGAACATGACTTTAGTTAGGTGGCATTAGAGAATGTGGGCGAAACTCCAACTATGTATTGCACAGTATGCCGGAAGTTTGAGAGCAAGGCGGATAACACGGGGTCGTTTTTCAAAGGCACGTCAAGTTTCCGAAAAACATCGGTGGAGTGCCTAACAGCCGACAGTATCCGGCCTGCATAGTAGCTAAGAGGGCTGCCGTCCACCTCTCCTCCGGGGCCTTGCCGGTGCTTGTACGAAACATGAACGCCGAGGCAAGTCGGGTAATTGCTAAACTGAGCACCACAGCGTATCTTGTTTTAAAAAACGCGCAGCCGTTCACCGTGTACTCCCAGTGTGATTGCTCCTCAACAGAAGAATGGGATTGACCTGGGTACGCAGCGCCACACGGACATGGCTTGTCGAAGGCAAATATCTATCTAATGTTACACTATTTATCATTCTGTCAGTCAGACCTTGCACTCACAGTTCATTTTTTATGGGTTTAGCATTTTGTGTTTTCCAGAAAAATGTTTGTTGATGATCAAACTGATTTTAAACTGGTGTTATGAAGAGAGCTATGTCTACAAAAACGGTATTGGTGACGCTAGCCCCTCATGAACTGTACAGCAATGGAATGCGGTTAGCTGATCACCAGCTTAGTTAAAGTAGCCTACAGTATTCAAAATATGCTCGTAAGTCATGAGCGCTTAACAGATCTGTCCTTTGGATAGAATTTGCTTGTAAAAGCTAACACTTGGGGAAGGCACGGTGGCGCAGTGGTTAGCGCGGTCGCATCACAGCAAGAAGGTCCTGGGTTCGAACCCCGGGGTAGTCCAACCTTGTGGGTCGTCCCGGGTTATCCTCTGTGTGGGGTTTTCATGTTCTCCCCGTATCTACGTGGGTTTTCTCCAGGTGTTCCGGTTTCCTCCCACAGTCCGAAGACATGTAGGTCAGTTGAATCAGCCGTACAAAATGTCCGTGTGTGTGTCTGTCTGTCTGTTTGTGTCGGCCCTGTGATGGACTGGCAGCCTGTCCAGGGTGTCTCCCCACCTGCTGTCCAATGACTGCTGGGATAGGCTCCAGCATCCCACGACCCTGAGCAGGATAAGCAGTTTGGAAAATGGATGGATGTTATAAATAGTTTACATCACAACCATAAAAAGGTGCTGGGCAATTAACACCATAAAGGGCAGATCAGAATGTTTGTAAACAAAGAGCGCCAAGCTACTTCCGGGTGGATTCTAGTAGCTGGGTAGTGCCTAGTAGCTAACGTACATAACGGTTGGATAGCACTAGTTGAACAGAAATTAATTTTCAAAATGCCGAAATCGTGCTGTGTGTGGGGCTGTAGTGCCAAATGTACCCCGGCAAACAAGTTTTTAGGCTTTTTCCGTTTCTCATCAGATACATCTAAATCTACCCAGCGAAGTCTGTGGGTACAGAGGGTAAAACGGACGAAGAGCACTGCTAACGTTACAAAGTTAGTGACATTGCCAGGAGGACTTCCTTGTGCTGAACTGGGAGGAGGATGGAAACCATCCATTCATGACCGCATTTGTGGGAGACATTTTATTACAGGTACAAATGAACATTGTTGCCGTTGTGTAGTGGGAGATTGTGTATCCGTTTCACCCGCTAGCTAACGTTAACTACATTTTACATCAGTCAAAGTAACGTAAATTTCCGATCGCGTCATTACTAATGAAAACAACATATACTATTGTTCATGAAACACCCAGCTTTCTATAGCTAGGCCTACTACTTAATTTTTGTTTCAACAGAATTATTAATTAATTAGTCGCGAACACTTCCTACCTTCTCATTCAGCTAGGCGATCCAAAAATGTCCCAAATGTCCGTTAGGAGCAAAACGTCCAGAGGTGGACAAATGTCTCGAGAGATATGTCTCGAGACGGGACATAGGCATATTATGCCTCGAGACCGGTTTGAGCTGAATGTCCCACTGTTGGGCTAGGCTCCAACACAAATAACGTTAGCTAGGTTAGAGAGCATAATCCAACAAACTTTTGTATTGATTTTTACACACGTTATTCACAGCAAGTTGAAGATAAAATGAACACAAAAACAATAGTTTAATTTAACCTGCACTCAGAATTACTTTATTATGCTCTTTATTTCATACACACATGGGACAAACCTTACAGACCCCTTGCTACAGACGCGTTTCGACTCTGCCTTCTGTGTTGTGTAAACATTGCGCTCCGCGATGCTAGCCACCCGGAAGAAGTTTGTTTGTTGTTGTGACGTCACACCGATCTCGTATACGTGGTACTCACATAAATTATTAAAACAGAAAAGTTGATTTTATAATTTGTCTGTAGAAAATGAATTGTGAGTGTAAGGTTTATGAAGTGTGTGTGTGTGGGGGGGGGGGGGAGCTTAGGTCCGGTCAACTTCTGTACTATTCTATAAATGTTGTATGGCTATGATTTAAAAACAAAGGTGGCTGAATTAAGTTTGATTAAATGTTGGAAGTGACAGACCAGGAATTTTATTAGGCTTCATGAAAGCTATTCATTTGTCTCTCTTAAGGTTTACCATGGTCATATTTGATGACCTTTGGGAACCATTCTTGGAGGACCTAAAAGCTGTCAAGTTCCTCAGTGTCCTGGCAGACTCTGCCACTGATGTGAGCATCTGTGACCTTGAGGCAGTTTCTGTCAGGATCCTGAAAGATGGGGAGCCAAACGAAGTGTTCTTGGCAGTAGAAGAACTCCACCATGCCACTGCTGTCATACACTGTGCAGCTGTTAATGCTGGTAAGTTAAGTTTTAAACTCATTTGAAGAAACATTCACTTTTCTGTATATTTAGTTTGTACTCAGAGAAGTTACTAAGGATTGGAGAGCGGCTAAAATATGTGGAACAGGATTTATTGGATTGGAAACGTAAAGGAGTAGGTCATCTACGTACAAGGATACTTTGTGCTCAACACCATCTCTTTTGATACCTGAAAACAACTTATTAGTTTTAAGAGCAATTGATAGAAGTTCAATAACAATGGCAAAAGGGAGGGGGGAAATCAGGCATCCTTTACGTGTCCCACGTGAGAGGGAAATGAATTGTGATTATTGATTGTTGATGCATACACAGGCCTGTGGGGAAGCACACAGTAAACATATCCAGGATGTGAATTTCTCTCCGAACCCAAATTGCTATAATGTGAAGAACAAATGGCTCCACTCAACTCGATCAAAAGCTTTTTCTGCATCGAGAGATACACTCACTGGTCACTTTATTAGGTACACCTTGCTAGTACCGGGTTGGACCCCCTTTTGCCTTCAGAACTGCCTTAATCCTTCGTGGCATAGATTCAACAAGGTACTGGAAACATTCCTCAGAGAGTTTGGTCCATATTGACATGATAGCATCACGCTATCATCATCAGGGGTGTCTTGATGATCTCGAGAACCCCCCTCTTCATGAAACATGAAAGCAAGCACCCCAGAGTGGATTGAAGCTCTTTTGCCAAAAAAGGCACCATAGTGTCATCAGTTTGAAAAGCTTCAAGAAATGCTTTGAGCTGCCTTGCCACATAGGCGAAAAACTGTAGCTTGGCTTCAAAAAGGGGGTCACCAACAGCCTCTCTGACCACGAAATGCGATGCTGACGTTGGCACCTTGCTCTTTGGGAGTTTCTTATAGTTTTCAACAAATCTTTGAACAGATGGTCAAATCTCGATGGCCTGCTCTGCCACTGCCAAGTCCTCCACCCACCTGTGAGCACAGAATTTGAGGGGGAATGTTGATGTTATGGTGATTTCAATGATGTCATCCCGCCTGGCTGGTGTATCACGAAGAAGCTGCCAAAGGGTTCTTAGGAATTCACATATCTTCCATCCAGTCTCCTTCTCACCCTGTTGAAAACTCCCATGCACACTATGTAGACCACAGCTTCCTAGGTTTACTAACCCTCTAGCATTTGGGTCCTCCTTGCTCCTGTCCTCCTCAAATAATCTCAGAAACCTGAAGTTCACACTTGGGCCATCCATGGATATTTCTAGGAGTTTCTTCGGATCCAATGGTGATAAAGAATTCTTAATTTTCTCTACCAGCTTTTCTGCTTGGGTGTGTCCCGTAAACTGGGAGTCCGGGAAATGGAAAACCACCTTCTCTTCACTCTCACCCCAGTATTGGACCACTACATCCATCTGCTCGGTCTGCATGACTTTATTGAGAGATTCATCAAAAGAGATGACGTAGCAGTCTGATTTTCTGATGTCTTTTACGAGCGTCTCTCGGAAATATGGTGCCAGGCCAAAACAAACCAGATATGCTGCTTTGGTCTTCTCCCCACATCCATGCGGGGTGCCCTAATCATGTGAAAATATGCATCCAATTAGCCTTTTAAATTCAGATACAAAAATACTCTGTAAAGTTCTTGCAAGAAGATTGGAGGGCTTGCTTCCTCAGGTGGTGGGGCTAGACCAAAACAGATTTATCCAAGGTAGACAGGGCTTTCATAATGTCAGACGAATGCTCAATATTTTACACAGCCAGAGAGATGCGACAGACATGGCCTTACTCTCACTTGATGCCGAGAAGGCCTTTGACCATATTGAATGGCCTTATCTTTTTGAGGTGCTTTCCCGCTTTGGCTTTGGAGGCTCTGTACTGGGCTTAATGCAGAAGTCCTGACTAATAGTATGATTTCTAAACCTTTTAACATCTCTAGAATTTGCCCTACAAGGGAGTCCTTTATCACCATTGCTTTTTATACTTGCGATAGAACCATTTGCTATAGCGGTGAGGATGCACAGTGACATTTATGGAATTCGAGAAGGTCATTTAGAACATAAAATAGCGCTCTTTGCCGATGATGTAATTTTGCTCCTAAAAAATCTACACAGCTCTATCCCCGCACTCCTAGGTCTTATTGAAACATTTGGAAAAATATCTGGATTTAAAGTTAATCATTCAAAATTATCTATAATGCTACTTAATGAATCAGAGAGGAAAAATAGCTATGTCTATGCTTCTACTTTCAACTCAATGGATAATTTCACATATTTGGGAATAAAAATTGTCCCTGAGGTGAATAAGATTCCTCAGATAAATTATGACCCAATTCTGGAAGCTAGTATCTCATCAATAGAACGTTGGACATCTTTACCTATTTCAGTGATTGGCAGGATAAATATTCTAAAAGTGAACATGCTCCCTAAATTTCTTTATTTGTTCCAGAATATCCCCCTACCCCCTCCCTCATCTTTGTTTACTAGAATCAAGAAATTGTTTACCAACTTTATTTGGCAAAATAAGCGTCCCAGATTACGTCTATCTTTACTGTATCTACCATTTGACAAGGAGGCCTTAAATGCCCAAACATCCAATGGTATTACTGGGCAGCTCAATTGCGGTCCATTATTTATTTATTTTATTTTTCCATCCAGGACACCCCCCCGTTTGGTTGGATTTGGAATCCTCTTCTGTTACACCAAGATTACCATTGCACTTATATTTGTATTCAGCAGATCATAAATACCTGAGGAAAATACAGAGAACCCTATTATAGTGAATATGATTGATGTTTGGTTTGACACTTTGACAATATTTGAATATAAACTCTTCCTAGTCACGTTTCATTCCTATTTGGGGTAATGCCAATTTTAAACCAGGGAAAAGTGATACAGGATTTCGAATGTGGGCTGAAAAGGGTTTAAGCAAAGTGCAAGACATGTACAGTGAAGAGGAAGTATTTATGTCCTTTGCAGAAATATCAACCAAATATGACATTCCAAAGAATAATTTTTTCAAATATCTTCAATTTAGGAGCTTTATATCCTCATCTCAAAATCATTCATTAGATAAACCTGTTATTTCTACATTAGAGGTAGCAAGTCACAAGACATTGTTATGGTAAAGGTTTAATTTCAACTCTGTATGACTTGTTTGTGTCCGGATCTGATGATTCATCTGAATCAAAACTGAGATTATGGGAGGAAGATATAGGGGAGGAAATATCTTTAGAAGACTGGAGTGAGGCATGTAAGGAGGCACAGAGGCAGACAATCAGCAGTAGCCTGAAACTTACCCAGTATAAATGGCTGATGCGGACATACATAACTCCTGTTAAAGTACACAAGTTTAATGATAAAATTCCTGATACTTGTATCAAGTGTAAGGAGACAAGAGGAACACCATATCATTGTATATGGGAATGTGTGAAAGTGAAAACCTTTTGGCAAGATGTTACTAATATGATTTATCAAATTTTATCCAAAAAAAATACCATTGGGTCCCAAGCTTTTTATTCTTGGTATATATCCTACAAACCCACATTTACAAAGCAGAGAGTTCAGGTTCATAGACATGTGTATATTACAAGCTAAACGTATAATTGCTCTTAATTGGAAAAATGTTGATGAACCAAGAATTGGAAGGTGGATCAAAGAAATGGCATGGCGTGGCATTAGACCCTGAGAAGTTGATGGTTGAACCTCTCTGCTCCCTTGACTCTCTGCCACTGTTGCCTCTCTGCATCCTTGACACTTTGCCACTGTTGCCTCTCTGCTTCCTTGACTCCAGCTTCAGAATTTGGGGTGGGAGGTTGACTGATGAAGTCAGTAATTCGTCGCCCACTGACTGACGTGACCTTCTTGACATGTCCCTGTCCTTTGGCATGGCTTTTAACAGCAGATATGCCCATGTTGCCTACATCAAATAATTATTTTTTTTTGCATATCTTGCAGTATGCATGGTGTTCATCACCTGCCACATGTCCTATCCAGTCCCTGAACTCAGGATTTGTCTTCCATTCCTCCTTAAACTTAGACCTCCTTGACAATCTGCCATGCCTCACTCACTTCTGTAATTAGAAATAAATAATCTGAATCAATCATTATGATATCATATATTTTCTACAACATTTTCTATTGCCATGGCAAAGTTTCACATAGAGTTAAGTGCAAAAATCTAAATTTGAAGAAACTGTTGCATTATCTGTACATTTTTGGTATACACACACACACACTAACTAGCGCTAGCGTTTAGTCTGTTAGCACGATGCTTACACATAATGCAAGTAACCATTAACGCACTAATGGAAATTAGCATCGCGATGGCAATAATAATATCTTAAACAATCTATTTTACTTCACAAACTTAACATAAAATGGCATGTGTGCTCATACTTACAGGCGTATATTTATTTTGCTCTGTGGAGCTGCTGACTTCACACTGCTAACACCATGTGCTGTCTTCAACACTCCACACTGACAAGCAACAGAAGCCCCAAACGGTCAAAACTCAAACTAAAAATGCCCAATGGGTTTAAAAATACAGTCAGCCACTAGGCGGAGACAGTGTGTGCCAGGAGAGGTTATACCTGTCCTATAGCACAGCTTGTCCTATAATCCAGATGTGCCCAAATTCTTTTCTATGAAGGGCCAAAAATTATGATCTGAGTGAGGGGCTAAATACAATTGAAAATTTCCAGGACAACCTAGATTTTCTTCCAGCATATTTGGTCATTTTAGTCAAATTTCCAGGTTTTCTATGACTGAAAATCTAGTCTCTGAATTTCCAGGTTTTCCAGGTCGAGTGGGAACCCTGTCTGTTTCTGTCTGTGGAGAGTCTGTTTGTGCTTTATCACTTCTTTTTTGTTTTTGATTTGTCAGTTATTTGAGCCTTCTTTTTTCGCCATTTTTGTTTTCTCAGTCAGTTTCGCTGTTTCATTATTTTCTTAATTTTCTTTGAAAGCGTTTATTTCCCTAGAATGCCTTTCCTAGATTTTCTTCTCTCCCTCTCACTTGCAAGAGCACATCTGCTCATACTTGGCTCTTCAGTACTCTGGTCTAGTGGACTATCTGGGGGTTTGTCTACTTGATGCACTGCATTCTGCATAGCTCTGCACTTTCTAGACCTTTTCTGATTATCCCTGCAATACCTTCTCTGACGCCTCTGCTCCCTTACTCCCAATTCTCCTATTTGTCTCACTTTTTTGTTTTGAACCCTCTTCTTCCACCTTTGTCTTTCCATCGCTAGATTCTCAATTCTGCTGTCTGGGTCACTGTGTAATTCCTCCCTTCTCTTTCTTTGATACTCACTATTTCTCTTTCTTTGCTCTTCCACTGACAGTTTCTTTTTAGCCATGCTTGCCTGCAGTACAGATAAAAGCAATAAATATGAGTTTGTCTTTATTGAGAGATTGATGAGGGACGTTAGCTAGCTAACTGGCATATGTAGTTGTTATCCATTACATATAAAGAGTTTTGGGGAGCACTTGTCAACCCCGTCAGCTTAAACGGCAACTCCGTCACGTCTGACGGAGTTGACAAAATGAAATATTTTTCCATCATAACCGTGTCTTGTACACTGGAGCTATTTTGTTTTTTCCGCAGTTGCTAGCTGCCTTTATACCCTAAACAAAAATCCCAACATTTATTCCACAATTCTTAACTAAGATTATCATATTAGGAAGACGGTGTTGACACGTTAAAGTTGTGACTGCAGTGATATCAACATTGTTTGTTTAAAATATAAGAAAATTTAAAACTTACCAGACCAAGTGTCTTACTGTTGCATCTACCAACAGCAGGAAGTGGAAAAGGGGTCCTCAGGGTTATAGCTGACAGTAGCATTGCCTGATTTAGTCAGGATTATAAAGAAATCTGATAGAGTTGAGAGAAAGTGATGATGCAACTTTGATAGGCAGTTTTTTTATGAAAAATATCATTTAAAGTTCACTTTATGTATTATGTGATATCTTATTTATCCATTCATTTCATTTAGTATTCATATTTATGCATTTGTAGCATTTTTAAACACTGTTTTTGGCAGTTTGACATTGTGGCCTCTTGCTGATGACAGGTTAAGTTACATGTACTTTCTGAGTACAGAGCCTGCATTTTAACAAATTCAAATGAAATTATTTAAAAATTTGAAATTAACTTCATGAGTATACGCGGGTCTTTCAGATTTAACATTTAAAGTGTTTTATTATTATTAATTTCCTGATTTTTAATGCAAAGAAGACTTTTCGGTGTAGGACATGTTTTTTCCCTTATCTCAAGAATCAGTGTGCTATAGCCTGTTCTTTCATTCATTCACACGGTTAAGCTCACTCACTCAATGAGTCCATCTCTGGGGAGAAGAACGGACGGATGGAGGGGGATGGGTCATACCATTTTCGATATGCAAGTATGTTTGTTATTACACATAATTTCCGACCCCTCACATCCCTCTCATCACCTCTTCCAGCTCCTTCCCTCAGGGAGGTGCTACAGGTCACTGTCCACTAAGACTAAGCGCTTCACAGTTTTTTCCCCCTAGCCATCAGGACTCTGAATTCCTCTCTATAGTCCCCTTCTCACACACCATTGGCATGCATACCACCATTCACCTAATTGTTATGCGTGATGTTTGCTCCTGCTATTGTGTAACTGCATTGTTTGTGATAATATGTGGAGTGTCTGTTGTTGTCCATGTATGTACTGTGCTCCAGAGTTGTACTGAAAGTGTACCGAAAACAAATTCCACTGGCCTTGGTCTTGTGGCTAATAAAACAATTTTATGTAATCTAATCTAATCTATAACACAGTGTCCTTGTATAGGGGCAAGTAAAAAATTGACTTGGGCTAGTAGATTTGTGACCCTGCGCAATAATACCGTTGGCAGAACGGTGCTTGGTAAATTCATCGAGACAGAAACCGACCCGCCATGCAGTACAAGTTGTGAAGCACTCAAATTAAAGGCAACTAATCGTAGGCTAAGGCAAAAAGATGAGTTTCAATTTGGATTTACTGGATTTACTGACTTGTTTTAACTTTGGGTACACACAGGAGCCCTGTATTTTGAGAGCTAAGAGCTTGAGATGGAATGTACAATTTAAGGAAATCAGACAGGTAAGATGGGGCAAGCCCATTAAGAATTTTATATAATTCGGCAGAAGCACCTTCAAGTCTAATCTAACATGGATAGGAAGCCAGTCAAGGGAAGCAAGAATTTGTGTAATATGGTCAAATTTTGTAATTTTAGTTAGGATTTGTCAGGGCAATTGGAAGACAATGTAAAAGTTAAACATGGTATATGTCATACATGGTCAAAGATTAAAAGCAATCAAACATCATATATGCATCATATATAACTGCTCTCACAATCCCCCTTTTTGATTACTTTTAATCAACAGCAAATCATCACGATAAAACATCAAAAGAAAACATGACACACACAGAATGACTGAGGCTTGTCTGTCAGTTGTAAGCCAACTAAAATGCATCAGGTTTACATCAACACACTCCATATAAACTCAGCAGTTAGACAAAAGTCACAGTTATCCCATGTCCTCTCGAGTCAAACATCTCATCCCACTCTTGACCAGAAATGAGTAAATGACTTGAAGTTATCTACACTAATCTGAGCAACCACATTGCGAAAAACCCAGTGTTGACATTTGGGGAAAAAAAACTGAATGTTCAAAATTAATCTAAAAACAGAACATAGCCCCCAGTAATATTAAGCAATGATTAACAATGAAACAATAAATGGGAGATATATTCATAACACATTGAGAGAATAGAATTATAAAGTGATTGTGGATTACAGTCATTAATTTAAAAGTGAATGGTGAATTCCTTTTGTTCTTGGTGAACCACAGGAAGATGTTGAAGGGTTGGCAAATGTGCAATAAACTTATTTCGATGCATATTTTGTAGCATGGTCTCAATTTTTAATTCTTCACTACCCCAGTTTGTATTACAATTTACACCGGTAGTGGGGAAGGATATCGGTAATGTACATACCGAGGTTGGTGAATCAGTTTCCGTCTACTTATATCTGAATGCTACAAGTCAGTGCTTATGTGAGGCGTATCCTCCTGCCTTGCCTACCAAGTTTATTCAGGAGCATTGTCTGCGCTGTCCAGAAACATTTAAAACCTAAATATCTTCCTTATTATTTCAGATAACACTGATTTTTAACTGGCCTATCCTCTCGAAGGAGGAATGAAATCATTTCAAAACACATCCACAGCAAGTCAAGCGCACCGGCGGGATGGCATGCTTGTTACTTAGCTAATGGCGACGCACTACTTCCTGTTTGGGCTGTTTGCCCAGCACAATACGCTGACTGCAATGCATAGCCTATTGAATACGTAACCTGTTTTCAACTTTTCTCTGGTCAAGTCCGCCATATCGTCAGTGCTAGCCTCTTCTTTCTGACCAAATCTCGGCGCTGTAGACAAAAGCTACGGATACCGCGTAGGGAAAAAAATCTCGTACGTTAGTCTCTAAAACACGTGCGTTGACCAAAACCACAGTCGCAAACCGATAACAAAGCCGCTTGCGTGCGCCCGCGAGACTGAGCAGGAGTAAGAGAGGTGGACTGGTAATACACAGCCTAGCCTGTTGCGCACAACACTTTCTGTAAGTTACTCATAACTTACTCCCAACGCTGCTTTGTCCCTTTTTGACCCGCGGTGTCGTGGATCGACCCGCGCCTCACAAGTAATGTTCTCAGAAACCAAAATGGCGTCCGCCATGAGCTTCTTTGGGTAAAGGCCACCCGACATAGCTGCTCTGGGGGCCGGTGTAACACAGAGGAACGCCGGGGCTTGTGTAGATCACACGTGGGGGCTCCAGCCGCGTCCTCTTGTATGGTCTTTTTTCGCCGTCGGCGCAACCGCCCGTGTTGACTTCCGGTGTGTAGACGGGAACGCCGACGGAGGGAGCGTCCGAGCCGCACCTCCTCGTTTCGGTCGGCCTCTGGGTGGTCTGCAGGCCCGGCGCGTCCGACGGCGGTGAGGAGGCCAGGAAGGCCGGAGGAGCAGAGGGACTACTGCTGCTGCTGCCTCCTAGGATGGATTCAATGGAGAAAGGACCGCTGAACTTTGTTTCGCATCCCGTCCTCACGGATTTGCAGCTGGAGGGTTGAGGGAAGGGGACGGTCGTGTCGTGCTTCGACCATCTGACCGCCGACTCCGTTTCCAGTTTGGAGGCCAACTCAGGGAAGTGGTTCAGGACTCCTTTGAAATGACGCCGCACCATCTTCGCTGTGATTTTACTGAGGTCTAATTTCCAACAGCCCCTGCAGTTGGGCACGTCTGCGCTCACTGGAATCTGAAAGAGAGAGAGGGAAAAAGAATAGACGCGCTTTCTTGATATATGGAAACCATCAAACTGCTTCTACATGTGCAACCCGTAACAATGCAACGTTAATAATTTGGGTTTGGTATCTACCCTTTCAAAGCACTCGTTGGTCGATAAGCAGACTCTGATGCTGTTCGTGATACTTTTTTGGTCTCCGGAGACAAATGGGCGCACACGGTCCATCAACTGCAGAAGAAAACGTAACCATCATAATATACAAGGCACCAATTCGCCACACAATGCCAGAGAAGAAAACCAAGAAAAAAAATTCTCTACGCTGTCTTATACCTCAGAGAAAGTGAGCGTTTTGGTCGGAGAGTCTTGCAGGATACAAGAGATCATGGCCAGGTAGGTGCCGCACTTTTTCAGGCTCATGCTCGGGTTTGCGCTGCTGCGTTGGATGCAGCGAGGCGGATCGGGTCTGGAGTCTGCCGGCTTCTGCATGGGGGCTGCTGCTGGTTGTGTAGAGTCCAGTCAGAGATGGAGACAAACCTGCGTTCTGGATCCAGAGTAGCCACCTCTGTAGAGGGCTTATAAGAAGCCTGCTGGAACAATAGGACATGTTAATGTGGACCCTTCCTGTATTGAACAAGTGTTAATGGCCGGGGTGGGGCGGATAACCGTTAGAAGACGTAATGTATACAGATCGTCCTGGGAACATTCACCTGGATGAATTGTCTAACCTGCCTTTTGTGCTTTGTTTCCCAAAGGTCAAAATGTTACTTGGAGGTATAAGTAAGAAAATCCCATATATAGATGAAAAAAAACCAAACAAAACAAAACACCAAATCGGTTGATTTAGTCAGTACATTACTTTAACCACATTGTCTCAGCAGAAATGGAAAGGTTGGAAATCGAGTTAACATGTTGATATTGGCTGTCTTCCATATGTATCTGAGTGCACAGCTGATGTCAGTTGTTCAATGAAGGTGTATCCACCATCCTTATCTGCTTCTCTGACTATCTACGTGTTCATTTCTGTCCCTTGCCAATCCCACCTTCACAGGGAGAAGGAAACCTAACACCAGTCCTTCAACACAACTTACAGTTTCACTTAGCTTTTATCCATCTGAGAGTAAACACAACACGAGCAAGGATCTAGTCAGGAGGCGACAACACAAGTTATGAAAGTTAAAATGAAAACGTGGTGGTTGATCAAGAGAAACGTGACCATGTGAAAACTGGCCGACTTTCCAAACATCATCACCATCATCCTCTTCTTGACCAAATGTGACCAAAAGCGTTCTCTCAAAAATCGAAATTTGTGTTTTCCTGATTTCAACGTGCGTGCACTGCCATGTAATTTGGCAACTTAAATATGAATCAATATTTGAATAACAGTGTGTGTGTGTGTGTGTGTGTGTGTGTGTGTGTGTGTGTGTGTGTGTGTGTGTCACAGAACTGCGTAAAAAAAAGCATGACAGTTTTGTTTACTGCATTGCCCAGATAAAGATAACGGTGACTGGTTACTTGCAAGACATAAACACACTGGGGAGAATGTGCAGAATGTGTTGACATGTGGATTGTGTTCATGCATTTGAATGGAAAGGATGTAAAACTGGAAAAATTATAGAGGAAGCACTTTCAAAAACCACTGTAATGCGTACAGGCGGCGTTACCGCATGGCTTTCTCTTCTCTTTTAGCAAGCATTGTCAAAACGTCAACATGTGTTATGTGCCTTATCCCCCCCCAAAAATACTGCTGTTTGACCTTTGACCTCAGACAAGTTCATGTATTGCCAGCTCTGAAAATGTATGCTCACGAATCGAGGCCCATATATCTGTTCTAGGAAAAAAATACTACTGTGAAATACAAAGAAATCAGGTCTGAAATGGGTACGTGTGTGTGTGTGTGTGTGTGTGTGTGTGTGTGTGTGTGTGTGTGTGTGTGTGTGTTTTATTTATAAGACTGGCCGAGTCTATCACTCATTGCATTCCAATGAGAATCACTAACACATATTCAGCTGATGCAAATAAAAGGCGTCCTTACAAAGGACAACGGTTATGATAAACACTGCATCGTGAAAACTAAATCGGATGATCAAAACAAAGGCAGAGCTTTTGAGTGGTAATGGTAAAGGCCTTGGTCACATTCCAGTGTTTTGCGCCTCATCCTGCTGTAAATGGTCTCAGAGAAAAACTGCATGACAGTAGTGAGAAAGGCCGCTGAAGACAAAACACATTGGCAGAGAAATATCACACTGTGTGACATCAAAATGCCTGGTAGCCTATTTTCCGCCCACGATGAGAAGAGGATATTTTGACCATTCATGGATTCAGTGTTAGCAGTATAAAGCTTATTATTTCACCAAAGATCAGTCAGCAGTGTGTTTTGGAAATTGTGTTGCACATTTTGCATACCATTTTGCACCACCTTTGCTGGTGTGTACCTGTATCGGCTGTCGATGTTGCAGCGTTGTCTTGTGTGGATAGACCACCAGATCCTCTGGTCTTGCACGCAAGTGTATGAATCCGCGGATAGGTCCTGTTCAGCCAGTACGTTTTAGCTTCTAAATGTCTTTTTAGGTCTTAGATAAATTTGGGAATTAAAAAAAAATTACAATAGAAAGACATATTGGTGAGCGGTGGTTTCATTTTGTCTTAAATTATGTTTTCCTCACATTTAGTGGAACCTGAGATACAAGTTGGACGTTGTATTGCAAAATTTAGTTTTTGAATCTTTACTTCTCCCTGAAAATGTGCAACACGTCTGTGCCGAGCAGAGGTGACACATAACAAGTGATCTGTCCATTTAAGTATACCAGGAAAAAATACTGTCAATATCTAGTGGACTGCATGCTACAATCCCAATGGTCTTTTTGACTTCTTATCTTCTTGCGTTCTTCTTCATATATATATGCTTTGGTGCTTGGCCAAGCTTAGTTATAGAGAGTAAACAGTTAAATCTGTGTGATGGGTTTCACGCTGAATCTCTCCAAGGATCATACATGCAGATGTCCCAGAGAGACAAAATAGGTCCATGGCTCCATTGTGTAATACAGTCCCCAAGTTTGCAAAGCATTTATGCCAAAAAAAAAAAAAAAAACTACGCAACAACTTTTCCTAAATTACACTAATGGCACTCTTGGTAATACTGAATTAACTCCATTTCAACATTTTTCAGATATCTACCCATTTGGGTTGGAAAAAAAGAGCTATACTGTGAATGACTTTGTATTTGACAATCATTAAGGATCGTAGCTCAGATCATGTTGAAACGTTGCTGATTTAGATGGATGTTATTAAATGAATGGTTGTTGTTGAAACTTGTCATGTCTAAAGCTCCGTCTATAGCTCATTGTAGTGGAGAGCTGGTAGTTATCTCTACAGTGTGTGTGTGTGTTTGTTTTTTTGTGTGTGGGTGGAGTGGAGTGGAGTGGAGTGGAGGATTAGTTTAAGGTACCACAGAACTGCATCTCTACCGTGAGGGTGAGCGTTGAACTCACTGGCTTTAATATTCAAATGTGACGACCGGGCCAAATTGGTAGAACTCTTGTTTGACCTGCTCTTTTGCATTAGCCAAGTCCCATAAATACGAAATTCTATAAGGGCTGTGCTTTATTTTAAATCTCCTGCATTGACGGTGTATTTCTCCGTGCTCCTTCTTCCACTGCAGTTATCATCAGTAGTTGTATAGAGATCAAAACTGAATCAGAGATCAAACAAAGTTGAATCAGTTCATCTGGATACAATATTTATTGTCAATAAACGTTGTATCCGGATGAACTGATTCAACTTTCTTTGATTTTCTTACCTGGATTATTGAGCGTGCATAAAAACATCAAAACTGAATGTTTTCAAAAATATAACACCAACCCTTTTATTAATAAATGGTTGAAGATGAAAGATATAAGACATGTCCCAGTCATCCAGTCCCAGCCTTCTTCATCCTATTTAAAACTGTTGTCCGACTGTTCAGTGTATGATCTACACCTAGAGGTGTCCGAGTTGCTCTGTGTTAACATTTTCATGGTAGAAAGTTAGATCTGATCTCGCTACGGCTTTCCACTGACTTTAGTAACTCATCAAATTGCATCCTTAAGTGCCAATTCATCCTCTATGTAGATGTGTATAGAGAAGAGCAAAGACTCCTCAATACAACAGAGAAGAGTTCACTAGTTTTTTGTTTTGTTTTTTGGAAAACCCCTAAATAATTGCTATTTTCAGCGTGAAAGAAGAAAACTGACAAGCTATTGACCACAGGCTTGAATTTTGGAAATAAAAGCATCCTCTAAGTTAAAGGCTGGCTGCAGTTGTGGAGGAGATGGTTGGGGGAGCGCACAAAGGGAGCAGACGCCACAAGCGGCGGCCCTGTTCTGGGAAACACTAGGCTGAATACAGACAGGGTGATGAGGGGCCTTTTATGCCCCTTTAACATGTCGACCACAAAGAAACCAAATGATGATGAGCTGAGAATCACTGGGCTTAAACACCACTTCTTCATATTTGTTAATGAAAGGAGGATCCTCTCATCCCGGTGGTAGTCGACCTGTGGGTGGAGTCCCTGAGGAGAATAGTGACTGCTGGTTAAGATGATATGATCAACAGCGGAAGAATTACAACACCTCCATTCAAACACAGAGCTCATGCAGGCCAACGTGCACATAGGTTTCATTATTTCATCAAATATAAAGACCATTTTAAAGTTAATAAAACGATATAAAAAATGAACATAGTGGGGGGAAATGGACATTTGCTGCAATTGATGATTCAGAAAAAAAAGGTGCAGGAACTCATTTTCAACTATTGACATAAATTCCTTCTCTGTAGATTTAAAAACTTTAAAGATTTTATTGTTATCATGTATTCATATATTCATTAGTTAAATAGAAACATTTAATGAAAAAAGTTCAAACAATTAAAACACTTCCTCATTGCCTACCAACACTGGGATCGCCAGTTTGAATCCCACGTGTTACCTCTGGCTTGGTTGGGTGTCCCTACAGATGCAATTGGTCATGTCTGCGGGTGGGAAGCTGGATGTGGTTACGTGTCCTGGTCGCTGCACTAGCACCTCCTCTAGTCGATCGGGGCAACTGTTTGGGGGGGGGGATTGGGGGGAATAAAGCGATCCTCCCATGCGCTACGTCCTCCTGGCGAAACTCCTCACTGTCAGATGAAAAGAAGCGGCTGGTGACTCCACATGTATCTGAGGAGGCATGTGGTAGTCTGCAGCCCTCCCCGGATCGGCAGAGGGGGTGGAGCAGTGACTGGGACAGCTCGGAAGAGTGGGGTGATTGGGGAAGTACAATTAGGGAGAAAAAAGGAGGACCCCCCCCACCCCCTCAAAAAAAACCACTTCCTCAAACACAGCACATATTTCTATGTTGTGGATCCATAGAAAGTGTGTGTGTGTCGGCCCTGTGATGGCCTGGCGGTCCAGGGTGTCTCCCCACCTGCCGCCCGATGACTGCTGGGATATGCTCCGGCATCCCTGCGACCCTGAGTAAGATAATCGGTTTGGATAAAGAATCGATGGATGTATTCATGTATTTTGTGCAAGGCCTTGTGAAGTCTGCAATCTACCCCAAAAACCTCATACCAGACTCTGCTCTTAGTCTGTAGTAAGATGATGATTTATTTCAAATGTAAATAAGCAAATAAGCAGGATATAACATACAGATAAGCCATTGCCAATAATCTAAAGTGATCAACAAATCCACAAACTCAGCGAACAAATCTCTGTATGCATCAGATTATTTCTTACACGTTGGAAAAGGAGAAGAAGGAAGTGTACACTTATTTTTTCCTACCCATTCTCACCTACTCTCAAGTTAATCCAGCTACTGTACATTACAAACTAAATTCCCACTGTACTTTATAGTTCAAATTCAGTGCAAGTTTTGCTGCACAATACAAACTGAACTACTACATATGAACCTGTGCGTTTTGCAACGACAGTCCAATGAAAACATCTGATACAGAAAATAACCTTGTAAGTAATAATAATAATAAACTTTATTTGTATAGCACCTTTCATACATAAAATGCAGCTCAAAGTGCTTTACATTAAAAACAAGGAAAACAATAAAACTCAACAATACAGATAAAATATGTTAAAAGTAATAAAACACAGACCTAGGCAAAAAACATATAACAAGGCAAGAAATGAAACCATAGTACAAGATAAAAAAAATAAGAGTAAAAGAAATATAAAGTGGAATTAATTAAAAGCAAGAGCATAAAAATGGGCCCCGAGCTGACTCTTAAAACTATCTATGGACGTTGCTTCTCTTATTTGTTGGAGGAGTCTATTCCAAGCCGTCGGTGAATAAAAACAAAATGCTGCTTCGCCATAATTTTTGTAGTTCATTTTAGGGACATTGAGCAGGCCAGCACCAGAGGATCTAAGAGAGCGGCTCAATAAGCAGTCAGATAGGTATGAGAGTGCTAAACCATGTAGAGCTTTAAACACAAGTAGAAGAATTTTAAAATCAATCCTCAATGCTACAGGAAGCCAGTGTAAAGATGCTAAAACTGGGGTAATGTGATCTCTCATCCTGGTTTTTGTTAGGACCCTTGCTGCCACGTTCTGCACTCGTTGCAGCCTATCGATACTTTTTTTGTTTTGGGTAAACCAGTAAGAAGTGCATTGCAATAGTCTAGACGCGAAGAGATAAAAGCATGCATCACCTTTTTGGCATCTTCCAGGGAGAGGTAGGGTCTAATCCTTGCAATATTTTTTAGGTGAAAAAAGGCACCCTTTGTAACATTGTTAATATGTGATTTAAAATCCAACCCAGAGCCAATGATGACACCCAGGTTTTTTACTAAAGTCTTATTTTGTACAGCCAGACTTCGCATTCTACTTGATATAATTTCTCTCTGTGCATTAGTGCCTATAATGAGAATTTCTGTCTTGTCTTCGTCCAATTTGAGAAAGTTTTCACTCATCCATTGTTTAATACTAGACAGACAATTCGTCAAGGGATTGAGAGCACCGGGGTCATCTGGCACTACAGATAAATATAACTGAGTATCATCAGCATAAAAATGGAAATTCACTCCATGATCAAGTAAGTCTCTATGACCCAAAAATGGAAGCATCAATTACCTTTACATATTGTAATGTGCACAAGGCTTATTGCCTGACACACCTATTGCCTATTGTACTATATAAACAAAACACATCTATTGCTCATTATGGAATGAAAGATACTTTATTGACATTGTAATTTTACAACGAATTTTATTCGTTCAATGAAATTTGTTCTCAGCATTTATCCATCAATCCATTATCCAAACCGCTTATCCTGCTCTCAGGGTCGTGGGGAATTGCAGGTCCAAATGTTTAAAAAAGTCCCCAAAAATTCCCAGAAAGGATCCATAGTGACCAAGACGAGAACTTTGAGAGTCGGCTGATAGCTGAACTCCTCAAGGTCTCGAGTGGTAGGAAATCACACACACACACACACATGATGGGAAACGGGAGTGTGGAACGATTCAATCGGACCTTGGGCAGCATGATTCGTGCTTTGGCCCCTGAAGAGAAAGCTGACTGGCCGCAACGCTTGCAGATGCTTGCATGACATTCATGTACAACTGCGCACCACATGAGACAACAGGTTACCCCCTTTTACCTCATGTTTGGCCGGGTCCCCCGCCTGCCTATGGATGTCCTCTTCCATACTGTCCTTCATGACTCTGCTGTGACGAGCTATGAAAAGTATGTGGCGTGTCTCACCAATGATCTGAAAGAAGCAATGATGATTGCTCAGGACCATGCTGAAAAAGAGCAGAAAAGACATACTGACACACAGATTGAGATTGGAGACCGAGTGCTCTTGGCCAACAAGAAGGAAAGAGGTAAAAGGAAGCTTGCCGACCAGTGGGACTCAACATTTACAATGTGGTGGACATAAACACAGAGACGCATACATATAGGGTCTGCGACACAGTCACTGGACAGGAGAAGGTGGTACACAGAAACCTGCTGATGCTGGCAAATTTCTTCCCTGTGGGGGACACGTGTGAAATGTCTGATCTTACCTCATCCTTACCTGCTGCAGAGTCCTCAGCTCAGGGAACTGATGACATGGGAGAGGCAGGAGAAGCCTCGTTTGAGAGAGAAACTCTGTGCAGATAGTGGTATTAGCAATTCACATTTACAGTTTTTTCAAATTTTTGGGCAATTTGGGTTGCGGTCGCTGCATTTAACCCATCCTATTGTATAGGAGCAGTGGGCAGCTGCAGTGTGTGGGGATCAACTCCAGTTCTTTCCATTGCCTTGCTCAGGGGCACAGACAGGAGTATTAACCCTAACATGCATGTCTTTTTCATGGTGGGAGGAAACCGGAGCATCTGGAGGAAACCCACGCATGGGGAGAACATGCAAACTCCACATAGGAAGGGACGGTGTGGGCTCAAACCCAGGACCTTCTTGCTGTGAGGCAACAGTGCTAACCACTGGGCCATCCTTATTGTTTTACCTTTATTTTCATTTTAAATATCAATCAAATCCAACCTACTTTAGGGGAATTGATCATTTTTTTTAAAAATGAAATCCAACAACTTTTATCCATATAGGGATTCTGGAAGGACATCACTGCCATTCTGTAAACTTGCAAGACATACAGAAGGAAAACTACAACTCCATTTTGTACAAAGAAAGCAGCACACCAGGATCAGGGAGTCTTGACATGAGCATGCAAATATACAATTAACAATGGCCTATTGTCCTTATCACTCAGTGAAGAACCGTGGCCCTGGACCCTGGGCCTTCAGTAGGACCACATGTGGCAATAAAAAAATAAACATAGCAATAAAAATAATAGCCATAGCTCTGTTCAGCATATTAAAGGTTTCTTTGGGTTATTGGCTCCACAACACACAAAGGTTGATTCCGGAAAACTTTATAATCCAGCTTCTAGTATATCTCTCTGGTCAATCGTTTACGAACACACTAAAAATAAATTACAGGTGCCTCATTAGAACAGCAGGTGTCAGCAAAAGTTACATAATTTCGAGATAGAAGAAAAATAGAAAAAGAAAAAAAAACAGCCGATTATTGAAAAAAGCTGCGTACTCGCCAAATGAAGATCCCTTGAAAACAAAGTCCATCCTGCAATACTTTTTAACAAAGTGTGGAATTGTGGGGTCGTACAGTTTGTTTGACTTAAACTCCATAAATTCTTTCTCAACTGAGATTAAAGCCAAGGCTGACAGGCGAGTCTGTCCAGTGCTGTTTCTTGTATACATTTTTATCCTTTTCAGTGCCTGAGAATATTCTCTTCACGGAAGCTGTGGACACAGGGATGTTTAAGACCAAGCAAGTGAGAAGGTGGAGTTGGGCTATACTTTCTGTCAGTCTTTTTTGCTGTAGAAAGTGGAGGAGATGAGAAGGGCTCCGTCCTTCGAAGTCAGATATAGCGTACATTACACATAGCTCAGTCTTCAGATAGGATATGTCGAAGTGGCACCCATAACTTTTCTCCAGAGTGCAGAGAGCCGTGTTGGGGAAGCTCTGCCTATATGCAGTAAACTGCTGTGAGTCTAGTAGTGCAAGAAACAAGTCTGTTGTGGTCTTTGAACTGGTCCCTCACCTGTGTGTGCAGGTTGTCCATTATCCCACTGTGTAGTTGTTGGTAATGAGTGCACATGTCATACTGCGCTCCAGCCTGTGGCCTTCTGCGTACCCCAATCTCACCAACTGTTTCCTCATAGATGGCATGGAAGCTCACCTTCTCCCTCTCAATGGTGTCACAAAAGTCACTAACCCTCTTCAGACAAAACTGCATGTCCAACACGTTAGTCTGCACAATGTCAAACAGTATATCTGAATGTGCAAAGATGGAATTGAAGGTAGCCAGAAGGAAGCATAACTCGAAGCTGGGCATAAGGTTGGCATACCCATCTGCACAGCAAACTGTCAGCATCGAAGTCCTCGTGATGATCTACAATGTGCTCAAACACCTTTCATAGCTCTTCTTCCCTCTTGTACACTGTGTTGACCAAGCGAGATGAATACGTCCACTGTGTTGGGGCAACTCTGGGTAATCGGCTCTGGCATATGTCATCCAGTAATTTTGTGCATTTAGGTGATCTTGAGAAAAATGCTGCCAGGCCACTGAGATGGGTAAAAAAAGATTTTACATTCTCTGATCTTTGCAGCACCTTGAGACATGACCAAATTCAGTGTGTGAGCATAGCAGTGAACGAACAATGCCTGTGGGATTGCTTCTTTTACCCTGGCCTGAACTCCATGTAGACCAGAGGCCATCCCTGCAGCTCCATCATAACACTGAGCAACTACTTTTGAAGTGCATCTGACCTCATTAAGAAAGGTAGGAATGCGAGCTGCAACAGCCTCCGCCCGCTTGTCTGTAGTGACATCCTGAAATCTGCAGTGACATCCTCGAATATGAGAAACTTCTCCTTCACGCCACTGTCGGTGACATAACGTAACACAAGTGACATCTGTGCTGAGTTACTCACATCGGTTGTCTCTTCAACCATGACCACTACAAATGGTGTGTTTCTCACCTCATCTTTCATTGCATCCTAGAACACCTTGGCAGTGGCATTGGTTAGGTCATCCTGGATTTTTGCTTGACGTACCAGCAAACACCTTAGATGTTGCCAGGTGGTATCTCAGCTCACTGTCATATTCAGCTAAGTAGTCCAACAACTCCAAATAACGTCCCCTTGTTCGCCAATTGTCTGCTCTCGTCATGTCCTCTAAACATTAGTTCCTCCATCCATCCATTATCCGAACCACTTATCCTGCTCTCAGGGTCGTGGGGATGCTGGAGCCTATCCCAGCAGACATTGGGCGGCAGGCAGGGAGACACCCTGGACAGGCTGCCAAGCCATCACAGGGCTGACATACACACACACACACACACACACACACACACACACCCACACACATTCATACCTAGGGACAATTTAGTATGGCCGATTCACCTGACCTACATGTCTTTGGACTGTGGAAGGAAACCGTAGCCCCCAGAGGAAACCCATGCAGACACGGAGAGAACATGCAAACTCCACACAGAGAATGACCCGGGACGGTCCCCCAAGGTTGGACTACCCCAGGGCTAGAACCCAGGACCTTCTTGCTGTGAGTTGACCGCGCCAACCACTGCGCCACCATGCCACCCCCAGGATCACAGCCGGGGGGGGCATAACTGTCGGCTGAGTGGCTGAGGAAAGCGAGCGGCTGCCAAACACCGTTGACTGATAAATTGAGAGCTTTGCCTTCCAGCTCAGCTCCCTCTATCCACAAATTCTCCACAAATGAGAAAACTGCACAAAAACTCCACAATTTCGCCTTAGCAAATTGGAGGGTAGATGAGGGAAAATGCTAAAAAAAAATTTGTTTTTTGAAAAATAAATTGAATTATTATGTATATTATGATCATATATATTTTATAACAAAGAATGCTTATAATGGAAAACAAATATTCATTATAATGGAAGGATTACAATTTGAAGTATAAATGTCATTGCATTAACAAAAGTAAGGAAATATATTCAGGAGTTTTTTTCTTCTTTTTTTAAACATTTGCCGTAGTATTCTCAATGGGTTTTTAAAGACATCTTGCATCTTGTATTGTTTAGATACTACTACAGTTAGATCATGTAATGTAGTTAGAATGCAATCCGTTGCTCTTTATGGGATAAAAGATACTTTATTCGGTAATTTTACAACGAATTTCATTCGTTCAATGAAATTTGTTCTCTGCATTTATCCATCCATCCATCCATCCATCCATCCATCCATCCATCCCTTATCCAAACCGCTTATCTTGCTCTCGGGGTCTTGGGGAATTGCAGGTGCAAATTTTTAAAAAAAAATTCCCCAAAAATTCTCAGAAAGGATCCATAGTGACCAAGGTACGAACTTTGAGAGTCGGCTGATAGCTGAACTCCTCAAGGTCTCGAGTGGCAGGAGATCACACACCCCCTTCCCACCCAATGGGAAACGGGAGTGTGGAACGATTCAATCGGACCCGGGGCAGCATGATTTGGATAACGGATGGATGGATGGATGGATGTATTTACGTGTTTTGTGCAAGGCCATGTAAAGTCTGCAATCTACCCCCAAAAAGCTTGATACCAGACTCCGCTCTTAGTATGTAGTAAGATGATGATGATTTATTTCAAACATGTAAATAAGCAGGATATAACATACAGATAAAACATTGCCAATAATCTGAAGTAATCAACAAATCCACAAACTCAGCGAACACATCTCTGTATGCATCAGATTATTCCTTACACGTCGGAAAATGAGTAGGAGGAAGTGTCCACTTATTTTTTCCTACCCATTCTAACCTATTCTTAAATTAATCCAGCTACTATACATTACAAACTAAATTCCCACTGTGCTGTATAGTTCAAATTCAATGCAAGTTGTGCTACACAATACAAACTCACCTACCACATATGAACCTGTGCGTTTTGCAACGACGATCCGATGAAAACATCCGATACAGAAAATAACCTGGCAAGTAAGTCTCTTTGACCCAAAAATGGAAGCATCAATGACCTTTACATATTGTAATGTGCACAAGGCTTATTGCCTGACACACCTATTGCCTATTGTATATAAACAAAACACATCTATTGCTCATTATGGGATGAAAGATACTTTATTCGACATTGTAATTTTACAACGAATTTTACTCGTTCAATGAAATTTGTTCTCTGCATTAATCCGCCCATCCATCCATAGCCACGGGAACGTATTTTGAGCAGGGGGGGCTGAGAACAAAAAGAGGGGGTGGGTCGAGTTTTGCCAGGTTGACGTTATAACTGTGCATAGCCTAGACGCTTAAGTAAAACATTGATAAATGACTAGAATGTGAGATTAGTTGCTGCTGAGGGACAAATAGACTCTCTCTCTCTCTCTCTCTCTCTCTCTCTCTCTCTCTCTCTCTCTCTCTCTCTCTCTCTCTCTCTCTCTCTCTCTCTCTCTCTCTCTCTCTCTCTCACACACACACACACACACACACGGCAGTGCTAGGCCTAACACTATGGGCGCTGCTTTTCTATGCGGAGTGCTTGTACGCTGACTGTGATGCTGAACATCAGCACTCATTTATGCATGACAAAAGCACATCACCACACAAATGCAGACTGCTCGGAGGCAGCATAATAAAAAAAACACATAAACACACGTAATATATGTATGCCTATAGCCAAAGCACCATCTCCAAAACACAACTGCAGGCTGCGCGGCGGCAGCATATAGCCTGAAAATCAACCTACTATAATAACACATGGGCCTATCAGCCACAAGCAATCTCCAAACACAACTGCAGGCTGCATGGCGACAGCATATAAAAATCAACCCATACACATAGACCTATCAGCCACAATCTCCAATCAAGAAATATATAGTTGGTGCTGATAAAGTCCCTCATGAGGGCATCAATGTCCAAACTGTCCAATATATCTCCATGAACATGCATCAGAGCAAGGTGGGTCAGTTTTTTTTGCGCCATAGTTGTGCGTAACCACGTCTTCAGATGGCGGAGAGCGGAAAATGTCCTCTCCGATGAATTAGCTGGGATGGGGAGACTTAGGCAAAGTTTGATGAAAATTTCAACTTCATTGAAAAGAGCCCTTGTTTGTGGATGGATTTAAGACATGGTTGTTGCGATGTCTTTTACTGTCTTGGCAGAATCGCTGCAGAGGTCTCCCATGGATCTCCAGTCGGGCTTTGTCAGTACAGAGTACTCTTGGCCAACAAGAAGGAAACCTGCTGATGCTGGCAAATTTCTTCCCTGTGGGGTACACGTGTGAAATGTCTGATCTTACCTCATCCTTACCTGCTGCAGGCTCCTCAGCTCAGGGAACTGATGGCATGGGAGAGGCAGGAGAAGCCTCGTTTGAGAGAGAGACTCTGAGCAGATAGTGGAATTAGCAATGCACTTTTGCAGTTTTTTGCAAATTTTTGGGCAATCATCGTTTTTGGTCAACAAATTGTATTCGTACACTAAAATTTGTTCTCTATATTTATCCATCTGTCCATCCATCCATCCATTATCCAAACTGCTTATCCTGCTCTCAGGGTCACAGGGAATTGCAGGTCCAATTTTTGAAAACAAATCCTAGAAAGGATCCATAGTGACCAAGGCACAAACTTTGAGAGTCAGCTGATAAGTGAACTCCTCATGACGATTGTCTCATCAACCATGACCACTACAAATGGTGTGTTCCTCACCTCATCTTTCATTGCATCCCATAACACCTCAGCGGTGGCACTGATCAGGTCATTCTGGATTTTGCTTGACGTACCAGCTTACACCTTAGATGTTGCCAGGTGGCATCTTAGCTCACTGTCATATTAAAGATATACACAGACCCATCCTAGGCAGTAGAGCTATCCAAGCAATGGAGTTGATCACAGTACAACACCATAACATACTGGCAGTCGAGACATAAGGGGCTTGGTCAGAGGAGCAGATAAAAAAGGACTATGCCGATGTTTTCCATGGAGATGGGGTCCTGCCAGGCAAGCTGAAGCTGGTGGTGGACGAGCACGTAGAGCCGGTACACCTACTGAAGAGAAGGGTTCCAGTGGCACTATACAACCCACTAAAAGAGGAGCTCACAAGTCTACAGCAGAGAGGGATCATATGTCCAGTTGAAAGAAGCACGGACTGGATCAGTAGCCTACTGGTGGTGCGCAAGCCATCTGGTAAATTGAGAGTATGCATAGACCCAAAGCCTCTAAACAAAGCACTCAAGAGGAGCCACTACCCGCAGCCCACAATGGCGGATGTGCTGCCAGACTTGAACAGAGCATGTGTGTTCTCTGTGGTTGATGTCAAGAATGGGTTTTGGACTTGATGAGGAATGCAGCTACCTTATAACCTTCTCCACGCCTATGGGGCGCTACAGGTGGCTACGCATGCCAATGGGGATCAGCCTAGCGCCAGAGATCTTCCAGGGGAAACTGAACCAAGCAATGGATGGTCTCTCTGGGGTCAAGATCATTGCAGATGATATTCTGATTGTGGGAGAGGGAGAGAATGACAAAGAGGCTATACAAGACCATGACATGAAACTGAGGAGGCTACTGGAAAGATGCAGGGACCTCAATGTGAAACTGAGCCCACATAAACTGCAGCTCAGACTTAAAGCCCTATGCAGGCCATATACTGTCGTCAGATGGGTTGAAGGTGGACCCAGGGAAGGTAGCAGCGATCAAAAAGATGCCTCACCCTACAGATGTGAAAGGGGTACAGCATTTTCTCGGTGTGGTTAACTACCTAGCAAAGTTTTGTGACCATGCATCCAACCTCTGTGAACCACTGCAAGAGCTGACACACAAAAATGTGTTATGGGAATGGACAGACAGACAGACACATAAAGGCATTCGAAAAAATCAAGGAGACAATCTCACAGACTGCAGTACTGAAATATAAAACCCAGCGGAGCAGCTTGTGTTGCAGTGCGTTGCCTCAGAGAGTGGGCTAGGAGCTGCCTTATTGCAGCTGGGACAACCGATCGCATATGCCAGCAGGGGCTTTACCGAGACAGAAAAAGGCTATGCTCAGATTGAAAAGGAGCTACTGGTGATGCTTTTTAGAGATAGAGAGATTTCATCAGTTCACCTATGGGAGACCTGTAGAGGTGCAGTCCGACCATAAGCCACTCGAGAGCATAATGACCAAAATGCTGCTCACTTCACCTAAAAGACTGCAGTGCATGCTGGTGAGCCTGCAGGGATATGAAGTCAGACTCCGATACTGCCCAGGGAAACATTTAGTGCTGGCTGACACCCTGAGCAGGGTGTATCTCACAGGGAAGGAGGCCAGAGGCTCTGCGAAGGTGGAAGTAAAGTCAATCAACATGATGCACTATCTGCTAGTGTCAAGCGAGAGGCTCCGGTCCCTACAGCGCGCTACAGAGTTGGACACAGACCTGCAGATGCTGAAGATGGTGATTCAGCAGGGGTGGCTGGCAGTGAAAGAAGAGGTGCCCTTGGCAGTGACCACATATTTTCACCACAGAGATGAATTTAGTGTGTAGAATGGGGTTATCTTCAGGGGAGAGTGAGTTGTTGTGCCTGTGGCCCTTCGGTCTGAGATCATGCAGAGAATACACTCTTCCCACATAGGGGTTGAGGGATGTCTGAGACGGACCCGGGAGTGTGTCTACTGGCCTGGCATGAATGCACAACTGAAAACCTACATGGAACAGTGCAGCACATGCAGTGCTTGGGGTGTAGAGCAGCAAAAGGAGACCTTGAGGTCACACGAAGCCCCAAAACGTCCCTGGGAGAAGGTAGGGATCGATCTGTTTTCGTTTAGTGACAGTGAATACTTGATCGCCATGGATTATCTCTCAAACTTCTGGGAAGTGAATCAGTTGGCGAAAGATACACAGTCGAAAACAGTGATTCGGAAGCTGAAATCACACTTGGCATGATATGGTATACCCAACACTGTGTTCTCAGACAATGGCCCTCAGTACACACCAGATGAGTTTAAACGCTTCAGCAAGGACTGAGACTTCACACACAAAATGTATTCTCCAGGCTATCCACAGAGTAATGGAAAAGTGGAGTCGGCAGTGAAAACAGCCAAGAGACTGATGGCCAAATCAAAGAGGGCAGGGGCTGAGAGCGACAGTACTCACACCAGTGGAGCAAAGGTCATATGAGGTGAGAACAGAGCAAGGCCAGGTTTTTAGGAGGAGCAGGAGACACCTAAGGGAGAGCAAGGAAATAGAGGGAGACTTGCCCGCAGCAGAGGAATGTGTGGAAGCTGAGGAACAGGCCACAGAGCAGGCAGAAGGAACACTGATAGACATGGAAATGGAAACTCAAATGGGGGGGCTCAGATGGGTCAGTACCGCCAGATGTGGCCCACACTCCTCGCTCTAGGTCTGGTTGACTTTTGCGGAGACCAGCACACCTGAAAGACTTTGTTTGAGTCAGTTGACACAAGGACAGCACACATTCAGTTCATGGACAGTGTCTAAGGAGTTCATGAGGACAGTTGAAAAAAAATACATAAGGGACTTTATGTTAATTAATGTTATGTTTGAAACAATATGTTATTTCTCAGTGGAACTTTTGAGGTTAATGTTTGTTCCTAGTGGGAAGCTTGAGTGGGGGACAGACACCCTTCGTTGTTGTTATGTGCGAGTCGCATTGTATTATTGAAGATTGCGGTAAAGAAGTTAACTTTACATTCGGTCTCTGTCATATTTATAGAAACAAACATATTGAAACAGGTACCCCCACCCCTTATAAACAATACAATTGATTAACGACCCAAACCAATGATCAATTTCGTATACAAATATGGACATGGCCATTAATTGGAGTTTCAATGGCCATGTGTGCTATTCACAGAGGATTTGGGAGTGTTTGCAATCCCAATGTGTTGATGCATGCTCAATAATCCAGGTAAGAAAACCAAAGGTTGAATCAGTTCATCTGGATGGTTTATTGACATACGTTTCATCACTCAACTAAGTGATGAAACTGACTGCAGGTATCCCCCCCCCCCATAAACAATATAGTACAATACAGTTGCATAATGTCCAAAATCAACGACAAGTTTCATGTGCAAATATGCACATGAATCAGTCTACACCCATCTACAGGCCAGTGGTCGCTGTCTGAAGGATGGGGATGTGCACATTCTTGATAGGGAGGAACGCTGGTTGGAACGGGGAATGAAGAGGGAGCGACCACCCCTGGACGGGGCGCGATTGCAAACATTCCCAAATCCTCTGTGAATAGTACACATTGCCATTGTAACTGTAGTTAATGGTCACGCCCATATCCGCATACGATGGTTTCGGGCGTTATGCAACTGTGTTGTTTATAAGGGTGGGGATGTCTGCAGAGGTCACTCAGATAAGTGATGAAACGTCTCTGTCAATAAACGCTGTGTCCAGATGAACAGAGGCAACCCTCTTTTATTTTCTTACCTGGATTATTGAGCATGCATAAAGACACAAGTAAATATTATCACGATTCACAATTATGTTCAATTTCTCCTTGCACAGATGACGCACAGACAAAGTGTGTGTGTGTGTGTGTGTGTGTGTGTGTGTCTGCAGACGAGAAGGGCAGACAACACGTTTTGTCAAGGCAGATTAACAAAATGTCATTATCACTATTGATTAATGGTTGTTCATCACTCATTACGCAATCAAAGTTGAATAGCGTTATATTTTAGATTCCAGAAAGACCAAGATGTAAGATGTAAACTACTGGCAAGTAGACAACAGTAAAACCACAGCTGAAATGAGATGAGATATATAATTTATTGTCCCGGAGGGGAAATTTGCCTGGGGCAGTAGTGCTACATACAGCCACAATCAATACATAATACGATAATAAAACAATAGGTAACCGACAGAATTGTTCAGTGGTACGTCAAAGACACAGTGAATGAATGATTTAGTTTGAACATGCAAATGAGCAGGATATAACATACAGGTAATCCGTTACCAATAATCTGAAGTGATCAACAAATACACACATCAGACTCAGCCAACAAATCTCTGTATGCATCAGATTATGTGTTACATGTCGGAAAAGGAGTAGGAGGAGGTGTACACTAGGGCGGGCATGGCTCAGGACGTACAGCGGGTCGTCTAGTAATCGAAAGGTTGCTGGTTCAATCCCCGGGTCCACCAGAGAGCGGGTCGGTAGACCATTACAAAAGGAGTAGGAGGACGTATACACAATACGAACTCAACTACTGTGGCTCCAGCATCCCCGCGACCCTGAGATCAGAATAAGCGGTTGGGATAATGGATGGTAATAATAGAGATAAATAAAACGTAACAGTTAACACTTCCCATGTTCTCCGCACATAAGTTCCCCTCTCAAATGATCGTATTCACCTTCTCTATCTGAGAATATTTTTGTATATTCATCAATAAACTTTACTGACACAACTATTGCATATTGTATATAAACAACACACATCTATTGCTCATTAATGAAAGCCACTCGTAACCATACAACGAATTGTATTCACTGCACACACGGTTCGGAAAAGAGCAGGAGAAAGTCACTACGAAGTCACTGTTTGACCCGCGTGTTGTGGCTCGACCCGCGCATCACTAGTGACGTTTTCCGAAACCAACATGGCGCCCCCGTGAGCTGCTTTGAGGAAAGGCCACCCGACATAGCTCACACATAGACTTCTGTGGGGACTTCACCCGATTCTTCTTGACTGCGGGTTTTGGCCACCCGACATTGCTGCGATTGTTGGGGGCTTGTTTAGGTCACACGTGGGGTCAACCGAGTCATCTTGACAGGTCCGCCACCGCCATCATTGCGGCGGCCCGTGTTGACCTCCGGTGTGTAGGCTGGAATACCGAAGGAGGGAGCGTTCGAGCTGCACCCCCTCCTCGATTCAGTCGGTCTCTGGGTGGTCGGCAGGCCCGGCGCATCCGACGGCGGGGAGGAGGCTATGAAGGCCGGAGGAGCAGAGGGTCTACTACTGCTGCTGCCTCCTAGGATGGATTCAATGGAGAAAGGACCCCTGAACTTTGTTTCGCATCCCGTCTTCAGGGGTTTGCAGAGTTGAGGGAAGGGGACGGTTGTGTCTTGCTTCCACCGTCTGGCCGCCGACTCCGTTTCCAGTTTGGAGGCCAACTCAGGGAAGCGGTGCAGGACTCCTCCGAAATGACGCCGCACCATGCTCGCTGTGATTTTACTGAGGTCTAATTTCCAATAGCACCTGTAGTTTGGCTTGTCTGCGCTCATCGGAATCTGAAAGAAAATTCAGCAGATTGTGGAAATCAGAGGTCAAGCAGGGACGGACGACTTCTCTCATTGACTACACGAAGGCGTGTGTCATTTATTCTTCCGTACGAAATCACAACGACAGCATCATGGCGCTGCATCAGACAATCTTGGTCGTAGCCCCGCCCTGTCAACCCGGACACTGTCTTAAAGGGCCCGTGTCCACGTAATGGGTTTCACACTAGAACCACCCGGATTTCACTCCCCTAGCATGTCTATTAGCAAACGACGGACCCCAAAATTTTAACAACTATGATACGAGTTTTACTTCAGAGAGACATGGCCGAACTTGAATAGCAAAGTGAAAATATAGCAAATTTGCAAAGTGAAAATATAAATGACAAAACGGAAAACACATATTGCTAATCTAACAAACGTAACAAGGCCTATAAAACGTGAAATGCAAAAAAATAAGAACTGAAAATAAATATGTAATAATAATAAACAACGATCGCAACGTAAATACTACTACTACGACCGTTAAACGCGGCGTATTCGATATGGGGTGTACTGCACCACAAGGCGACATCACTAACCGCTCGGCTAAAGGGTCGGACCGGTTAGCTAGGGGCTAACGTGTCTTATTAGTAGTTTACAGTAATAATCAGACTATGACTGCACTGGAGAACGCTGCTTGTTTCTAGGACAGAGCATGAACCTCGAAGGAAATGATGCGACCAACACACGTCGCAAATAGTGACATTTTTAAATGCAAAAATATACAATTTTAGGGGAATTTTAGGAGATTTTCCCCCCCACAAAGTTGTTAAATTTTGAAAATCCAAAACGGTCTTCAAACTGCTTCTCCTTCTGCATTTGCGACCCAAATCAATGCAAGTTTAATAATTTGGGTCTCATATCTACCTTTTTAAAGCACTCGTTCGTCGATAAGCAGACTCTGATGCTGTTCGTGATCACTCTTTGGTCTCGGGAGAGAAACGGGCACACACGGTCCCTCAACTGCAAACGAAAACGTAACCATCAGGATATACAAGTCATCAATTCACCACACAATGCAAGATAATAAAAGCAATTAAAAACTTCTCTGCACTGTCTCGTACCTCAGAGAACGTGAGCATTTTGGTCGGAGAGTCTTGCAGGATACAAGAGATCAATGCTAGGTAGGTGCCGCACTTTTTCTGGCTTCTACTCAGGTTAGCGCTGCGTTGAATGCAGAGAGACGGATCGGGTCTGGAGTCTGCCATCTTCTGTATAGGAGCTACTGCTGGCTGTGTAGAGTCAAGTCAGAGACGGAGACAAACCTGCGTTCTGGATCCAGAGTGGTAGTGGTCACCTCTGTAGTAGAGGGCTTATAAAAGGTCTGCTGGAACAATAGGACATGTTAACGTGGACCCTTCCTGTATTGAAGAAGTGCTAATGGTCGGGGTGGGGCAGATAGCCGTTAGAAGATATAATGTATACAGATCGTCCTCTGAACATTCATTGTCTGGATGAAATGAGTGTCTAACGTGCCTTTGATATTGGGCTATAGAAATGAAATTGACTTGACTTGTGCTTTGTTTTCCAAAGGTCAACATGTTACTTAGAGGATTAAGTATTAACTCTCAGATGTATGTCGCTTTGGATAAAAGTGTCGGCTAAACGAAATTGTAATATTGTAAATTCCCACATAGATATCAATTATTCGACATTGTGTTCTTACAACGAATTTTATTCATACAACGAAATTTGTTCTCTGCTTTTAACCCATCCTATTGGAAGGACCTGGGATGGCCTTGCGTTCGAACCCAGGACTTTCTTGTTCAACTAAGTCTCATCTTCCGTCTAAAGTGAAGATGAGACTGAAGATGACTGAAGATGTCACTTAGTTGGGTGATGAAATGTATCTGTCAATAAACGTTGTGTCCAGATGAACTGATTCAACCTTCTTTGACAGGTGATCGCCAAGGGCCCGGTGATAAGGACAACAGACTATTTCCAATCTGTGATTCTGGTCTGCTGCTTTATTTGTACAAAACTGAGTTGTAGTCTTCTTTTCTGTTATTAGAAATCACATTGTTTTGACTTCCTGAAAAATATATAAAAGTATAACTCTTGTGGTGACTTCATTGTAATGTGTATCACAAAGTATATGAAAATTCCTACCAAAGTAGGAGTAAACAACCGTTTTTGAGGTACACATTTAAATTTTTCAATGATTAAGACATGTTTTTCTTAGTGCCGGTCCCAAGCCCGCATTAATGGGGAGGGTTGTGTCAGGAAGGGCATCCAGCGTAAAATCTTTGCCAAATCAAATATGCGGATCATAAAAAAAATTTCCATACCGGATCGGTCGAGGCCCGGGTTACCAATGACCGCTACCGGTACTGTTAACCAGTAGGGTGGAAACTATGCTACTGTTGGGCAAAAGAGAAGGAGAGGGGGAAGGGTAGGAGTGTGGAGGTGAGAGTCGGAACTTTGAATGTTGGCACTATGACTGGTAAAGGGAGAGAGCTGGCTGATGTGATGAAAAGAAGAAAGGCAGGCATATCCAAAGGAATTGAATCAAGTGCAACTGGACTTGGTATATATCCGTGAAGACGTTTCGCCTCTCATGCAAGAGGCTTCATCAGTTCGTGCCTTTCTGACTAGACCAAGCTAGTCTGACTGGCTGGTGATGAATCTCAGATATTTATCCTCTTTGGAGTTGTTATCAGAGCTATTGATGTCCGCCCTTTGTGTTCCGATGTTTAGCAACGCCCGTCGTTATCAGAGGTATTGATATGCGTGGCTCTTTGTGACGGTCGTTGGGGGTGTTAGTTTCGACTTCGTTAGTGCTCCATTCAGTGGTCATGAGAGTCGTTGGAGCCGTTAGTGACCGACTGTTGTTCTTGGAGGCTAGGCTTCTTGAGTCTCCTGGGTAGAGATGAAAGGACGGCATTGTAAGTGGGAGATGGGTGGTGTCGCAGACCTCCTCCTCTGTTGAGGGATGGTTTTTCCAGTTTTGCATGGATGGCTTCCTTCACCCCTCTTTCAAACCCTCTATCTTCCCTGTCCAAAATGTGTACGTTGCTGTCCTCGAAGGAGTGTGTCTTCTCCTTTAGGTGTAGATAGACTGCTGAGTCTTGTCCTGAGGAGTTTGGCCTTCTGTGTTGGGCCATCCGTTTGTGTAGTGGTTGTTTGGTTTCTCCTATGTATAGGTCAGTGCAATCCTCATTGCATTGTACAGCATACACCAGATTGCTTTTTTGCGTGTGTGGTACACGGTCTTTGGGATGAACCAGTCTTTGTCGGAGTGTGTTGCTGGGTTTGAAGTATACCGGGATGCGGTGTTTGTTAAAAATTCTCCTGAGTTTCTCGGAGACCCCAGAAACATACGGGATAACTGTGCTATTCCTTCTGTTCCTTTTCTCCTCATCGCTCACCTGGTTGGTCTTTTTGGAACGTGTTGCAGTTTTCACAAAGGTCCAACTGGGGTAGCTGCAGGTTTTTAAAGCTCCCCTCAGGTGTTTGTGTTCTTCTCATTGGGCCTGAGTGCTGCTGGGCACATTGTCAGCTCTGTGTTGCAGAGTTCTGATGACGCTCAGTTTGTGTTCCAGCGGGTGGTGTGAGTCGAACAGTAGATATTGGTCTGTGTGTGTAGGTTTCCTGCCCCAATGTGGAGGCTCCTGTCTTCCCCAATGTTGACGTCACCGTCCAAGAAGGGCAAACTGTTGTTCTTTACATTTTCCCTTGTGAACTTAAGAAAGTTGTTGATGGTATTGTGAACCCACCAACTTACTTCTGCAACCTCTCTTTCAAAACTGGTACATTTCTTTACAAAATGAAAGTGTCCAAAGTCATCCCACTTTATAAAGAGTGCGATAGACATCAGTTTACCGATTACGGGCCTGTATCGTTACTTTCACAGTTTTCTAAAATTCTGGAAAAACTCTATGCTGGAAGGCTGGATAAATTTATTGAGAAACACAGACTGTTGTCAGACAGTCAGTGGGTTCCGATCAAACAGATCAACATCTATGGCATTGATGGAGCTGAAGGAAGATGTAACTAGCTGTATTGATAACAAGAAGCATGCAGTGGGTGTATTTATAGATTTGAAAAAATACTTGTATGTTGAAAATTCAAACGTGCCAGAATTTCACTGTTTTGGGCCTGTCGCCAACCAAGACTTTTTAACTTCCCCTCACTAATAAAGTAATAAAAATGGTTAAATTCATTAAAGCTTTACTTTGCATTTTCTCATAATAATCTAAAGACATTTCAAATTCATATGGATTCAGATTCAGACAACTTTATTTATCCCAGAAGGGCAATTCAATTCCACAGTCCACCCAGACATACACAAACTCACAGACAAGTGGCAATCATCACCATGTCAGAGACAACAGACAGATCAGTACACCCTCATGTGGCCCTGCATGCAGACTCACACCAAGACCAGGCGAGGGGCAAATATCCATATAAGTCAAAAGAACGGAACAATACATAAACAAATGAAGTATTCCAAGATGCATTGCACGCCACATTCCCCCACTACAGTCAGTGAACGCACAGGCCCACAAGCCATGCGAAAAACAGACAAGGTATAAACCAACTGTTGTGGTTTAAAACAATTGGATTCCTGATATGGTTTATATATGTGCAATTTGCACATTTTTATAGTTAAATATCGCTGTCCCTCGCACATCTGTCATTACCATCACACCGAACATTTTAGAGCAATAACGTTTTTTCAAACAACAACAATGTGGTTGTCATGGAAGTGAGAAGTGCCAGAGGCGCGTGACGAGTCATGGCAGAAGCATGACTTCTTCATGTCCACAAATGTCAGTAATTTGAAGATTCACATGTCCTGAGCTGAGAGTATGTTTATTAGGCGTCATTACCAAACAAGTTACTATTTGAGTATTTTAGTTCATAAATAAGAAAATTCACTTTATTCACGTATATTCATTGTACATTATATGATAACTAACAAGTCGGGTTAGCAAATCTAAGACTTAACCAACTTTTTCTACAAAAAGTGAAAATTGTCATTACAATCACATTTTTAAAAAAAGCATCGTAATATCAAACTTATTTTGTAGAATGATCAAAGCTTTGCTAAGATATTTGTTCCAGACCACTTAATAGAGCTTTTGAAAAAGAAAAAAAAACAGATTTTAAAGAAATTTATTTTTTATTTTTTCAAAATTTCAGAAGCCAAAAGTGCCCAAAATTGAATAAGAATCTCTCTCATATATATATATACTGCTGGGATAGGCTCCAGCATCCCATGACCCCGACTGGGATAAGAAACTTATAATGGAATATATATATATACTTTATATGTGTATTTTATATCAAAACATTATATCTATCTCTACTACTACTACTCCCGGCTGCTCCCGTTAGGGATCGCCACAGCGGATCATCCGTTTCCATTTCTTCCTGTCCTCTGCATCTTCCTCTGTCACACCAGCCACCTGCATGTCCTCCCTCACCACATCCATAAACCTCCTCTTTGGCCTTCCTCTTTTCCTCTTCCCTGGCAGCTCCATATTCAGCATCCTTCTCCCAATACCCAGCATCTCTCCTCCACACATGTCCAAGCCATCTCGATCTTGTCTCTCTTGCTTTGTTTCCAAACCTTCCAACTTGAGTGGTCCCTCTAATGTAATCATTCCTAATCCTGTCCTTCTTCATCACTCCCAGTGAAATAACAAAATGATCAAGTACGGTATCAGAGGGGTGGGGCTAAACTGGCTGAAAAGTTATATGGGGAAACAGACAACAATTTGTACAGATAAGTGATTACAAATCAAGATGCATGGATATTACTTGTGGTGTCCCCCAGGGGTCAGTATTAGGCCCTAAATTATTAAATTTATATATCAACGACATATGTAAGGTATCAAATCTACTGAAATTAATTCTATTTGCAGATGACGCAACAATTTTATGTTCTGGGGAGACGTTACAGGAGCTTTTGGAGTTGATCACAGCTGAAATGAAAAAGTTAAAAATGTAGTTTGACAGAAACAAATTATCTTTAAATCTGAACACAACCAAGTTTATGTTATTTGGAAATCGCAAAATAGACAAAAGTAGATATAATGATCGACAATATCAACATTGAAAGACTATATGAGAATAAATTTATGGGTGTGGTTCTTGATCACAAGATCTGCTGGAAACCTCATATAAGATTTGTGAGAACAAAAATGGCAAGGAGCATTGGAGTGCTGGGAAAGACAAGGCACATTCTGGATCATAAAACTTTGTACTTACTGTATTGTTCACTTGTACTGCCATATTTAGATTATGGATTGGAGGTATGGGGGAACACTTACAAAAGCAACCTACAACCGCTATGTGTACTGCAAAAAAAAAGAGCTATAAGGATAGTGAACAATGTAGGATATCAGGAACACACCAACAAACTGTTTTTAAATTCAAGGGCCATGAAGTTCATGGCCCTTGTAGAATACAAGACTGCACAAATGTTGTACGACGCAAGAAATAATCTACTTCCTAGCAAAATACAACAACTGTTCTCAGATAGAAAGGGTGGGTATAATTTAAGAGGAATATTAAAATAAAAAAAGCAACAAAGTATTCGCACCACTTGCAGAAAAAAGCATGTGTATTTCTTACTGTGGAGTTAGCCTGTGGAATGGTTTAGATCAAGAACTCAAGGATAGCACAAGTTTCAATAATTTCCAAAAAGGTACACAAAAAAAGAGGTATAAGGATGAAGAGGAGACCTTGCTTCTCTCATGACAATGGTACCTTGGTGGTGGCTATTATCGTTTTTGTTGTTGAGGATTTTTTTTCTCCCCCCCACCCCAGTATGTTATTGCTGTCACCGTTTCTTTTTTTCGGTATTTTTATTGCTTTAATTCCTTTGCTTACACACACACACACACACACACACACACACACACACACACACACACACACACACACACACACACACACAAACGCACACAAATCAATTTAATTTTTTCCACGATTTTTCTTATTTTTATTCCTTTTTTAATTTCCATCATTACTAATGTTTTTTGTTTTTTTGATTCTTTGACAAGGTAAATCACTGAGTAAGGCATACTCTGATGAGTAAATAAAAGTTTATTAATGAGATTGTATAGATTGAGCATCAGAGAGGGGGCCGGATATTATAAGTAGAAACTTCCTCCTGCTCCTTTTCGAACATGTAAGGTTTGTTTGTCTGCTGTGTTTAAAATAATTACATTTGCTTTCTATGTTCGAAATAAAGACCTACCTACCAATTTTTCAACGATTAAAAGATGTACTTTGAATGTAAGGTGGATATAAGTTATATATATATACACTCACGGTAATATATTATATAATATAAAATCATATAATATAATATATGTAATGTTAGTTTGAATATAAGGTGCCAGTGTGCATAAAAAGCATCAAAATAGAGCTTGTTTATAAAAATAAAAAAACAATTCCCCCGGAACCCCCCACAGAAGTGCGGGCTAAGCCCCGAATGTCTTCAAATCCGGGAAACGCCCCTGGTTCTCACACGTCATGTCAAAGCAGATCTTTAACGACGTCACACGACCATCCGCGATTTGGACGATAAAAGTAACACAACATAGACACTAGAAGTAAATGTTCATTGTTTGATCCTACCTGGCACGGGCTGAATCGTGCAAATGAAGTTTTACTTTGAGACATATCGAAGTGAAAACAGTGGAATACAGACAAAGACGTCAAGCACAGGAAGGGAAAAAAAACCACACTTCCAAAACAACCTTTCTGGACGTCTTGATGCTCAATAATCCAGGTAAGAAGATCAAAGAAAGTTGAATCAGTTCATCTGTGTACGTTTATTGACAGATACGGTTCATTACTCAGCTAAGTGACCTCTTCAGTCTCAGCTGACTGCATGTACCCCCCCCCTTATAAACAATACAGTGGCAGAACGACCGAAACAAACGATCGGTTTCATATGCAAATATGGACGTGAGCATTAACTAGAGTTACAATGGCCATGTGTACTGTTCACAGGGGATTGGAGAATAGTTGCAATCATTGCATTGTAAGACAAGACAAGACAAGACAAGACAAGATAAGATAAGATAAGACACTTTATTGTCATTGTGTACACACAACGACATTTCGTTTGGTGACTCCCAGACTAGCAACACTAGACAAGGTAAACGATTAAAAAAAACACGAAGAAACAACATTTAGTATAAATAAGTGAGGTAGTAAAAATAAGTGAGTTAGCAAAAAATGATGATGAGACAATAAAAGAGAGCAGCGGCTTTTAAAGTTCAAAATAGTGCATGGGGTTATTGCACACAGTTGTCCATACTGCAGCGGCTTTAGTACCAGTTAGTCCTCAGCAGCTATAGGTAGGAGTGTGTGTGTGTGTGTGTGGGGGGGGGGGGGGGGCTACAGCTCTGGGGAAGAAGCTGTTCCTCAGCCTGTTAGTCCGGGTTTTGATGGTGAGGTATCTTTTCCCCGATGGCAAGGGAACGAACAGACGGTGACCTGGGTGTGTTGTGTCACTGCTGATGTTGCTGGCTTTCCTCTGTAGGCGGCCAGCATACACAGCATCCAGGTCCGGGAGCACAGCTCCCACAATCCTCAGTGCTGTCTTTACCACCCGGGCCAAGTCCTTCCTATTCTCTGCTGTGCAGCTGGCATACCACACTGTGAAACATTGACAGAGGATGCTTTCTATTGTGCTTCTGTAAAAGTTGACCAGCAGCTGAGAAGGGAGGCCAGCTTGTTTAAGTTTCCTGAGGAAGAAAAGCCTCTGTTGTGCTTTCTTCACCAGGTGGGAGGTGTTGAGTGACCATGTGAGTTCTTTGGTTATGTGGATTCCCAGGAATTTGATGTTATCCACAATATGCACCTCTTCACCGTTTATGTGCAGTGGGGGTGGGGTGGTCTTCCTGGATCTCCTAAAGTCCACAATGATCTCCTTTGTTTTTACTGGCGTTCAGGACCAGGTTGTTGTCTGAACACCACCCAGCCAGATGTTGGACAGGCTCTCTGTAGTGTGTCTTCTCGTTGTTGGTTATGAGTCCCACTATAGTGGTGTCATCAGCAAACTTCGCTATAGTGTTGGAGGAGTGAATAGGGGTACAATCGTTGGTGAAAAGGGTGAAGAGGGCTGGACTGAGCACACAGCCCTGCGGCACACCTGTGTTCAGGATGATGGTTGAAGATGTATAGTTGCCTATCCTGACATTTTGTGGTCTGTGAGTGAGAAAGTTCATAATCCATGAACAGAGTGAGGTGGTTAATCCTAGGTTGCTGAGTTTGTGTACCAGTTTATGGGGGATTATTGTATTGAAAGCAGAGCTGAAGTGTGTTTGGATGCTTCAGGTGGGACAGGGCTGTATGAAGTGTAATTGAGACCGCGTGCTCTGTAGATCTGTTCCCCCGATAGGCAAATTGGTGGCTGTCCAGATCTGTGGGGATGATGTCCTTGATCTAAGAGAGTATAATCCTCTCAAAGCACTTCATAATAATTGGGGTCAGGGCAACTGGGCGATAGTCATTGAGGCATTTGACTGCTGTCTTCTTGGGTACAGGTACAATGGTGGTGGATTTAAGGCAGGTGAGGACAACAGCCTGTTGTAAGGAGAGGTTGAAGATGTTGGTGAACACCCCTGTTAGTTGGTCAGCGCATGTCTTCAGTGTGTGTAAGATGGTGACAGATGTACTCTTTGCTTTGAGATCTTCACAGTACACAAAAGGGAACAGGTGCATAAAATATATATAATATATATATAAATATATTATATATAATAAATAACATAATATTACAATAATATAATGTAATAAATAATATAAAAAAGAAAAAACATCACAGATAAGAGATTGAAATATCACATAAAACAATCATATCAAATCACATTCTTCTATTATACTAGAAAGTGTCACTGCATTCTTCTTTTTCATGAATTTCAGGGCTTTTATGGGAGAAATCTTCCAAGGATGAGCTTGGTGTTAACCAGAAGGTCATCTTCTTTGCTGTCCATGACATAATGTCCTTGCGAGAGAAGTTTCCAAGTTCAATCCCCTTTGGGAACTGCCAGTTATGTGTTATCAATCCATAAAGCTTCAGAATACATACAGTGGAAAAATAAATGATCAGTCGTTTCGATATCGCCGCCCCCTTCACATAGATGGCCTCTTTGACTCCCCGTTCAAACCAGCGTTCCTCCCTATCAAGGAAGTGCACATCCTCATCCTGGAAAGAGTGGCCCCTGGCCTGTAGGTGGGTGTGGAGTCCTGGCCTGTGTTGTGCCATCCTCTTGGCCAGTGTCCGTTTGGTTTCCTCAGTGTACACGTCACAACAATCCTCCTGGCTCTTCTTTTCCTTTCTGGCCGTTTCTCACTTATTTGTGGCGTAGGGCCATTTTAAGAAACGCTGTCACAAAGTTCATTTCACACATGTCCCACGAGATGGCGCCACTATATTTCACATCTCGGTGTGATGTCACGCCTGTCAGTTGCCCCATGTGCAACTTGGTTACGGTTTAATTTCATCCCGATGTATTATTTCATAACATCTCCTCAGTAACATATACAGAATTTTACCACAAAGACGTTTGTCACCCTTAATGCATTAGCACTTATTCAATTATGTACTTCCAATTCATTTCGTCTTGCTTGAGAAAGTATAATTCCAGTTGTCACCTTGATGATACCTTCAAATAGAAGATGGCAGGGGTTACTTGTGACAGGAATGATGTGTGTCTGGGTTTGATCAGCCCACGTGTATGATCATTTACCTATGTGCTGGATAAGGTGTAGCAGTCCTCCTGCTGTACTCCAGTGTGACCATTCACACAGTAGGCTGATCCAGACAACATGGTGCCGCGTTAATCCATGTCCCGGCCTGATGTGTCCCGATGTCTCAATGGTTACCAGAGGGGACGTCAGGGAACTCTGTTACCAAGTCAACTCACCAGCAGTATCACAAAGTTTGAGCAGGCAAGACAAAAGGAGACGGAGGCAAACCGGTGTTAAACGAGATTGACTAATTAGGGAGCTATATAGTAATTGCATTGTGGTGGTAGTGTGTGTTGGGGGTATGACTTGCTTTGTCTAACGCTGCAGCTCCCAACCGTGTGACCATGTGTCATCAAAGATGAGGGCATATGGGTTTGCAGATAGTGCAGCTGACTGACACACCACCCGACCTCACTTACTAGTGGCTCGCCCTCGTGATGTTTGAAAGGATTTGTGATTGGTGGGGAGGAAAACCTGCAGCTATTTCGCCCACCCTTCTAAATCATGATAAAAATAATGCAATTCGGAGGAGATTATGTGTTTCGAACTTTCATCCTTGGTCTCTTCTGCTCCAGTCACCCGATTTGGTGATATCATTCTGGGTTGACTGACCACTGTGAGATTAGGCTGAGCAAATATGTAGCAGCAGAAATCTGTTTACCTGTCTATTAACAGCATGTCCGGATGGTACATGATCTGAACTTTGTCCTACTGAGCCCCACGTGAACTCAGATGGGTAAAGCCAGCGCTTATACTTGTGACTTGTGGCTGACTAATTTGGAGATGTTTGAAAAAAAAATCAAAAGGTCGAAAGCAAATGGCTCTGAAGTCTAAAATTGGACTAATTTCACTGTCATATGTCAATGCAAAATACAGCACAGTGCCCTATGCATGTTCAAATGTTGAGATTTAGGGACTAAGTGGGATGAAAGTCACAAAATCTTGCTATTCAGAAAGAGTATTTGGTCAGGGTATCAAAGAGCCGGGAGTAAAGGCTAGTAGGAACTAAACATGCATCCCCACACAGCCACCAGACAATCCTTTGTACAAGAACAAACCTACACACCCTGAGACAACTCACCACCCATGCATACTAAATAAGTGGATAGGTTAGGACAGGCAAAGTGACAGGTTGTTGACAGAACAATTTATGAGCCACACAAGCAACTTGAGCAAACACAACTGCCTCACAGACCCATTAACGTGGTACCAAGAAAGAAAAGGAAATCAGCTAATGTTGTGCACTATAACGAAGCCATAGATATACGCATGGCACGGTGGCCCAGTGGTTAGCACTGTCGCCTCACAGCAAGAAGGTCCTGGGTTCGAACTCTAGGCCGCCCCAGGTCCTTTCTGTGTGGAGTTTGCATGTTCTCCCCGTGTCTACGTGGGTTTCGCTCCGGTTTCCTCCCACCATCAAAAAGACCCGCAAGTTAGGGTTAGCACTCCTGTCTGTGCCCCTGAGCAAGGCAATGGAAAGAAGAACGGGAGTTGGTCCCCGGGCGCTGCAGCTGCCCACTGCTACAGTAGGATGGGTTAAATGCAGAGAACACATTTCATTGTAACCTGTACAATAACAGAATAGAGTGGCTTTCTTCTAGATTCACTGTGATAGTTGTAAATCAAATCTGAAAAAGAGAATTCACACTTGGAGCAAGTGTGTGGTGATTGGTGGTGACCGAAGAGGACAGTCTTGAGGAGACCTTCTTCATGAAGAAGGGATGTCAAGCACTTGAGAGAGGTCAGGTTTTTCAGATTGATATATTGGCTATTACCCCGGTGCATGACACCCCCCCACCACCACCACCCCACCACCCTTATCATGACCAACAATTTGCAGGGCTGAGAGTGCAGTTATGTGAGACTGGAAGTCAGTAGTCTGTGGGAGGCTGGTCATGAGATGAGGATTTGGCTGGAGAGAGGGTGAGGAAGAGGAGTTTGGTGAGCTCAGCACTTGCCATCGAGTGCCCACGGCATACTTCCATTCTATGGGACTACTGATGGCCGACCTAGATTGTGACAGAGCCCTCCCTCCACCTCCCTCCATCCACTGGCTGCCCCACAGAGATTACAGCGAGCGAGAAGCCTGGCAGTCTGTCAGAATGGCGGAGCATGTGACTGAATGAGTGGCATGGAGCAAGGAGGTGAGGGACATAAAAAAAAAACACTTGTCTTTAACATTTTTTAACTGTTTGCTCATTTTCTTGTTTCCCCCATGATCTATATGTAAAGTTGTTTAATTCACTCATCCCCAAAGCGGGCTAAACTTGTTTTGCTTTTTTAACGGCGGCCCTGACACGCATAACCTTGCTAAATACAGTCCAGATTTTATAAGTGATGAAAAGGATTTGATATTTTGGTGTCAAAGCAGAAAAGTGAAGTGTTCACAAAATGAATATCAAGAGACTGAACTAAACAAAATTGGGTTCTTTCCTCTGTGTGAACAATGGGAGGAAATGGAAGTTTGTCTTCTATGTCCACTATAAAAAATTGCCTTGATTTCCTGGCTTGATCTTACTGTAATGGTGCAAACTAGTTTCGGTATTAATTCCCAGAATAATACTGGATACCATACAGGTCTTTACATAATGTAATCCTATCTCACTCTGTGCTGTGTGTGTGTATGTGTGTGTGTATGTGTGTGTGACTACTTCAGATTAAGTATTCCGATTAAACTCATTCCCTAACCTCAAATCTAAATCCAACCCTTGCATTTAAATTTGACCCTCTTGCCTTTTACTGTTGAATACCCCCTCACAATCAGCAAGACCATAGCGCGCAGGCAGAGAGAGAGAGAGAGAGAGAGAGAGAGAGAGAGAGAGAGAGAGAGAGAGAGAGAGAGAGAGAGAGAGAGACTTTGATGAAGTGTTTAGTGCCTTTACAGTGAATGTTACTACAGCCTGCGTCTGACTGGGCTAATCTGGGGTCAGCTGTTGTTCCTCATCTTGTTTACATGTTGTTGTTTACATGTAGGCCGCTGGTGACCACACGGGAGGCCGCGCTGTACTCGCGTCACACATACAATTATTTTGGGCACTGAATTATACTTCTATTACCACTCTTTTTACATTTATATGACCTCTTGAAGATGTTTCACGGGGGTTAAAAGGGTGACATCGATGGTTCCTACGATCAAACCTACTGTAACTACGTCTTCATTTGAGGCAGGCTTTGTAGAGACGTGTAAGGGGGGGGGGCTTTGATTTGAGGCACATCCGCTTCCGGGAGGCACGCCTCGCACATGCTCAGTGGGTGTCATCCAGACAGGCGTTGCGACAGGTTGTATGATGGTCTGTTTGAAGGACCGTATCGCTGTTTATGCGTTTTGTTTTAGCTCGCTTTCTACAATTAATTTTACATTACTTCAGGAGTTGTTGTTTTTTATCGCTTTATTAATTTTGGGTGTTTTTTCCCCCTCAGCCTTGCAGTGAACGTCGGGGCTAATCCATCACAGTGAACAGGTGGCCCGTTTTTTTTCTTCTTCTTGTCATAACTGCCTCGTTGTTGCGGTAAAACGCATCAGATGAATCCATCCTCTCAGCACCATCATCCCGCTACAATAACACGACTGTCCAAAAAGTAAAGGTGGTTAAATGTTCGCTGTGATGGATTACCTATCTCAAATAAGTTTCTAGTCTGTGAAAGATGAGTTCCGTACTGTCCCCGCACCAACATGGCTACCTGGAAGGTAAAGGGAAAAAGAAACCAGGGTCCGAAATTAACTTTTTGGCTTACCGACCAAGAGGACTGGTAGATGAAAGAATCTACCGGCCAGGTATCTTGTAGTGAATTCGGAGGGCAGTCTGGGAACCCGTGGCTCCCACTCCGCAAGCGTTAACTAGCCGACTAAAGGGTCCGCTCCGTTAGCCAAGGACCAACGTGTCTACTTATCCATGCACGTTACAATATTTTTTTTTTTACCGGCCAAAATAATTAGTAGCCTTTTTTGTGCCATACATACGTTTTCAGTACATATCAATGAGAGAACAAGGTATTGTGTTGGATAAGAGCTTTTAAAAATGTGCAGATTTGAAGCAAAAATATTTTTATGTAAAATTAGTCAATGGTTAAATGATAAAATGTTACAAGTATGATTTCATGTTTTATTTGCAGTATTATTGTAACTACTCGAGCGCTTCACATGCCCACCCCTAGCCCCAGAGTACTTCTCACTCTACAGCAGCCACTCTCTTTGCGCCGTCCATGAAGTCTGGCCTCCTGCTCCTGACAGAGTCTTGGTGCCACAGATCAACAGCACTGGTTGGGTCATACTCCCTGATCTCGGGAGATGACCGCTGCACCATCAGTAGATCCGAGAGTGTGACTGAGTTGAGTTTTTTTTTTTTACAACATTTTTATTTCTGATTTTCCCCCCCTCCCAATTTAGTGGCCAATCGATCGCCATTTTAGTTCAAACACCCACCTTTGTACTGCATGCGTTCGCCAACTGCATCTGTCCGGCCGGCAGTCTCGAAGGAGACGCCTCGCGGCGAATCAAGGCCGAACCACTGCTTTTTCCCCACACACACACAGACGCATTCATGTGACGAACACAAGCCGACTCCGCCCCCCTCCCGAAGACAGCGTCGGATCTGATGAGACCGGGGCGCAAACCCCAGTCCCCCAGTGGGCAACTGCATCGACACAAAGCCGATGCTTAGACTGCTACACCGCCGCGGACCCGCCATCCAGTTTTAACCTGTTTCATGGTGTTGAAGCTAGCACACAGCTAACGTTAGTGCAAGCTGGGTATCACATACTAGTGCTAGCTGGCTAACGTTAGCTACAGCCAGCACTTTGTTTACGCTGTATAAGGATATTTTGAGATGACAACTAAATTCACTTACTCGCACATCCTTTCGAAGTCGGAGGGATTTTCCTGCTGGTCTGCTCGGACATGGCTATTAGCGCCTTTACGGAGGATGTTGCGAGGACAGGCTCCGATTGAGCCGGAGGGACATTCACACGCTGCTGCCGTTGTTCCTCTCGAGTGTGTGCGTAATGCTACCCGCCAGTAGCGTATAGCAACATTCTGATGCACTTTGATTGGTTAGTTTCTGTTATTGTTGTTGCTATGTTATTGCTGTTGCTAAGGGGAGAGAGAGCGAGAGAGATGGGGGGGGGGGGGGATTAAGTGGTTGGGTGTCACTTTTTTTGTTACTCGCCATCTGGCGGGTAGGCTTCTGAGATTTACTCGCCAATCAGAAAATCTCGCCTTTGGCGGGTGGCGAGTGTTAATTTCGGCCCCCGAAAGAGAAACATTAAAAACATCTTAAAATGCACAGTCCTTTTGGAAAATGGTCAGTTCTGCAAAAAGGACATTTTTTTTAGGGAGTAGGAGGGACATGCTCGCCTAACATCATCTTAAAATGTAGCTATAATATCAACATTTTACACTATTTCTAAAAATTTTTTTTAAAGTAATCAAATAAATATGAATAAAATGTCTTCATTAAGTAGATAAATTAACAAGCCCTCATAATGAAGCTCCCTATCATTTAAAAAAAAACGTATCGACCGCTACTTAAAATATGATTCTCAAATTTAACATCACCCAGCACCTGAATTAACCTTATACTTCAAAATGTTTGCACACAAAATGTTTCAGGAAGACCCTTGCTATTCAAGAGTAATATTGTTGGAGTGATACTTTGACCCTATGACCTCGTTACAAATTAATAACTAAGTTAAAGGAATACATGTTAAGGAGAAAAAAAATAATTTACAGCTAGGCTATCTAGGTCAAAAACCAAGTCTGAAATAATTATTAACAAAGATAAAGCCAGTGATGAGCCAACCCTGGGAAAACAGAATATTACAGTGCTTGCCCCCCCCCCCTTGAATTCCCATGAACGATCTTTCTTTTAAGCACTGCATTGTGGTTTTGCTTTCAGCTGAATATTGGGTTTACAGTCAAATCATTAGTCTTCCTTTGGGTTTCACTGTTAAAATTAGGACAAGCTGAAGCTGAACTGTCCTTTAGGGCTTATGATTAAACACACATACAGCATGTTGGAAGGCCTGTAAATCCCCCTCTGCTGTATGTATTATCCCAGATATACCTTAATGTGAGTATTACAACTGCTGTAACAGGACACTCCTGCCAAAGATCCACATTTATGTGTCTCTGCTGTCTTTTTGAATGTGATGATTGGTGAGGTGCTGCCAAAAAAAAAAAATTAACTCTTGACGCTTTATTCCAACCCTGTGTCCCACACTCCCACTGGGTTCCCCCTTTGCATAGTTCTGATGACCTACCTCATCATGCGAACACTGTTCTAGCATGTGCCCCCTCTGCTCCTGCCAGCCTATAATATACCCCTCTGGTCTTCTAGTGGTCTGCTGGGGGCGTGCAACCCCTCCCCCCCGCTCATCCACTTCCCTCCTCTGACCAGCTGTGTCCAGTGTTTATATCAGAACTCTTGTTTTTCCACAGCCCATCAACTCACTTTCCTGTGTGAAGGATGAGTAAAAACAGTGTCCCACCTGCAGCACAGCGGGATCTATTATCAAAGTCTATCCTCTCTACGTCACAGTATGCAGACTGCCCCTTTAATTGATACAGGATGGGGCCCCATCTCACAGGATGAGCCTGTCTGCCCATAGATACATAATACTCTAATAATACTGAGGAGGTGGCCACTGATGTGAACTCTCAATCAGCAGTCAATCTGCAACTGGTTTTCAAAGCCACCCAGGTCATGCTTTTGCAAAATTATAATATTTTTTCAACATCTGCCATGTAGCTTTGGTTTCAGTTCAGTGTGGAATGAGCGAAGGGAGGTTCATCCGCTGGACCTTGAGCTTATCATCCCATCTTCAGATGTTTTCCATTTAGATGAAAACACAGTGTACTGAGCCTCAGCTCCCACTTGGTTAATTGGAAGGACCTTATCTGCGAGAATGTCAATGCTACTGACAGGTCAAGACTATTTATTCCTTCTCCAGTTTAATGAAAACAACCTTTTCTGGTGGGATTTATGGAAACATAATTTTAGTGGCATATAAATGCCCATTGGATGTGTTTTGTGTTGTGTAGAATTCATTCAAAAGGGGCGTCCGAGTAGTGTAGTGGTCTATTCCGTTGCCTACCAACACGGGGGTCATGGTTCGAATCCCCGTGTGGCCTCCGGCTTGGTCGGGCATCCCTACAGGCACAATTTTCCGTGTGGGAAGCCAGATGTGGATATGTTTCCTGGTCGCTGCACTAGCGCCTCCTCTGGTTAGTTGGAGCGCCTGTTCGGGGAGGGGGAACAGCGTGATCCTCCCACGTGCTGCGTCCCCCTGGTGAAACACCTCATTGTCAGGTGAAAAGAAGCGGCTGGCGACTCCACATGTATCGGAGGAGGCATGTGGTAGTCTGCAGCCCTCCGCAGAATGGCAGAGGTGGAGCAGCAACTGGGCAGCTTGGAAGAGTGGAGTAATTGGCCGGATACAATTCGGGAGAAAAGGGGAACCCCCCCCCCCCAAAAAAAATTTCATTCAACAACCTGCATAAAAAGAAGAGCGCGTGTCAGTTTGCTCTTTGCATCAAACGGGAAACTAAAGTTTATACATTAAAAGGTTTGCCAGTCAGCACCAATTCTCCATCTGTACCCAGCCACAGCACTCTTTTGGTTCTGTGTGCCACCGCTTTGCCTACCTGTGTCTTTGGCATGTTAGAAATTGGGACTAAAATTGGAGATGAGGAGGACATCAGCATCCAGATAGTAACAAGGGAGAACCCTATTTAACAGACTGTAAGCGCTGAGAGGATTAAGCTGGTGGATGTCCACGCACTGTTTGTTTACTCAGTTCTCTTATTAGGATGCCTTATGCAACACAGGGCTCACTATCGCTAAGCACGATGGCCGGTGATCACTCACAGAAACACCAAACCCCCTCGGTGTTTAACTCGGGAGAAGTATGTGAGCTCTCCTCCTGCCATTTTTGCATATTTGCTTTTCTCTTAACGATTAAGCTGACGTTACATCAGCATCCAGGGGTAACTCCTTATTAGGAAGTTGCATGACAGCTGCTGAAACAGGATCCAGGACCTCCCAGATTGGGACCGGCACCTCCTTTGTCACTATCAAAATATGTAAATAAATTTTGTGTGATATTTAATTTTATCTCTTCTGTCATTTATTTATTCCTCGTTGAAGTTACTCATAGATCGCTTGTTTGCCTATATGGATGCATTTTAAATCTGATTAAACAAAGGAGAGAGAGCAAGCCGTCAGGTCACTCAGTGATGCTGAAGCGTGAGTTTTATACACGTCACGTGAGCTAATGTCACTGCGATTTGAACTAGGATACACTCAGCAACAAGGAGGAAACTGGTAAAAGTTCAATTGGAAATCAAATTTGTTGAATTCCTTCAAACCAGTAGGTCAGTCGGACCCTAAGCAGGCTTGGATCGCCACCTTGCCGTGGTGGATAAGCTTGCGTGTACCAATGATCCCAAGAGCTATGGCGTCTGAAGCTTGGCTCCTGGTAGGGTCACCCAAGGTGGATAGGTCAAGGAGGAGGTTTCAGACGAAGCATAATCCAACAAAGACCTCAGCAGTGGAAATGGTGGAAGATGTCTCCAGGTCACAATGGCAGTGAAGGCGGATGAAGGCTACAACTGAGGGTGGTCCCCAATCGTCTTGGTTCTCCATGCCATTGGATTCTGGCCACCTCCTGCCAAGGACCGTGTGGTGGCTTCAGGCACATCAGCCACTCCGCGTAAAAAGCTGTCACGTGTCTGTGTCCTCCCATTATGCGGCTCCAGGATCAGCCTCTATGCCCACCTGAGGACCCAGAGGGAGGACGGTCATACTTGACCCTGAGTGACTGCCGATGATGATGAAGTAGGCCAAAATTGTTTCGGCGTATCAACAGGGTGGCGATAATGGCGCTGTCGATAGTATCAAAACGGAGTGACACAGACAAAGACCGACAGAGAGCGAAAGAGACAGACAGACAGAACGCGTCACTTAGTTTGGTTTCTTAGCCTGTTGCCTTTCGGGTTTGTCAATTGAACTTTTGGCCCTAACTCCATTTCCCCCCATTGTAGCAAGCCACAGACAGCAGGGAAACGAGAGAACGAGAGCGCTGCAATTGTGAATGCTCTGATTAATCAATGTAATTGAATAATGCTTTGTGAGGACAGTTTTTGTGTAGCTTTAATAGCTAGCACCTGGGCATTGTCCAGCATACCCCAGGCACTGTGGATTTTTTTGATGCCTTATGTGACTCCCTGCCTGACCGGGACCTCCTGATTTACAAATTAAGCACTGGTTGCATCAATACAACTGTTTGGGCTGTTGTAAACAAACAACCTCACATATAGAAATAGACATGGCTGCTGGGGGTAAATGAATGGACGCGCTTTGACACAACCCCATTCTTGTCAGCCCACTACTCCTGTCCAGTAAACGAAATGCTATTATACCCCCTCACAAAGAGGGCTTTAATAATTGGACAGAGATGTCATTCCCACTTTCTAGAGAATGTCTCAGCTGACTGGGTTAGGGGTAAGATGGTTATGAGATTTTTTTTGACGATATGGTTGTGATAGAATAGCATTCATGCAAAAAATAAATATGCTTTTGCCAACATGACAAATTTAGCGTTAGCGTGACTTTTGGAATCAATGTTATCCATCTCAATATCTGTATTAGATTAGGAAATGACTTAATGGAGTCAGTGAATTGGAAAGACTGGAGAAAAGCGGCCACACACTTCTGTGGGTGGGGCGGTATGTTATCTTGACCTTTGACTCCAGCAGCTCACAGACCACACAAATTGTTAAGACTTTACTGCTTATGAGTGTCATAAACTTGTAAAAAAAAAAAACATTTCCAGGGCCATCTCATCCACATGAATAGAAAAGAGGGCAATGCTATCACAGCTGCGGCGGCCTTTTGTTAAGGGGATCAATATCAGAAGCGGGTCAGCCAATTCAGACGCGGACCGGCAGCTAACACTAGGGCTAGAATAACCAGCTAGCATTAGCATTAACACTAGCATCGTGTATTTACTTTACTTAACTGTAAACGTGCTTCGATAACAAGATCTGGTTAAACGACACGGGCGCTGTTGCTGGGTGGAAGCAGCGACTCGTGTAAACTCTACATCCACTAAAATCCTTTGACATGCTGCCGGGGTGGGGGGATGGGGGGGTCTGTTAACCTATTAGGACAATATTTATGATCAACAGAGCAACATCAGACTCATATTAATTCTACAAAGCCTCACCACCCGAAGAGAAAACTGCCAAAAATATTGTGACGGTCAGTTTGTGCAGAAGTGCATCATTCACCATTAATGTCCTTATTGACCCACATAAAACCAAACCGGGCCGCAAACGGCATCTAATGATTTATCCGGAAACCAAAGGTGGTCTGGAAAATGACTGGTTCTCGCCGTTGGTACCTTTTGAACAAGGTCTACACAGATCTCTTGAAACAGGCCAACTTTTTTTTTTGGTTTTCTTCCCTGTGAGGGATTATTTACAGTGTCCTTGTAGGTGCAGCTATCAGCTCCTCACAAGGAACTGTTTTCAGGACAGCTTGACAGGCACGTACCGCAGTGGATTAATCACATCTAAAGCACTGCGAAAACATTTTACTACGTGATGCAGGGAGGCGTGTGTGTCATGAGGGTGTGAATCACCCTTTGTCATTACACCGCGTTGCATCATTACAACCAAACGGGGCCGGCCGAATCTAGTCTCACACCAGTGTGGTGTCAGGAAGCTTACTGTATGGGCTGGGCATGTTTACACGGTGATGCATGCTTGTGTGTGTGTGTTTTTGTTTTGGGTTTTTTTTCCACCGAGGAAAATAAATGGACTGTAAGAAATTACTGTCTTGTATAGATTGTATCGGTGTCCTATCTGGCCCCCTAGTTCACTTTAGTATAGGTAATGTTATCACTACTTATTTCATGTTGACATTGAATATCTTACTATGTTTCCTCAGACAGTAGGTCACGTTGATCAAATACACTTGCCTGGGTGGTCCCTCATTGAGAAAGATGCTCATAGAGGCAGAAGATGAAGAGGATAATGAATAAGTTAAACACACACAGGGATCAGGGTAGCAGTCGTGTACTTTATTGTTTGTCCGATTTAGTTCCAAGGAAATCTCAGTCGAGAGTGTAATGTTTACACAACCCACATGGCTTTCCAGCCAATATTCAAATGATGTATCACTCACTTAGTGCAAAGCTCTTCTGACTTCCACCGTTACTCTTATACAAACTTTTACACAGTCAACAAAAACAAAAAACAAAAACAAAACAAAAAACGTGTTATTATCACACACTTGGCCTACCTCTTTCCACTACACGCCAAGTTACCAGAAAATACGGCATGTGGGCTGTTGAGGAAAGGCCTGCACTTGATAAACTCTGGCCTTGTTTTCTAATGTGCCCTGCAGAAGCTGCACCATGAGCTAGGTATTGATAGCCTCCACCACAAACACTGTAATCAGCCAGAGGAAAGTCCACTGGCCTTATCAAGTATTGAGACACCCTGTGACCCACATCTGATGCACTAAAACTTCTGCAGCCCCCTAAGCCCACTTTAGCTATTCTGTACACTATCTCCCTCTCACAATGCAAGGCTGTGGAGCCTGGTGCACATGTGCACATATACATGTACATATGTGCATATGCACAAGCATACATATGGGGATGGATGCATTCCCAACAAACACACACACACCCCAAGTAAGTTAAAAATCCAAAGTGTATATTCCTTGTACTGAAGAATGTGCCCTGACAACTAAGGGCAGAGTTATTTACACCCTTCCCGTCAGCATTGGGCCCAGTGCTCTTATTCAGCTTGCATTGTACTTAGTGACTGTCTTGAAATTAGCATAGTGGCTATATTTTTCCTTTCCAATGCCTCCATTGTCAAATGTGTTCCTATTCAAGGCCTCACATTACAAGTGCACAGTGTGGCCATTGTATATTCACAAGGACCGCACACACACAAAGTCATTCCCAATACCAGGGCTCATTGGCAGATCAACAATGTGACCGTCAGTTTTATGACTATTGGAAAATTCCTTTCACGGTCCTGTATACAGTGATGCATGTGTGACTTGAAACACACTGGCGTCCACATTCATACACATAAACCTCAAAACGAAATCTTTTTTAATGGTGCTATGTGCTGTAAGGAGCAGGCAGGGCCACATGATATCCAATGAGATATCTGAAGTGACCTGTAAGTCAATAATGACTTGCATGTCAACTTGCACGTTCTCCCAGCTTTCAACCCACCCACTGGCGACACTCTCGGGTGAGAAACCTTTGTGTCGGCCCATTGATTGAAATCTGTTCAGGACACATGATGGATCAATAGATGTAAACAATCAAGGAAAGCCAGCAGATCAGAGAAGGAGATGGGAAGAGTGTCCCTTTGTACGGTCTCATCTGCCCTCGGAATCCAAACCAAGGTTGCAGGCCTGGCGGCATTCCTAGCCATGAACCCAATACGGCCTCAACCAAACTGTTGCAACTTATGAAATAAATAAATGGCTGTGTGATTATGAGTACTCCCATGACACTTTTCACCACGCTGAAGTTATATTTCGGCGTAGATTCATGTATAAAACACAACCTTGCCAAGACCCCAAGTGCACTCCCTCTCCGCAACACCCTGCTAAGAGTGAAGCTCTGTTGGAGCACAACAAACACCTCGTCACCATTAAGGGTAGAGAATGAAACGTGTCATCCGGTGAAGGATGCCACATTAGAGAAGCCCTCACCACTGACCCGTGCAAATCTATTATCTGTCTGTGCGTCGCACTAATTCGTTCCATCACACTTTCGAAGTGAAACGTGGTTATCTGCACACACAGACTATGTGTCACCTCTCTCTCTCTCTCTCTCTCTCTCTCTCTCTCTCTCTCTCTCTCTCTCTCTCTCTCTCTCTCTCTCTCTCTCTCTCTCTCTCTCTCTCTCTCTCTCTCTCTCTCTCTCTCTCTCTCTCTCTCTCTCTCTCTCTCTCTCTCTCTCTCTCTCTCTCTCTCTCGCCCCCCCCCAGCATGCAGAGACAGAATTACCCATGCAAGGCCTATTGCCCAATAGCGGCTGCAGAGAGGAGAGTGGGCCGGTCTTCACGCCCCAAGGGTTTATACATTTCCCACATGCATCCGCCTTTAGTTGCGAGTAATTAATAAAACAGGGCTTTTTCTCCGAAGACACTTGGTGGTTCGAGCTGCTGAGACCCGTCGAGTAGACCTTTTTGAGGACTTGGTGGCAGTTCAACTCGAGGACAATCAAAACGTCAAGCTAAAGGTAGGTCACCAGTTCAGATGAGGAAGTTGCATTCATTTATCTCCTTTTCCCAAACAGTGCTGCGGATTGGAATCGGTATGCCAGATTATTGACGTCTTTATTTATTCATTGTTTATTTATTTATTCGGTGGTTCATCAGTATTTCACCGCAAAAGTTTGTGTGGTTTAGAATTAAAGAATAAAAATCTCACTCATCAAAGAAGTTTAAACCACAAAAACCAACGTAAACTTGGGGCCAAGCAATCACTTCAGTCGTGTTTTTCGATGTGTGTGTGTGTGTGTGTGTGTGTGTGTGAGTGTAAAACCTAAATTGCATGTCTAAACACATGCGCTGCTCTACGCTGCCTGACAGACGGGCTCAAAACACGCGCGCGCACACGCGCTTTACACACGGCATGCTCTGCACGTGACTCCCGTGGCACTAACAGAGGCAGCGCTTCCACATAAACACAACACACAGCTGATCAACACACAGTTTTGAGGTGCTTAGCTGCACAACAACAATCTTCCTTTTGCCACCATCCTCGTGTGTTCTCGTTGTTCGCATTAAGAAAACAAACACAAACTTTCACAAACCATGTGGGGCGGGGGGGGCTGAGGGGGCGGGGGGGGCTCAGCATTAGCAATAGATCAGATTAAGTTGTAATAAAAATGTGTTGTTTATTCTCTAAAGGGTATTTTCCCCCCGCTGGTCTGGCAAATGTTGTTTATCTCCATCCGGCTGCTGAATACTAGTGAGACTGCACACACAACTACTTTACTCTGAGTGCAGCGTGGCTCTCAACACAGATATATAGTATTCAGTCATTTTATAGTGGAAAAAAAGGTATATATTTTAGATTAGATTCAAATCCATAGCAATAAATCATCCACAGGATTATGCTTTACTGTAGGCGAATAACCAAAACAACAACAACAGATGTTATTGTTCTGGTGTAAAATGATGAGCGGGAGTCCTCAGGACACGGAGACTCATCAAGCTGTAGAAGGAAAGCTTACGGTACCACTGCCAAAATATCAGCAATTGTGTGTGTGTGTGTGTGTGTGTGTGTGTGTGTGTGTGTGTGTGTGTGTGTGTGTGTGTGTGTGTGTGTGATATTGTTGGGGATGTTTTTGCAATTATGGCTCTCGTAAACTGCTTTAACTCCCCTCCTTCCTCCTCCTCCCCCTCCCCCAACACACACATGCACGCACACATGCACGCGTGCACACACACACACACACAGTTCAGGTTGTTTACTTGTGTATCAGACTTTATACCTACATTTTGATATCCTTTACAATGTGAAAATGTAGGTCTGCAGCAGCTTAGCGGAGCCGGCCTGTCCGCACCGCTGATATTTCACAACCAGGGATTTGACAGATTAAGCGAGTCTCCCAAAGATTAGGGAAGCAATCATTGTCTCTGCAGATGGATGCTGTGGGCCTGTGGGTTTAAACCTATACGGGAGAGAGGAGGAGGGTCCGGCCCCCAGCCTTAATTCCGGCCACCTAAAATGCCGAGTCTGCGTCCCGAAAATCTCCTCGGTACACACACGTTTCCCTCGCCGGCCAACAGAAAGACGTGGGGCCCGGTGTGAAGCAGAGGGTTTTAGTCCTGGTGGTTCAGATCTGAAGTAGTGTGTGATAATACACACCCCGATAACATGAAACTGCTTTGATGAAATGTTCCTGTGTCGGGTTTGAGTTTGACCCCCCTACAGCTAAAACCACATTTTATGGAGTTTGTCTTGCATGAAAACGTCTTTTCAAAAGTTAGTTTTTCAAAAACCAGACATGGATGATCCTCGTGTCATATTATATTATGTTTACTATTCCCATCGCAGTGGGTTGAAGTAGTCTGGCTGTGTTGCTGGGACTGGGGTTGCCGGGTAATTGTTCGGGTCAGTGACGACCTTGCCTTTTCATTTATTGACATTGTTGTTAGTGCAGCTTATTTTAGACTATATTTTGGTGTGGATCTTCCGAGTCACGTATCCTTCCAGTATTTCCTGTCTGTGATTGCATAACCCAGTTTCGCTTCTGCTACGCCAGGGCTGTTCCAGCAAGTCCGCTCTCCTCCCCACCCCGTGATAATCCCTGCAAACACTCAAGTGTAGATCAGGAACATACGTGCAGGAACTGGTTTGGCGTGGGCCTTGCATATGCGTGATGCATCACTGGTGCCTGTTTGCTATGTAGTCATTTTGAAAAAAAATTTTTTTGTGTGTGTCTGTGTGTAAGGGTCACAGAGGTAGGACAGGGGAGAGTTTCGTGACAGGTTTGAGCTTTAGGTGTTCTGGATGTGCTTGGGATCGGAAGAATGCAGAATTAAATAGAAACTGGTCCGAGCGCCAGGCGTCTTTCCCAGACACATTTAGATCAGCCCGAGGCATCCTGACCAACCCCACCGCGCACACACACACACACACACACACACACACACACACTTACCTACTTGAGTCAGCCAGGTAGAAGATTAGGCTAGAGACATGAACGGTAACAGGAGCAACACAATTGGTGTAAACAGGTGACCTAGTTGTCTCAGCCGCCAGCTTGCTAAGAGGTGTTACTGGCCAAGTGACAAGGAAGTCTGTCTGTTTCTTTAGTTTGATAATTAGTTGGTTAATTAGCGAGCCCTGCGGTCAGGTGTATGTGTCTGTGTTGGCCCACATGCTTGCAATGGTCCCTTTTATCGATGCATGATCAACCATTCAGATGTGGTTATCTGACACGCCCTTCCCCCTTTCATCCTTGGACGCCATTGTGGACATGGCCAATCTCACGTGGTGTTGGAATTTCAGCGGGGGGCTGATTTCTGGTCCTTCTCACCAAAGGTCCTGCATTGCAAAGGAGACCATTATTCTGAATGCCCCCAGCACAAAAATGAACCTGTTGTTTGATACTCCTCTTCTTTTGTGCTATTGTGTGCTCTGGCTAGCCCTGGCCTCTGTTCTCCCAGTGTGTGTGTGTGTGTGTGTCTGTGTGTGTCTGTGTGTGTCTGTGTGTGTGTGTGCGTGTGTGCGAGTGTGTGCGTGCAGGGTGTGTGCTAGAAAGATCTGAGGGCCCCGTTCAGATGTACGTCATGTTCACATTTGAACTCTGATGAGTCCCGTCCTTCTTAAAGACTGCTTTGCTCTCAGGGCTGCCCCTCGCAACACGGCAGGAGCGATGGGAAGTAGCGTCAAACGGAGCTCCGCCGTTTCCATAGAGCGTCGCGGAGTCGGAAGCGAAGGGGAAAGCACGCAGAAAGAGGGAGCCAAACAAACGCACAATACAGTGACAGATTGCCACCGAGAAAAACACCCGAAAGTGATGGACAGAACGATGCACAACCAGCCAGCTGGGGGGTGGGGGGCTTGTAAAGTCTTTGGGTGCCCTGGTGGGAAGCTATGGTGTCGGTATGTTGGATGTCTTGTGGGTCAGGGCCCGCTTTTGCAGAGCGGGGTGGGGTGGAGGGCTCGTCCCTTAGCTCTGGGAAGCTAGCAAGTCCAGTGGACAAAGAGCCCTTCTTAGCTGCTTGATTTGATTTGCATGCACAGCTGCAGCCCGCCTGCTCTTCTCCAAAACTGTACCATGATCCATGGCACAATCTGATGCCTGGTCTCTGTTTAGACGCCCTCTTCTCTTTCTTTATTTCTTTCTCTCTGAAGGCCGTTGGGGTCTCTCTCTCTCTCTCTCTCTCTCTCTCTCTCTCTCTCTCTCTCTCTCTCTCTCTCTCTCTCTGCAGACATGTTCGGTAGGGCTGAGAATGAGGCGTTTATCACATTACCTCCGGCTTCATTTTCATCCCTGTACCTCTCTGCCGGTCTCTTAAATCAAAGTGTCTGTTAGTCCACTTACCTGCACGTCTCTCTGCCTGCCCGTCTACCTACCCATCCCCCCTGTCTGGCTGTATGTCTTCAACAGTCTTCGGTCTTTTCCCGTCTTTCCATCATCCTTACCAGTGTGCGTTCCCGTCTGTCACTCAGTTCCTGTCGCCGGCGGTTACTGGGTGCGGCCCGATATTATTTGGTCACCGGTCTGTTTGCAGGATCAGAGTGCCAGTCTCTGCTTGCCCCTGCGCCGCTGTGCCTGTGTTTTGTGGAGCCAATATTGTCTGGTTTGGCAACTCGACTTGGGAGAGAAGCGAGGAGCGCGGCGCTCTCCTTTACTTCCACGTCGCCCGCATGTTTTCTTGTCTTGCATGTCAAGTTTTTATTCCCACGGACTCGCTTTGTAAAGTCAGTAAAACGGCTCCTCTCCATATAGTGTTAACTGAGTGTTGATCATTATTACATGAACTCTGAGATACTCTGCAGGAAGCATCCCGCCAAGGTCTGAAAATGATAATATCTCATACCTCAGGCTGTGTAGGAGGTCGGGGCCAGAAGTCCTGGAATTTGTTGCAAAACATGGTATTAAAACAGCTTTTTCCACAGCCACAATGTGTGTTGTTTCTTGTGAGTAACCTGATATGGCCTCTATATTGGAGGGCTGTTAGGAAACAATGGTGAAATGCCTCGCCACTGCTGGACCAACCTGTCTGGCTTTGCATTGTCAGTCGCTTTCTAACACTACCCTGCATTCTCTCTCTTTTTTTTTCTTCTTCTCTTCACCCCCTAGGCTTTCTCAGCTCATTGAAATGGATGACATCCAGGTTGTCGAGTCCAAGCCCCTGCTGGTGGACAGGGAGCTGCCGGTATGTGGAGCTCTTTTGTTTTCTGGAGGCTTTCAGAACAGATGAGAAGTATTTACGAGTTCCTATCAGTTTGTTAGAACGCGCCTCTCTCGCCACACGGGGAGGGGTTCCCATCAGGAATGGTGTCGGGTGGCTTTTGATGGCCAAAAATGATACCGTGATAGTCCAACACTTCCCATTCATGGTTTTGTTGCCATGTGACAAACATTTAGTTCTACACAATAAACCTTACCTATCTGGTACCTACAGTCTGGATAAAACCAGTGATGATCTATACTTACAAATCAGATCTGATCCAGGACAGATTGGTGATATAACCAGACCTAAAAACACTCATGGCTTTCTTTGGAAACGATATAATTTTGGGTATTGTTAACTGGGTGGCTTTCTCTATCGAGATCGCTCATTTCTGTGCACCAAAAACATAATAAAGGGACAGTTGAACTTTGCCACAAAACTGACAGGAACTATTCCCATCATATGTCATTGTGGACCAGTGTAAATAACACCGCCGTGTCAACACCGATGCCTCCATAATAAGCGAATTGTGCAGTTAAATGTAGGTTGGCTGCACCTTGCCGCCGCAGTCATGCAGCAAGATGGATATTGGATTAGCCCGTGTTGAACTGTAATTGAGTTGGCGTTACATTTTCATCACACTGTCGTTTTGTCTTTCAGGGCTTGAGAGAAGCTGTGCAGCAGCTAGTGATGAAGGTGAGTGTGTGATGAATCGGCCCACTGTACTCTTCATCATCAAAAGCACATTTTGTGATTTGGCCTTACTGTTTTTAATATGGTCTGGTACCATCTAGTGGTTGACGGGAAGACCGTCTGAGTCCAGCATGGTTGCTGCGGTGCCTGTTTGCTTTTTCTTAGTGATGACCTGTTGACCGCTGTGATGTTATTAGATCAGGAGTCTAATTCTGGTTCCACTGACTCGTTTAACTACTGAGAATGATGAAGCGCATTTTCAATTGGGTCTGCCGTACAGTTGCAGCAGTCCTGTGTGCCCTCCATCCCCATCACATGTCCTTCCATCCATTATCCAAACCGCGCATCCTGCTCTCAGGGTTGCGGGGATGCTGGAGCCTATCCCAGCAGTCACTGGGCGGCAGGCGGGGAGACACCCTGGACAGGCCGCCAGTCCATCACAGGGCCCACACACACACACACACACACACCTAGGGACAATTTAGTACGGCCGATTCTCCTGATCTACATGTCTTTGGACTGTGGGAGGAAACCGGAGCACCCGGAGGAAACCCACGCAGACACGGGGAGAACAGGCAAACTCCACACAGAGGACGACCCGGGACGACCCCCAAGGTTGGACTACCCCGGGGCTCGAACCCAAGACCCTCTTGCTGTGAGGCGACCGCGCTAACCACTGCGGCACCGTGCCGCCGCCCCCAACCCTCCATCACACAAACGCATGTAAAAACACATTTGTTAAACCACATCCTCTTCACTGCTCTGCATCCATGTGTGCACTCGGGCCGGGGGCGGTGAAGCCAACATGGACTTGGCAGCACTCCTGAACCTCACCCGCATGGCCGAAGCATACCGGCTGGCCAACAACCTAAATCCATTTCATGTTTCCTACCTGGGAATTTTGGTTTTAAGAGTATAATATATGCTCCCAAACCCTAAGCGTGTATTTAGCACAGTGAACATGATGAACTTGACCTCAAATACCAGGAGCGCCCTGCGAGGGTAAACGCCGCTGTGGGCCAGATGGTCAGGCAGTCAGTGGGTCACTCTCTTCAGCCAAGTTGTCAGTCACATCAGCGGGCTGACCTGCCTCTTATTTTATCTTACTGTACTGTCGCGCTGGCGATTAAGTCGGACTCCCGGTTTCCAGGACGAGTGTTTGGATATCGACGAGGCACCGTGCGGCTTAAAAGCCGCCGGTGACATCGGTTTCGTCGAGGGGCACGCCGGCCATCTGCTCACCTTGGCCGTGCTCCCGACGTTCACAGTGAACATACACAGGCGCCCAAAAACCCCCCCCCCAAAAAACACATCTTGTTCCCACCCAGCTCGTGCACCCACAAACCAACCCACACACACACGTGCTGGCCTCGATGTCTAGCCTTACAGGATTAGCCTGCCTGTCGAGACGAGGTGCTTCGAGTGTGTACGTGTGTGTGTAAAGGCATGCATGAAACGAGAGAGAGAGGGAGACGTTACAATGTTGTGTTGATGTTCATTATTAGTGTTATTGTGTAACATCCAAACTCCATTTTTGATGCTTTGGCAACATTGTTGTAAAACTTTAATGCCAACAAAGCCCATTGAATTGAATTTGAGAGAGAGAGAGAGAGAGAGAGAGAGAGAGAGAGAGAGAGACCCTGAGATGCTTACCTGGACATCATGTCCAGTAAGTAGGTCACATGACACCTGGCCCTGAGCGGAGCTCTGGAGAACACCTCTGGCGGCTGAAACTGCCTTTGACTCGGTCTGCGTCTTTGCAGCCCTGGAGAGGTCTTCTCTCCTCCGTGTGCTCCTTCACCCAGGGGGGTCGCCTTGGAGCGTACCAGCCTTTACCGGGCTGCCGTGGGTGTAGTTTATAAGGCGTTTGATATTTATGGTATGTGTTGTTCTTCCGGAACAATTCCACTCCCAATACAGATACAGAGATGGAGGGTTGTGTGAACTGCAGTCCACCAAATTAAAAAAGAAAAGAAAAGAAAACGGAAGCGACTCCATCCTTGTAAAATGTTAAGCAAGGAAAGGTTTTACAGTAGCCTTTTGTTTTTGTGTCTCTACTGACTTCTCTTTTCAGCATTCTGACACGTAAACAATAATACACCTGCAGTATATAAGTGTATATGTGAATCTTATGACATGCTGGCATCTACAGACGAGCCTTGCTCCACGGCACCGCTGCCTTCACTCTTCCTCTCCGATTCACGCCGGCTGTGATGAAGCTCTCAGTCGCACGGTAGAAAACATGGCTGAGTGATGCCTGCCATTCATCAGCTCGCCTGTTATTACTTTGGTGTGTTTTTCCACAAGTCAGATGACTGCGCTAACTCCTCACACTCCTAAATTACCCCCCCCCCCCCGTCCGACATTCGCTGATCCAATTTAGGGATCTCTTCATCTAGAATTAGCTTGTTTTGACCAGCCTGCAAAGCACCATGGGAGGCTGGGAGCTTAGGCCAAGCGGTAAGCAGCGGGGGTATAAAACGCGGCTCCCAGACCAAGCTGGACTAAACGACTCCAGAGGCTTACCAACAACGGGATCTGTACGCTAGAGAGCCGCTACTTCTGCCGTGCTAGCTGGCAGCGCTGAGCCACTCCCCTGCAAACATGGTTCTGGAGGACTCCGACGTGGAGATGGTTGTCACTGAGATTGAAGTCAGCGTGAGTAGGCTACTGGCTTCCTCTTGACCCCGCCGCTGTGGAATTTTGTGTGCGTGTGTAGCGGGAATTTTGTGAGAGCACTATAAATGCTGGATAGAGGCTTCTGGGATGGAAGCGCTTGCTGCATTGGTATTTATGTTAAGCAGAGAATCATGTCTTTGTGTGGTGGTTCTGTTGAGTAGTGTCACTCATGATGAGTTCAATGGTTTGGCATCTGTCTTAATTTGCCGGGGGGGGGGATGCACAGCTGGAAAAAAAAGAAGAAGAAACTCCGCAACAGAGAACAATGAGCCGTAATTGTCTGCGAGCATGAAAAGGTTTTCAATTACTCGATGGAAAAGCGTCTGAATGGAAAGTTGGATGAATGGTTTATTTCAGTTAACTGCTGTGATTAGGACGGGTGATTCGCTCGCCCTTTTCATGTGATGTATTTTCCAAAAGACTAAATATAAAGCTGATTGCATTTCTTTCTTTCTTTTTTTTTTTATCCCTTAGTATTAAGCTGAAAGGCAAGAGTGAATGAATTCCTTGGGGATTCGGTCTGATTTAACCTGAACTGTGCTCCAGTGCTCTTTGGCTGAACTTGCAAGATGAAGCAACGCCTTCATCTCTAAAACAAAAAAAATTTAAAAAAAATTCTCATCCTTTGGAGCTTTCACCTTTACCTCTCAGGTTTACATGATACCCTGCTCACGGCTGCCGAGTTTCTATACGTTCGGTATCTGGCTATGGCGTTAAGCATGGCGTTCCCTTTGTCTCCTCAGGAGCACGATGTGGAGACTCCTCATGGAAGGGTCCACTGTACTATGAAGGGGGTGCCCAAAGGAGACCGACCAGTCATCCTTACCTTCCATGACGTTGGGCTGAACTGTAAGCATTGCTCCGTCTCCATCACCACTGAATTTTGGCATGAATCGCTGCCGTTTCATGAGGCGCATGTTATTATAGAGCTCAGTGTTTTTTTTTTTTTTACATATATCAGGTTTATTTATGGTCCCATTCAGCCTGTCCTGACAAGCTTCAGCTCACAAATGTTACACATGTTCTGAGGTTACATTGGGGCATAGTTACTCATCAGTCAAGCGAGTAACCCACCACCGTCTTCCTTCCTTTCACCGTCTCTAGACAAAACCTGCTGGGACAAGCTCTTCGAGCACGAGGACATGCAGGAGATCATGCAGCACTTTGCCGTGTGCCACGTCAATGCCCCCGGCCAGCACGAGGGCACAAACACCTTCTCCACCGGGTGAGTCACATGCATGGAGACACACACACACACACACACACACACACACACACACACACACACACACACACGCACACACACACACGCACGCACATGAGCCAATGTAGGCCAAGTCGAGTTGTCTCTGACCTCTTGAGATGATGGGTTGATCATTACTGGTGTTTTTTGATGACCCAGTTGTCTACGGGTTGATAAGTACAAGGAATCTCAGGACATTAGACACAGGTGGAGGGTGTTTGTGGTGTTCACAACATTCCTTTTGTTTTTTTTTGACGGCGGGACTTTGTGCCCAATCAACTCTACCTTGACCTGAATTTAAGGGCTAGGCTCATACGAAAGTAGATATAGGCACGGGCCGCTATCTGCAGGATAATTAAGACCCAAGGCTGATTGATATGAGTGTTGAAACTCCCAAGTATGAATACATACGAATGCATATGATACATGCATGTAGACATCAGGATGGATGGATTGCTTTTATATAGCGCTTTTCTAGCTGCAACACCCACTCAAAGCGCACAATAATAATAACAATAAAATAATAATATAAAATGTATTATATTATGTTATATTATATATGTATATATATAATAATAATAGAATATATATTATACATAATAATGTGATAATATAATATATACATTATCCATATAATATAACATAATAATATAGTATATATAATAAAATAATATATATTATCTATATAATAATATATATATAATATATAATAATTAAAAACAAGGTACATATGATAAAATGAATGAGCATTTATTTGTTCTTTTTGCAGATATGAGTACCCTTCAATGGACCTAGTTTCTGAGACTCTCCCCCATGTCTTAAAGCACTTTGGGTAGGTGGCGCTGTGATTGGGACGATGTGCAAATGTTTGTGTGGCAAATGTTTTCATCTGGATCATGGTGTCCAAGTAACGTCCTCATATCTTTCCCTTTTTTTTCTTCTTCCCTTGTGCACCCCAGGCTGAGAAGCGTGATTGGCATGGGCATTGGCGCGGGAGCCTACATCCTGACCAGATTCGCGGTGAGTTGGTCGCCCGGGAACCTCTCCATCAAGCTTAATGGTTACGGGTTTTAATCAATCTAGGATTTGCAGAACTAATGGGCTAATGTGCTTCTACTTTGTGCTGATTTTGGCACCACGGCGCTTCTTATTCCTTTGGCCCGCTGAGCCATGAAAGCCTCTGGAATGTTCTAGATCAGCTCAACACTAACACTGTGCTCAGTGGGAAGTCTCACTTTGTTGATAGAAGGCTGACGGAGATATAACTTTTAACCCCTCGCTGAAGCCTTCGTCAAACCAGGTCTTTTTCCATAAACTGAAATTGCAAAAAGAAAAAAAAAAAGGAAAAAAAGCTTAAAATAGTTTCTAATTCTTGCAGGATCGTCATCATCATACTCTAAACCAAATCAATTTCAACAAATGATTAATCAAGTTTTTTTTTCTACTTTAGCTGGACTACCCAAACATGGTGGAAGGCCTTTTGCTGATAAACATCAACCCATGTGCCGAAGGCTGGATGGACTGGGCCGCACACAAGGTACACACACGCATCTCATATGCACGTACAGCAAATAAAAAAAAAAAATCGGTTTATTTCGTCGTCGCTGGACAAATCTAGCTGTCTAGCAGCGGCCTGTTGCAACACAGAATCCACACGAGCAGATGCACTTCGGGTTTGCTTTTGGCCTTCCTTGCCAAATTTGTTTTCACATCGCACAGAAATGATATGGCAGGGCGTCTGGGTAGTGTGGCGGTCTATTCCGTTGCCTACCAACACGGGGATCGCCGGTTCGAATCCCCGTGTTACCGCCAGCTTGGTCGGGCGTCCCTACAGACACAGTTGGCCGTGTGTGGGTGGGAAGCCGGATGTTGGTGTGCATCCTGGTCACAGCACTAGACCCTCCTCTCATCGGTCGGGGCACCTGTTCGGGGTGAGAGGGGGAACTGGGGGGAATAGCGTGACCCTCCCACGTGCTACGTCCCCCTGGTGAAACTCCTCACTGTCAGGTGAAAAGAAGCGGCTGGCGACTCCACATGTATCGGAGGAGGCATGTGGTAATCTGCAGCCCTCCCCCGGATCGGCAGAGGGGGTGGAGCAGCGACCGGGGCGGCTCGGAAGAGTGGGGTTATTTGCTGGATACAATTGAGGAGGAAAAAAAAGGGGGGGGGATGATATGGCTGACTAAATCGTGGTATATGGCCACTAAACTCTATCTCTGTAATCTCGTTACAGATCTCAGGCTGGGCCCACGCCTTGCCCGACATGATCATCACCCACCTCTTCGGAAAGGTATGCTGGTTGACAAAGAGAGAGAGAGAGAGCAATGCCTGTAGCAAACTAGACCCTTGAGCTTTAGTAACCCCTGCATAAATAACTTAAAGATCAGCAGTCGTCCTGTACGCTGCTAGTAATCCGGTCTGTTGGATGGCAAGAGGAGGTCAGCTCATTGTTACGCTGCCTTTCTGGGTCTTTAGGTCACTGTGGGTTAAACGGCTCAGTGCTTGTTTGTTCCCCATAGGAGGAGATCCACAACAACCCCGACCTGATTGCAAAATACCGCCACCACATCATGAACGACATGAACCAGTTTAACCTGCAGCTCTTCGTCAAGGCGTACAACAGGTGAGACAAACGCATCCCAAGTCGGCGTGTCCACGAAGTGCCGGGTTGGTTTGCTCGACTGACCTCGGCCGGGGATAACGGTCAAACGCAGCTAATGAGGCTCGTCTTAACGTTTTGTTTATTTCTGCAGCCGGAGGGATCTAGAGATCGAGAGGCCGGTCCCCGGGAGTGGCATCAATGTCAGAACCCTCAAGTAAGTTTTTAAACGGTGACCAACCGGATGTAACCCGGCTTTGTAGCGTGTTTGCAGAGCTGATGTTCGACCTGCATTTTCATGCCATCTCACCTGTGCCCCTCTTTCCAGGTGCCCTTCCCTCCTGGTGGTCGGGGACAGCTCTCCTGCCGTGGAGGCCGTGGTGAGTTAAAGGCCACACGCTGACGCCCACTCGGCCATTTAACTGAAACGCCAGCGATGCTAATGATTACACGTCTTAACCGACTTACATGTGTCGGACGTGTGCTGCACTTGTTTCCATCCAGTCTGTCACCTATTTAAGCTGCGGAGATACTCAAGATTAACCGCTCGAGGATAACACTTTAACAGGACTCGGGCAGGACCCAAGTAGGGAATACAGATGAAATACCACAAAACAAGTGATGCAGAGGGTTTTGACTCCACTAAGGGCAAAAAACTTTTGCGACTTATTACACTTAGCGGTATGAAGGGGGATGATGCAAATCCCAGAGAGGGCATGAACAGTTTCACATGAAGTAAATGGCAAAAACATCGTTTACATTGACTTCCAACTGAAAATGGATGTATTTATGTTTCACTGTCTAAACTTGCAGGATGTAGGATGTCGTACTTAACAGACTTGTCTCTGTGTGCCACAGGTTGAGTGCAACACCAAACTGGACCCAACAAAGACCACACTGCTGAAGGTGCGAGGCCCGTCTATCTCTTATCTCCCTCCATCCTCCTACCCCCCTCCCCCCACCCCCACAGCCCCGTTTGGATATTAATAGTCTCAATGGCAAGACGTGGGCTGATAAGATTCCAGCAGCTCAGCATTTACCTGGTGATATATTAACTAGAAGTAGGGCAGCTGATGCATACACAGATTGCCCCAGAGAACGCAATCTGCCACAATCGATCTGCTCTAATTTTTGCCAGTGGCTCTATTTCTCATTACCCGCAGCAGCTGAAAATAAATGGGGCCTGTTATAGCCGAAATGGCCACGTTTTATTGGGAATAGCTGTCTCGGGGCTAGTGGAACACCGGTTGGAGGGACTAGGTAGTGGGGGGGGGGGGGGCGAGCTGCTCGGGGCGTTAAAGTGGAAGTAGGAGTGTAATGGAGGGGTAATGGCGTGTGGCCATCTCTGTGCAAACAGGTGAACGCTAACCCCCTAAATGCTAATCGGCTCTTCTTTTTTTTCCCTCACCTTTCCAGATGGCTGACTGTGGAGGCCTGCCCCAAGTTGATCAGGTTTGTGTGTATATCTTTGTGTGTGTGTGTGTGTGTGTGTGTGTGTGTGTGTGTGTGTGTGTGTGTGTGTGTGTGTGTGTGTGTGTGTGAGAGAGAGAGAGAGAGAGAGAGAGAGAGAAATGGAGAGAAAGATGGCTCTCAAGATCCATTAATGTTTTACGAGCAGGTTGGGCATTGGGAGATAATCGGTGGGGGGGGGGGCACTGTAAGAAAGCTGCTTTTAAGAGCATTAGCTAGTAGCAGCCGTGAGCTACAGTTGGCAGACTATAATCCACTACCCTGCACACATAGCACCTGTTCATAGCAGCTGTCATGTTGCAGGCCTTCATAGTAAGCTGTTGGACAGAACATGAGGCCTGTCAGTAATATGTAAACAAGTGCCATAATTGGCGACAGGAGAACTGATTCTCTCTCTCTCTCTCTCTCTCTCTCTCTCTCTCTCTCTCTCTCTCTCTCCAGCCTGGCAAACTGACAGAAGCTTTCAAGTATTTCATTCAGGGCATGGGATACAGTAAGTATTCTTGACACGCGCACACACCAGACGCGTACGCAAACCTCTCGAGAGCCGTGTTATTCATTAACACTTCACATAATCATGTGTTTAAACAAACTAAAGAAAAACAATCCCTTCTAAACTCTTGCCTCTACACGAGCGCTTGCCAAATGTGCTCTGAAAAAGAGGAGTAGTTTGCCATCTAGCGGCAACGTTGCTCCTGGGTTACACATTGACCTCTGGTCGTTTCAAACTGTGCCACTTGGTGTTTGTTAATGAATACTGAAAAAGACTTGACTTCTGACTTATGTGAGCACCCCCCCACACACGCACACACATTCATTATGTACTACACATGTTGCTACTATATTGCTCATATTGCACATACCACTATATATCCTGCGACTTGACCAACATTGCACAGTTTGGGTCACTTTGTCTCCTTTATTGCTTGTCTTGTATATCAAAGAAAGTTGATTCAGTTCATCTGCACACGACGTTTATTGACCGATACGTTTCATCACTCATCTAAGTGACCTCTTCAGTCTAAGTTGACTACAGGTACCCCCCCCCCCTTATAAACAATAAAGTTGCATAATGACTGAAACCAACGACTAGTTTCATATGCAAATATGGGTGTGAACATTAACTAGAGTTATAATGGCCATGTGTACTATTCACAGAGGATTGGGGAATAGTTGCAATCACAGCATTGTAAGATGGTGACAGATGTACTCTTAGGCTCCCCCTTGGTTCAGGGATGGTCATTTCCTCTTAACATAAACGGCCTCTTTGACTCCCCGTTCAAACCAGCGTTCCTCCCCATCAAGGATGTGCACACCCTCATCCCTGAAAGAGCGGCCACTGGCCTGTAGATGGGTGTAGACTGTTGAGTCCTGGCCTGACGCATTAGCTCTCCTGTGTTGTGCCATCCTGTTGGCCAGTGACCGTTTGCTTCTGTCGCCATCTTACAATGCTTTGATTGCAAACATTCCCAAATCCTCTGTGAATAGTCTTGATGCATGCTCAATAATCCTGGTAATAAAATCAAAGAAGGTTGCGTCAGTTCATCTGGATACAATGTTTATTGATGGATACATTCCGTCACTCATCTTAGATGTGACAGAATGTATCCGTCACTCATGTATCTGTCAATAAACATTGTATCCAGATGAACTGATTCACCCTTCTTTAATCATCTGTGAATAGTACACATGGCCATTGAAACTGTAGTTAATGGTCACGCCCATATTTGCATAAGAAACTGATCGTTGGTTTCGGTCATTATGCCACTGTATTGTTTATAAGGGTGGGGATACCTGCAGTGTCAACAAGCGTTGTGTCCAGACGAACGGATTCAACCTTCTTTGATTTTCTTACCTGGATTATTGAGCATGCATAAAGACACTTGTCTTTGTATATATTTTGCTTTTATTTATTGAACTTTCATGTTGCATGCTGCTGAAGAGCTGCTAAACAGATTTTCATTGTTCTGAGCACAATGACAATAGAGATCTATTCTAAATGACCCATGTCCTACATTTTGGTGTACCAGGTTAACAGTGTTCAGAGTAGGGCTTATACCGGGTGGCTATTATACCACAGGTTGCATGCACGTCAACCATCAATTGACACTCAATCAAAATAACAAATTTTCACATGCGAGTTCTCCAACATCTATTAATCCATGTTTTTCCCCATCGCTCAGTGCCCTCTGCCAGCATGACCAGGCTGGTTCGCTCCCGTACCGCCTCGGGCTCCAGTGTCACCTCCTTCGATGGCAACCGCTCCCGCTCGCACACCAACGAGGGCAACCGCTCCCGCTCGCACACCAATGAGGGGAGCCGCGGCCGCAGTCACACGGCCGACGCCCAGCATGGCCGCTCCCACACAGATGCCTCCATGGATGGCACAACCAACAGCAACATGGACCAAGCCGTGCTCAAGTCCACTGAAGTGTCCTGCTAGGCTGACCTCAACCCTTTACCAATGATACCCATGACACCCCCCACCCCAAATCCCACCCACCAGCCCCTCCTTGAGGTCCCATCGGGTCTTGCTGTGTTACCTCTAACTGCTAGCTAGCACACAGACGCGCAGACACACATGTTTGCAGACAGAAACACAGATATGGAGAAGGATAGTGAGGCATACTTGGGAAAAGTATGAAAACGCACAATGCACCACTTGTCTGTACGCTTCCAAATTGTTGAGTGCATTTGGGATGCCCCCACCCCAGCATGTCCTCTATGCTGAAGGCATAGGGATTTGCTATGCTGCATGCCTACATTGTCATCCTCACTCAATTTCGAGTGCAAGCTCTCAATCGAACCCTCGTACATGCCGATTAATTCCCATCGCTTTTGGTGCTGTTAGTGACTAGTTAGGGGCAACGCAGCATGGAGAAACCCAAACGGAGAATGTCAGCGAAAGCTGTGGCTATGAGTATATACCAGCTTGTACATTTATCTCTTTTAATCTCTCATAAATGGTTTTAATTACTGTCCATACCCCCCACATGTTTTCTTGTCTATAGTTTTTTATCATATTGACACAGCTTTCTTAAATGTACCTGTATCTTGACTGCAAATGACTTTTTTTTTCTTTTTCTGTTGATTCTTTGATTGTTATAACTCATGTTCCACGTCCGAAGTGTCGTCGTCTGTACATAGGAGCCAAGTTGTGGAGCGGAGGAAGGATATGTTGCAGGGAGGCGTTTAGATAAACCACATGTGAGAATTTCCTCACTAATTCCTCTCCACTGCTGAAAGTAAGGGACCGAATTTTAAGTATCATGCATGTACAGTGTACACAAATGGCAGCACGGTGGCGCAGTGGTTCGCCTCACAGCAAGAAGGTCCTGGGTTCGAGCCCTGGGGTAGTTCAACCTTTGGGTGTCGTCTTGGGTCGTCCTCTGTGTGGAGTTGGCATGTTCTCCCCGTGTCTGTGTGGGTTTCCTCCAGGTGCTCCAGTTTCCTCCCACAGTCCAAAGACATGTAGGTCAGGTGACTCGGCTGTACTAAATTGTCCCAAGCTGTGTGTGTGTGTGTGTGTGTGTGTGTGTGTGTGTGTGTGTGTGTGTGTGTGTGTGTGTGTGTGTGTGTGTGTTGGCCCTGTGATGGCCTGGCGGCCTGTCCAGGGTGTCTCCCTGCCTGCTACCAGATGACTGCTGGGATAGGCTCCAGACACCCTGAGAGCAGGAGAAGCGGTTCGGATAGTGGATGGATGGATGCACAAGTGTGTCATATTCTCCTAAGGACTCCTGTGTTTTGGGATCTTGTCAATGGGCATTTTTCCTCCCCCCCCCCTTCTCTGGAACATGTAACTGTCTTTTTACTAACGATACTCTGATTCACACATCTACAAACTCAACTCCTGCGTGGATTCAGACGGTTGTAGACGTTTCATGTTGAACACTTCCAACGAGACGTGATTCCTCATATCGGTGTAAAATAAACATGGGAAAAAAACAAAAACAAAAAAAAAACAATCCATTAAGAAACACAAATGAAATCGCTTTTGCATCGTATGCTTTATTAACTGATCATGGCTTCAGACAATTTTTTTTCCTTTTTTTTATTTTTAATGATTTCTATGCAATCAAGCACAACGGAACAAAGCTGTGCCATGGAACGGCTCGCGTTCTTACACGTGACGCTCCCGTGCGGTTGTGGATTCTGGGCGAAAAGGTCCACGTGAGGAAGGCCGCGCAACCCCCCCCCCCTCCCCCGCAGCCCTGTTTCACCGGCGGTGCAGCGACATCATGCTTTGTAGAAGGACATACATAGCTTTGTAAAGATGCACAACTTTGTATTGCTGTAGAGGAAAAAAAAGCATTAAAATGGCATAACAGTTTGTATTTATTAAAAAAGGACAATAAAAAACAACAACAGCAACGTGTAACTGAGCATTCTGTGTGTTGCATCGTCATTTTATCTGCAAAGTGTGTATGGGAGCACGTGAAAACCGGAAATCGGAGTTACGCGGTAGGTCCTCGACTGTCTCGTGCGTCTCTATCCATCTGTTGCTTGTCGTCACCGTGTTATTACTTGCGTAGTAAACAAGAATAAGATTCGTCCGTGTATAAATATCAAGAGCAAACCCCCCCCCCATCTTACCCCTGCCGGCTGGCAGCTGGCCGACACGCTGATAACAAGGGTTTCACTCTGCTTATAAACCTAAACATATCCATTTTTTTTTGGTCATTTCCTTTGCAAAGATCAACATAAATAAATTAAGCCTTTGGTATTTCACACTTTCTAGCGGGCTATCACTTTCAAAGCAAGTCTTATTTTTTCTTTGAAACACGATATGCCTTGGAAATCCAGTCTGGCAACAAATATATATATTTTTTATATATACACAACATTTTCCAATAGGAAAAAATTCACCGGAAAAAAACTCCTCGTACAAAAAAACACATTTATATTACAGGTTGAAAACGACGTATGAAAAGGAATCACTGCCAAACCAGATCTGAAACAAAACGGGGGGCATCGGGTAAACGGGCCGCGGGCGTTGCTAAGAGGAAGAGGCTGCGGGCGTTGCCATGGAGCTGTTAGTTCATGATCTCTGGGTAGCTGTAGTAACTGTCGAGCTCGGCGAAGATGTCGTTGGGGTTCTTGCAGCTGAGGTTGCAGAAGCAAGCTTGAACCCACATCACCTGCAGGGTGAAGGTCGACCCGTTGGGACACACGAACTCTACGTCCAGGGTCTTGGACTTGTAGGGGATGCAGCAACGGTCGTCCGTGCAGACGCCGCAGTACTTGGGCCTGTACTGCTTCTTACTGATGCAGCCAGACATGGTGAGGTTACCTGGCTGCTCCTCTCTGTAGATGTTAAGACATTTCTTCCCTGGCTGAGGTAAGGAGGAGGGGGGGGGAAAGGTTAGGTTTTGGGGTTATTGGCAACAATCACGTTTGTTTTTTTTGTGTGGGGTTTTTCCCCCTTTTTCTCCCCAGTTGTACTTGGCCAATTACACCACTCTTCCTATCCGTACCGGTCGCTGCTCCACCCCCTCTGCCAACCCAGGGAGGGCTGCAGACTACCACATGCCTCCTCCGATACATGTGGACTCGCCAGCCGCCTCTTTTCACCTGACAGTGAGGAGTTTCGCCAGGGGGACGTAGCACGTGGGAGGATCCCGCTATTCCCCCCAGTTCCCCCGACCGACCAGAGGAGGCGCTAGTGCAGCGACCAGGACACATACCCACATCCGGCTTCCCACCCGCAGACACGGCCAATTGCGTCTGTAGGGACGCCCAACCAAGCCGGAGGCAACACGGGGATTTGAACCGGCGATCCCCGTGTTGGTAGGCAACAGAATAGACCAGCTGGCCTGCAATAAGCTGAGGTAATCACAGTCAAAGCCCTGGTTGAGCTTTGTGACATGGAAACTGTAACGATGTCATACTCCTTCTGCCCCGTAGCACCACCATTGCGAGTATGTGTGTGTGTGTGTGTGTGTGTGTGTGTGTGTGTGTGTGTGTGTGTGTGTGTGTGTATGTGTGTGTGTGTGTGTGTGTGTGTGTGTATTGGTGTGTTTAGAGTGCACTTCTACATATGTATGTATATAAGCAAAAAGTGTGTCCACATGCTGGCTGGATCATGGGGTAGCAGGAAGGTCACAACCGAATCCTGCTAATAGCCATGTGTCCTGTTTTCACTGACTGCCCACCAACGTACTGCACATGTGAACAGTGCAGCCCCATTTACCTTGATGTGCTTGGTAATGTCGACCTCGCAGGGGCGGAGGTTGCAGAGGCGGGACTCCTTGATCATCTCACACTGATCGTTGGCGTTGGAGATCCTCAAGGACACTCCCTGGCCACAGGTCTTGGAGCAGGGGGACCATGAGGTGGTCTGGGTAATGCAGTTCTTATGCCAACTCCTGGTCTCAGCTGGGAGAGCTGGGCCAAAGCGGAAAGAGAGAGAGAGAGAGAAAGAACGTCCATCCATTATCTATATCCACGTAATCCAATATGGGTCATGGGGGGCTGGAGTCTGTCCCAGCAGGCAACTGGAGAGGTCAACAGTCCATCACAGGGCCAAGCCACACAGTCACTCTCACACCGATCACACCTATAGGCAACTTCAGGGCTCCTTTTCATCCAACATGAATGTTTTTGGACTGTGGTTGGAAACCCAAACAAACACAAGAACGTGTAAACTTTACACAGATGGGCTGGAATTGAATCCAGGTTCCTGTACGTGTGAGGCGACAGCGGTAACCACCAAGCCACCACGAGGCCTGGCGGAGAGCAGTAAGGCTGACAGCCGAACTTTAATCTGTTATACTGTGTATGATACAGAAGCTGGTACATCTTGTTAACAATTTTCAACAAGTCCTCAAACCCACACGACCACACAGGTTGTTTGTTCCTCCCCTGCAACGCTGCTGCTGATGAAGTACTCGTTTGAGGACACTGGGACATTATTATTGTTCATGCAAAGTGAAGTTGTAACAGTCAGCAAACATGGCTTGGCAAGATTTGTGAAGAAACCAACAGTTTACGAGAGCATAAATAGTTCTTGCACTCCCCCATCTCTTGGCTCGTCGCTTTTTGATTAGTAACGAAGGCCAAAGGTCATATGATGACGAGGCACCCGAGACACCAGATTTTCGTTATTTCCACGACCACTAGAGGTCGCTTAGCTTTAAAACGTAACTGTAGGTCATAATATGACCTATGGGGTCGTTTTTTGGTGGAGGTTAGTCTCCAGTTTGGAGCACTGGTAACCTATGAGTTAAAACGACGTCACATTGTTGGTGCTTCACAGGCTCCTTTGGGTGCACATTTTTCACAACATCGGGTTACTGGTGATGGTAAAGCCGCTGAAAGCTGAACATGTGACAGGATGCATGTAACTAATGAGAAATAGACAGAAACAGCACTTTAAAGGCAATTTTTAAGTGTCTATTCTACTGGTTGATAATAACAATAAGCATCCATCAGCCCCACAGCCTCCATCAAAGTCTGCCCTCCACCCCCTTTTCACAGTGTTACTGAAGACCAATTTGACAAAACAGCACACTTTTAACTCATCAACATGAGAAGCTCAACAACATGTGGCCTCTTGTACTGTTGTAACCCCCCCCCCAACTTTTTTGTTTTGTCCCCCAGTTGTACCCGTCCAATTACCCCACTCTTCCGAGCCGACCCGGTCTCTGCTCCACCCCCTCTGCCGATCTGGGGAGGGCTGCAGACTACCACAAACCTCCTCCAATACATGTGGAGTCGCCAGCTGCTTCTTTTCACCTGACAGTGAGGAGTTTCACCAGAGGGACGTAGCGCGTGGGAGGATCACGCCATTCCCCGAGTTCCCCCCCCCCCGAACAGACGCCCCAACCGACCAGAGGAGGCGCTAGTGCAGCAACCAAGGCACATACCCACATCCGGCTTCCCACCCGCAGACACGGCCAATTGTGTCAGTAGGGACGCCCGACCAAGCCGGAGGTAACACGGGGATTCGAACCGGAGATCCCCGTGTTGGTAGGCAAGGGAATAGACCGCTACACTCTCGGTTTTTTATTTTTTAATCATTCTCTAAAAACCGGTTTTGGTGACATGCCCATCAAACCCATCAAAAAGACATGCATGTTAGGGTTAATACTCCTGTCTGTGCCCCTGACCGAGGCATGGCGAGGCGAACCGGAGTTGGTCCCCGGGCGCTGCACGGCGGCTGCCCGCTGCTCCTAGCTACACAGCTAGGATGGGTTAAACGCAGAGGAAGAACTGCCTCACAGGGATTAATAAAGAAGTAAAAAAACAAAAAGTATGCCTGGTTATATTTTGCATCTTCAAGCAAAATGAACAAAGAGGCCTTTGTACACACCCCCCTTTCTCTGGCTCCATCCACCACTGGCCTAAACAACTGGAGATTGAAGATGACCCAAAAATCAGTGTGAGGTCTTTCACATGGACGGACTGTCCCGTCCGTCCTCACACACCCTCACCTCCTGCTCGTGCGGTACTAAACGTTATGCTCACAGGGCGAGGGAGAACTCGCTGACCAATTTCGAAATACAGCTGTTGCGTTGCTCCTGCAAATACTGAAATACCATGCACCCTGTCCTCTATATATCACACACATCAAAACCCGTTTTTTATTCAAAACCCATCATGAAGATGAAAAAAACATCAAATTCCAGTACATCAGCGAGTCAGATTGATCTAACGCTGAAAGTCAACCGAGACGGCTCCATTTTCTCCACATCTGTCAGAAGGAATACCCAGTCCCACTGCCGGGGAGCTGAGGCCAACAGGAGATATAACATTAAAGGGAAATTTCGCCAATTTTTATGTGGCTGTCCAATCAGTGTTGAGCACAAATGGAGTCAGCTGAAGCAATAAGTTCCTCGGTGCGTGCTATATTAACCGAGAAATCTGAATTTTCCTGGTCGTGGAGCCATGCCGGCAGGGCCTACACGTACCAGGATGCATTGCATGTGATTTTCTGACTCTCGAACCACAAATCCTTCCAAAGCCTGCCCAGCCCGTGGAGGCACGGTAATGAAAATCATCAGATGGTCCGTTTTCTGTGTCCAACTTAACGTTACACTCGGGTCCCGAAAGCGCTTCTCCTCCAAATATGAATTGGTAGCATCATGCCCACAACCTTAAAACAGGCATTTCAGATTAGATTGGAAGTCTCGGGACAAGTCATGAAAACGCCACACAACGTGCACTGGAGGTTGCCTACCTTCGACTGCGTGGCGCAGGGCTGTCTTGCGCCCCCTCTTGGGTTCATCACAGATCCACTGCTCGCAGCACTGTCCCCGGACTTTGACCCGGCGTGGGGTCTGGCACCACACCCGTGGCGGCTGGGACTCTGTGCAAAGTCCAACACAGCCGATGGCACCATTCACACACACACACTGGTATTTACAGCTTGGCTTGAAGCTCTGCCCGTTACGATAGATGACACCGTCATGCTCACAGCCAGTGCCCACCATATCTGACAGGGAGGAACGACAGGCAACCACACGTGATGAAAATATACAGGGTGAATGACAAAAAGCTGCATTAATGATCTAAGTATGACTGAAAAGGTTCTTTTAAAAGCCTCCATATCCTTTATCCTTATTACAAGGTACAACCAAAAAACATGTTTATGTGATCTGACGCGATTTAATTCGAACTGAATGTGCTGTTTGCATCGCAGAATATGATTCATGTGACAATTGTTCTGATTCATCTCTTAACTTTCAGCTTTGTTTGGTTGTTAGTTGGTTTCGGTGAGTGACACTTACATGCACACACTCCTTTTTCGTACCTAGGCTTGTCCGAGCTGTAGTCACAGTACAATCCCTTGTGATAGTCGCAGGTATCCGCCTCATTGCAAACCTCGCCCACCTGCCTGGCGCAGGCCTTGCAGCAGTCGCAGCCGTCCATGAGAAGGCTCACCCCCGGGGGACAGCTAGGGGGCACTTTGGGACACTCGCAAGGCCACTTGCAGTACTGTGTCCGGTTGTACAGCTCCAGAGTTGTGGTTTGGGCGGCCACGGTAGGCGGCATGGCAGTGGAATTCTGGGAGGAGGCCTGGAGAGCAGAGGACGGACCGAGCGTGAGTGCACTTTGCTCAATAGCAATATTGTATAACAATATAATATAATTTCAAAAAATGTTCAAGCATTTCAGACTTCTATCAGGTACGTCTATGGGGACACCTTGTTAATTCATATTGCAGGGTAACCAGTGACTACTTTGTCAGCAGTGGCGCTGATATTATATGGATTCCTCTGCAGCAAAGAGTGCCGCACAGCAGGCCACACAGGTCACATTCCTATGTGCCTCTATGTGTGGAAAGCATCAAAAAAACCAGCAGCTACTGCATTAGAAAGATTTGACCCCTGCGGCAAGGCAATATTCTTAATGTCCCTAATCTCAAATCCTTTCATATTCAACCTGTTGCCCCTGTCTCGGTTAATCACGGGCCTAAAGCCCCAAATCCCATCCCGGCTTCACGCCGCCTCGACGGTAGCAGACACGGCAGGCCGGCTACCGTCTTGTGTAAATGTGGACGGGTGTGCGGAGAAACTGAATCGGAGCATAAAACGGAGACTGTAACGGCATGAATATGCAGCAAGGTTGGAGAACCCATGGAGATAATCTCCTCACATCAGGGACAATGTCTTGTCCGTCTTGTATTGACATAACATTTAAGCAGTGGGAACTATGTCGTTAACTGCAACCACAAAAGCAGGAGTTCATCCATGTTTAGCGGTTACACAATCCCCTCACTAGAACTCGCATGACACACACACACATGCACATATTTGTGTTACTCTGAACGAGCTGTTGCGCCTCCAGAGCCGAGATCACAAAAGAAAACAGTTTTGCAGCGCTTCAGAACAGATGTGTTGGCTGAACGGGCCACAAGGGGGACATTAACAGTCGGTACTGATGAGGTTGCTGTAGGGCTGTTGGCTGCAAGATCCCGACTGAGAAAACTGGCCGGTCTTTCACCTCAGACAACAAACACCACTGTTTACAGGTTTCTGGGCCTGTTATGAGGACACAGTGTGCTCGAGAAAAGTGCCGGGATTGTCCCGGGTTTAACGTCGTTCGGGGAATTTATAGCTCAGTAACCAGCACACAGAACTGCGGTCCTACGGGACAGGATGCTCGCTCTACAGTGACATGTTGGCCTTAAATCTGGAGTCATGCTGAGACCACGACAGCCTGCGGCTGAACCCAATGGTGACGAGTGAGGAATCGTTTTGTCTACGTTTGAAGGTTTGAATGCAAACCCGAGGCAATGGACGCATACTTTAAACATATAATAGCTTTAAGATGCACTGAACTCAAAAGGGAAGAAATGTGGGACGTTGTAATTACACATTTAGGGCTTCCGACTCTTCTATGCCTGAGGAAGGTCGAGTGACCGAAATGTCACAAAAATAAACCATTGTTGTTTGGAAGTTACACGGTGTGTGGCGAGTTCTCATGTCCTTATCATGGGTCATCTTTTTCTCCTATGCACCATAGCAGAGGTAGCTTAGTTTTTGTTTTTTTCTGGATTTACACCCCGCCCTCCCTTTTCTCCCCAATTGTACCTTGCCAATTACCCCAACTCTTCTGAGCTGTCCCGGTCGTTGCTCCACCCTCCACCACCCACACCGACCCGGGGAGGGCTGCAGACTACCACATGCCTCCTCCGATACATATGGAGTCGCCAGCCGCTTCTTTTCACCTGACAGTGAGGAGTTTCACCAGGGGGACGTAGTTCATGGGAGAATCCCGCTACTCCCCCCAGTTCCCCCTCCCCTCTGAAGAGGCGCCCCGACTGACCAGAGGAGGCGCTAGTGCAGTGACCAGGACACATACCCACATCTGCCTTCCCACCCACAGACACGGCCAATTGTGTCTGTAGGGACGCCCGACCAAGCCGGAGGTAACATGGGGACTCGAACCGACGATCCCCATGTTGGTAGGTAATGTAATAGACCACTATGCTACTGGGACGCCCCCGAAGTAGCTTTGTTTTTTTTGTGTGTGTGACAAAACCCAAATTGCAAAGATTACAGTTGTTGGACAGATCATATGCAGCCACCATGTCTGACATGAAACCCAACACTGCAGATGGTCTGGTCCTGGAGAGGGTTGACGTCTTATTGAGGGCCTAACAGTCTCTGTACAAATGCATTAAACATGTCTTGAGAACAGACTGAGAACAACACACACACACACACACACACACACACACACACACACACACACACACACACACACACACACACAGAATCCATAATTAATTGCAGAACAAACAAAGCAGCATAATCATCCTCTTGTGTTCGGTGTGTCCTCCGTCGTTGCCCTCAGTTCGTTAATGCAAGCTTAATGGAGTTATGATCATAATAACAACAGTGTGCTACACAGGGAGCTGATACGGATAAATGAGCGCAATCACGGCCATGCCACTAAGCCATTCTTCAAAAGAGTTGGTTCAGCCTGCAGCGATCAGACATTAGGCTAATGATGTAAAAACAGTATCAGCAGAGAACCTGTCCGTCACCCTGACAGGAAACAGAGCCGAGTGCGGTGGGAGTTCCCCAACTTAATTATGCCAAATGCAATCACCATACTTGATGTGGTGATTTATCTTGAACAAATTCAGCCTGATCTCATCATTACCTGATGTTGAATTTTTTTTTATCATTGCCATGCAGGTGGCGGTGCAATACATCATTTATGTTAATCTGCACAAAAGACTATCTTAGAAAACCTAAGCTCCTTAACGTATGCCGCCGTAAGTGGGCCAAGAGGTCACAATTATCCGATGATGTCGGAATATCCGGATATCTTGAAGTTGGGCTAAATTGCACATCGAAGCAGCCCATAAACTTCACGTTTGGTTAACTGATGGTCTCCATTCTGACCTGAAATAGCAGCCATACTTTCAGCTAATAAACTCGGTGTTTACTCTGCACAGGGATTGATGGTCCCTTCTTCTCTTGCCAGTTTGATCTTTGCACCCTGTCCGTCCCTGGTCAGATCGGTCGGCCTACGTAAGCATGCTGCTTTTCCTCGGTTCAATTTGTGCTTGCATGGACAGACTTTCCCAGGGCCAGGGGGCAAATATTTGGGGAGGAGCACCCCCATAATGTTCAGCGGTTCTGGGGAAACTCTCGTGAGAAACGAAGATCAAAAATCCTTTCAGATGTTACCAGCTCTCAAAATAAGTGATATGACGTAAAACGTCTTATAAAACTCTTCCCAAATATGGACCTTTAACAGTAGCATGCCCTGCCACAGGGTATTGTTATTTAAGCATCCTCCTGATGGACAGCGATCTCGACAGCGTGCAAGTCAAAAGGCTGAGAGTTTAAATGTATTTTGAAGATGTAAATGTCCACTGTTCAAGTAAAATAGATGTGCATGCATGATAATGGTGCATGAGCAAAATCACAGTTTTTTTGTGTCTGCAGGCCACGGACGACCATTAAAGAGTCCATGTGAGTCCGTCCCAATTCACACCCTGCAAGAACTCAAGGCAGCCTTAGAAATTCGTGAAAACTTCTGTCAAAATCAAGAGTACACTTAAGCCATGTTATTTGAAGAAAAGGAATTCTCTGAAATATAACCGAGGCACAGTTTGTGGAGTAAAGGAAAAAAGAAAAGAAAAGAAAAGAAAAGAAAAGTGAGAAGACCTAATTAAGGAGCCTAATGATAGTTTCAGTCTACATCCTCCTAGCATGGGTTCTCACTGGTAGAGGCAGGCACTGATATCTATTTTAATCATCTAAAGCCCTGTTTTTCAAAGAGCGATTTTTGGACATAATAAGTCACGCTAGCATTTAACTTTGCAGTTATCGTTTATTGTTTTGTTGTTGTTTTATCTTTCAGATTGTGTTTGCTGTTGTTATCTACAATCACAAATACTTCCCCAGTTAAGGCAAAGAGCTGTCAAGCATCAAGGGCTGAACTGTCATCTCTGATGCTGCACCAGCAGACAGACAGACAGACAGACAGACAGACAGACAGACAGATAGACAGATAGATAGATAGATAGATAGATAGATAGATAGATAGATAGATAGATAGATAGATAGATAGATAGATAGATAGATAGATAGATAGATAGATAGATAGATAGATAGATAGATAGATAGATGGATAGATAGATGGACGGACGGACGGACGGACGGACAGATAGATGGACATAGACAGACAGACAGACAGATAGACATAAAGACAGACAGATAGATAGATAGATAGATAGATAGATAGATAGATAGATAGATAGATAGATAGATAGATAGATAGATAGATAGATAGATAGATAGATAGATAGATAGATATGAATGGATGTTAGATATTGAGGCATTTCCTAAACAACCACACGGTGGCAGTAAAACATAATGAACAACGACCCAGTGAGTTGCGGCTGCCAGCATCACACGCAGTCCCGAAGCAGTTGGATGGCGATATTCTTTCCCTCTGAGATAATCCAGTCAGAGATCAACAACAAACGATGGACGCCTGCACTTTTACAGAAACACCTTTGTCTAAAGTTCTTTGTTTAATAAACAAAGTTACTTGTTGCTACAATCTAACCACAGGTGCTGATCCTGGAATATTATCTCGCAACCAGAAGGTATTTCATGAATCAAACAGCCACTAAAATCCGTTCCTTTCAAACGACCTCCCTCCGAACCGAGCCATATCCGTCCCGCAGCCTACGTTAGCGCCAGATAAACGCGCAGCCGCCTCAACTTTTTAACCGCATTGTGCGTCTCACCTGTTGAATCCCGGCTGCTATCAGAATCCATGACAGGAGCCAACTCATCACTGGTGACGAATAGCAAATTCATTGAATCCAGAATGAATTCCGTTTTAAAACCAAAACAGGTCGCCTCCCGAAAGCCTCCCGCATCCTTCTCCTGCCGCTGTCATCTGCGCGCATCGCCGCCTCCCCGGCCGGAGACGACATTAAGAAGACGGTGGTGACGTCATCGGGGACGAGCCTCGTCTATCCCGCTTTCAACTGTGTTGACGGAATTTGTATCCCCAAGACAATTGTGTGGCCCAGCGGGCCCGATATGATCCGTGGCGTCGCGGGAATGCGCATGCGTTCATTTAAGGCGGACCTTGATATTACATTTCCATTTCGCTTGAGGAAATGAAAAAAAAGAAAGAAGAAAAAGACAAAAGAAATAGTACCATGCAGGTGGTCTAAATCGATTTTATTTATCATTATTTTTTAGATTATCACCATGTTTTTACAAACAAAGCAGCATACCGGAAGCACGCTAGTAGCAAATCCCTCGCTCGCTGTGTGCTACTTTGTAACCGTATTGATGATGTAAAATTAGTTGGAATAAAAAGTAGTCGGATAATCTCAAAAAAGCGGTGGGGGGGGGGGGGGGGAACAATCGCGTTCCCGCGACGCCACAGATTCTATGGGGAACATAGTCTTTTAGAGGATACAAAAATTTGCGCAACATGGCCTGGAAGGACCGGCAACTCTGGTGGTTTAGGCGTGTCTGCAAACCAAGGACTTCCAATAAGCCATCATCGCCATCAAACCTTAGTGGCAACGGTTCTTACAGTCTTATATCGTTACTGAGCTGAGCTGCCACAGGTTCCAAGAAATGATAGAAGTAGAAATAAACACTTCCATAAATCCAGCAAAGTAAATCACTGAAGATAAAAGATAAAATCTTCATAAAAGTGATTGAATCCGTAGTTTGGGTAATTTCCTCTCGAACTGTCTGGTCTACAGATGGAAGATTTAAAAAGGAATGATGCTGTCTGTATTAAAGTCTGTGACTTTGTGTTCCTTGAGATTTCCCGGAAAATTAAATAGTTTTCTGGTTCGCGAGCACATACACAGAGGGCCCCTCTCTTTCTCACACGTGTCAGGTCTGCTGGTGAGAACATTAGCTATTCAGCTTAAACACGGCACTTTTAAAATGCTCTTACGTTTGAGAGCTTGTATTAAATAAGCATTGTGTGGTTTGAATGTTTTATTGTCCCAGAGTGCAAGTGAGACTGCAAACACACACACACACACACACACACACACACACACACACACACACACACACACACACACACACACACACACACACACACACACACACACACACAGAGTGCTCACCATCCTAAGAGTCAGGGAGCCCTGGCCCATTTTCTCTCAAACACTCAAGACAATGCTCCCCATCTATTGTCTCAAAACTGGCAAGGTGTGGGATTAAGCCAGATCCATTCGACCGTGGGCCGTGACAGAGACAGCTCCAGTATCACCAGGTTTCAGTCCTGGTTCAGTCCACGACGTCGCTGCACGCATAGTTAAAGGCAGACTACTTCCAGCCCTAATGGGCTCGATTGTGTGTGTTATTTTCAGGAACGTCTTCGTCGTGCCTGTGAGCTAACCAAGACCACATGGAAAGAATCCTTAGTCTGCAACGAAAGATCAATCTGAGAAGCATGCTGCAATTCAACATAGACTGCAACCAACAGATTCAGCTCCCCTATCTGCTGAGCTGTTGTCATGCACACCATATTGGAAATGAAAAACACGTGTGTGTCATGCTAATATGCTGAAGCCTTGTTTTGTGTGGTCTAGTTAGCTGGCCACATCTACCTCAGCTGATGTACTGCCTGTTGCCTCAGTCTGACTGTTGTCCCCCAATTGTCCTGCAGAGGATGATTTGGTGATGTTGCACGTTTGACTACAAGGTCCTCCAAGTGCTGTGTGACTCAGAGGAATGACTTGTATCATCTGGCCAGGTCCTATTGGAGGGATGTAGTTGTGTTGATTGAAAACCATATTGCTCTTTTCTCTGATGTAGCAATTCAGACCACCGTACTGCAACACAATAGTTGACATGGGTGACTGTCCTCCTATTATATATGCTTTCTGCTTCCGGTGTGGGAAGACTGTGGCGCGAATTCACATTTGCAGCGGCCTCACCCAGTGCTGGTGTGGGAAGATGGCAGCGCGAACTTGCGTTTGCAGCGACGTCACCCAGTACATCCATCCATGCAGTGTCCTTGTCCACGTCTGCGTCTTCGTTTGATGGCTGGGGAGAGCTGGCATGGATTGGCTGGGGGAGCTTGGTCTGCTGTGTCCTGTGGGCCCAGGGACCACGGCCCTGCCCGGAGCTGTGCCGAAGAAGAAACACCAAGGGCGGTCTGACAGGAGACAGAAGCGGGGCAGGCTAAGCTAACTGCTAGCCCATGCACACTGGCAGTTACGATAACACCGAGGGCGGTCTGGCGGTGGCCTCGCCTAGCGTTGACTGTGTTTTTGGCGTCGTCGGTTGGAGTGTGGGGAGGTGTGTCGAAGGTGTCTGGCTGGGAGAGCTGATGTTGGTTCAGCTGGGGTAGCCTGGCCTGCTGCATCCAGTGGGCCCAGGGCCCTGCCTGGAGCTGCACCCGAGGAGGAAACACCGAAGGCGGTCTGATAACTGCTAGCCCATGCAGACCGGCAGTTTCAACAGTCATCCTATGTTCGTTCTCTTGGACCGTGATTTTTTTTGTAGCTTGATATGTGTTTTCATCTTTGTGTTGCACTGCTGTGAGCTGGGGGAAACGATATTTCATTTCATGTACACAAGAACATGAAATGAAACAACAAATAAAGTGTTCCTGATTCCTGATTCTGGTGTGAACCTCACAAAAAGGGCTGTTATGCAGAGAGAGGCTGAGTATTCAGAACAACACGGCCTTGCCATATCTAGTTCCAGTTTGTGGACTTCACCCTTCTTGTCGGCGCCAAAAGCGGATGACATGCCATGTGTTTTCACAGATTAAATAAATTAAACAGTTAAACAGCCGAGTCAGATTCAAGTCCTCTTTTTCGGATGGAAGATTGTCTTGACAGGGTTGGGGCTGATTTCTCCGTTACCGAGTCAGAGCTGCTCAAGAGTTCCAGGCAAGTTCTCTTGACCCCGCAAGCTTCTGAAGTTTCTGCATTTGCTATTCCAGACAGCTTCCTTCAGAAAGGTGCCATTTCGGGAGTGCAATGCTCTTGCCATTTTCCAACAGCTAATGCATCCGGTGCCGTCTGGAGCGGCAAACTGGCGGGCCTATTTGGATGATGCTGTGGTGTGCTCCTGGGATTGGAAAAACCATACGGAAACTTTGCCTGCTGTGTTTCAGCGCTTAAGAGATGCCTCTTTTTAACCCGTAATCTTGCAAAACGTTAATTTGCAAAGGCAACCGTTACTTATCATTATCAAATAGGTTGATCGATTCAGGGGTTATGGCAATTGTTGAGCTGCCCATCTCCACCAGCTAAACGTGAATTGCACCGTTTCCTCGGTCCTCGGTTACTGTGGACTCTGCAAGAACTTTGTGTTCCTTATCTGACCTCCTGCAATATCACCGCCTAACTTCACTTTGCTATTTAAGCTTGACGTAGATGCAAGGGGTAGGCCATATTAAAAAAATACAGTGCAGTTCTTATTTGGCCAGCATGTTAAGTTGTCATGCTTTCCTCATATAATTCTTGCATAACAGTGTATACCGTATATATTTTGCTTCTTATTTGTTGAGCACTTTCCCTACCATTGAGTGTTTCTTTTAACAAAGTTTTGTTTTGTTTTTTTTCTCTGGGATAGGCTCCAGCATCCCTGCAACCTGAGAGCAGGATAAGCGGTTCGGGTAATGGATGGATGGATACTATAATGATCCCCGTAGGGAAATCCTCCTCTGCATTTAACCCATCCTAGCTGTGTGGCTAGGAGCAGTGGGCAGCCTCTGTACAGCACCGGGGGACCAACTCCAGTCCATCTTGCAATGCGTCGGTCAGGGACACAGACAGGAGTACTAATCCTAACATACATGTCCATTCGATGGTGGGGGAAACCGGAGCACCCAGAGAAAAACATGCAAACGACACACAGAGGACGACCTGGGATGACCCCAAGGTTGAAAAACCCCGGGGTTCGAACACAGGACCTTCGTGCTGTGAGGCGACAGCACTAACCACTGGGCCACCGTATATATATATATATATGTGTGTGTGTGTGTGTGTGTGTGTGTGTGTGTGTGTGTGTGTGTGTGTGTGTGTGTGTGTGTGTGTGTGTGTGTGTGTGTGTGTGTGTGTGTGTGTGTGTGTGTGTATATATATTGTGTGTTTATTTTCCCCCTTATCTTTCTTGTCTTATGAAAACTATAAGCCATATCACATGAGTGTATGTTCTTAGTCTGTCAGTGATAGTTTGTGTATACTTGCCTGTATCATGAATGGATGTTCTTGATGTGTGTGTGTGTGTGTGTGTGTGTGTGTGTGTGTGTGTGGATGTGTGTCTTGTGACTGTGACTGACTCATTGTACTTGTGTAAAGTGGGTGTTTATGGGACGCATTGTTGTGCTGTGCTGAACTGTGTCTCTGTCTCTTGCCATGTCTGGAATTATTTATAGAGACGTCCAAACTGTCCACACCACATTGCTGTGATTGGTTCCTGTAGTAGGCTGCCTGGAGAATTTTCAAGCCCCTGGAGGGTTTTTAGGCCATTGTCCTTCAAATTCTCTAATTTTTTTATACGTGTAAATAAAGAAAAGAAACGAAACGTTTTCTATACTTTGTTCACATTAGGTTATGCAGTGTTTAAAGTCATGTGTGTTTACTTGTGCGATTATGGGCCCTTTCTTACTAAAAAGCACACAGGAATTTCATAGGGGATATTTATGGATGGTGGCACAGTGGTTAGCGCGGTCGCCTCACAGCCAGAAGGTCCTGGGTTCGAGCCCTGGGGTAGTCAAACCTTGGAGGTTGTCCCGGGTCGTCCTCTGTGTGGAGTTTGCATGTTCTCCCTGTGTCTGCGTGGGTTTCCTCCGGGGGCTCCGGTTTCCTCCCACAGTCCAAAGACATGTAGGTCAGGTGAATCGGCCGTACTAAATTGCCCCTAGGTGTGACTGTGTGTGTGTGCGTGTGTGTGTGTATGTGTGTGTGTGTGTTGGCCCTGTGATGGCCTGGCGGCCCGTCCAGGGTGTGTCCCCACCTGCCGCCCAGTGACTGCTGGGATAGGCTGCAACATCCCTGCGACCCTGACAGCAGGATAAGGGGTTTGGATAGTGGATGGATGGATGTTTGTGCATGAAGAAACCATGTTGTATGAGCTTTATAACCCAACTGGTACAGACCATCATAATACTTCACCATGAAACCTGGCTGTTTCATATTCAGTAAATATGTGTTTCAAGGTAAATTCATATATTACACTGAAGAAGGTCATGTATGATTTTTATAGCCTGGCCACATTATCCTAATACTTACCTATTCCACCCTCTGTACGGCACATGTATGTTGTCGATATGACACTTGAGTCTGTGCCACTGCAAATGTTGTATGTTTTCTATGTCAGCCCCTTTTTTAGGTTTTTTAATACACTGTGGGTGCACTTTTAATTTGAAAGTTCAATGTTTGCTTTGCAATTCTTCCATCGCTTCAAGTAAATATAGATTTCTCCAAATCAAACCACGGGCAATTTATGACACTACACTGCAACACACACACAATTACACAGACCTACTTTGTTATAGCGTTACACGTGTTTCACATCTTACGACACCAAGTAAGCTCATTATTTCAGCTAAAAACACACAAAGCAGCTATTTCCCAAGTCAACCAGTTAAAATTATTACTGACTTCTCCAAATATTTACTTTTACAAAAAAAAAAGGAAAACAGGTGTGGTAAATCTCAGCCACGGCCGGCACAGAGACCCACACTACCATGGTGACGGCCTGGATTAAAATAAAGGACAAAAACAAACCATTTAAAAGACAAAACAAAGGACACTGATGCTAAAAGTCTGCTCTGTGTGTGTGTGTGTGTGTGTGTGTGTGTGTGTGTGTGTGTGTGTGTGTGTGTATGTCTGTGTGTTTGGGTTGTGGACCTGCTGTCCTGAGTGCGTCTAATGAGCTCAGGATGGATAAATTGGCTCCACACCACAAAGACACAAGCCACCACAATACAAAGAAGAAGAAAACCCCCACGACAGCATGCCGAGTAATCCCGGACATGAACAGAATGTTTAAAGCTAAAACGTCTGCGGTAACCAAAACAACCAATTTTTTTTTCAACACGAGAGCACGAGAGTACTATTACCCTTCGAGCTTTCTCTTCGGCTATGTCTTCCCATTCATCCCTGCCGCTCCTTAAAGAGACGCCAGCTAGTTGTTGAATGTGTGAGTGTGTTTTGGTCTGCATATTGCACGGCTTTGGGCTGGGGGAAATTACATTTCGTTTCACATCACGTGTGCAAGTGAAACAACAGATAAAGTGTTCCTGATTCCTGATATTAGTCATTCGTACTTACATACAATGACATTTACTCTCTGCATTCAACCCATCCTGGCTGTGCAGGAGCAGTAGGCAGCCGCCGTGCAGCACCCGGGGACCAACTCCAGTTCTTCTTTCCATTGCCTTGCTCAGGGGCACAGGTAGGAGTATTAACCCTAACATGCATTTCTTTTTCTTTCTTTTTTTACCCCCCTTTTCTCCCCAATTATACTTGGCCAATTACCCCACTCTTCCGAGCCGTCCCGGTCGCTGCTCCACCCCCTCTGCCGATCCGGAGAGGGCTGTAGACCACCACATGCCTCCTCCCATGCATGTGGAGTCACCAGCCGCTTCTTTTCACCTGACAGTGAGGAGTTTCACCAGGGGGGATGTAGCGTGTGGGAGGACCACGTTATTCCCCCCAGTTCCCCACCCCACCCCGGGCAGGCTCCCCGACCGACCAGATGAGGCACTAGTGTAGCAACCAGGACACATACCCACATCCGCCTTCCACCTGCAAACACGGCCAATTGTGCCTTGTAGAGATGCCCAACCAAGCCGGGGGTAACACGGGGATTCGAACCGGTGATCTCTGTATTGGTAGGCAATGGAATAGACCGCCACGCCACCCAGACACCCCATGCAAGTCTTTTTGATGGTGGGTGGAAACCGGAGCACCTGGAGGAAACCCACGCAGACACGGGGAGAACATGCAAACTCCACACAGAAAGGACCTGGGATGGCCTGGGGGTTCGAACCCAGGACCTCCTTACTGTGAGGCAACAGCGCTAACCACTGGGCCTTAAACCAGATGATGCTGACCATGCACATGAAGCTCTAGTGTTTTTTCTTGGATCATTTCTGGGTCTGCAGGTCTTCAGGATCTGCATGGTTAAGAGCACATGGCGTACAGCGATCCCTCACCTCTGCATCTGACTCAATGTATGGTAAATTATGGCCTGTTGTGGGTCCTCTCTGGATTCACGTCTGGCAGCGTTCATGGAAATTTGCCCAAGGAGGTTTGTTAAAGACTAACCCTGTCTCGTGCACTGCCCCGTGCATGGCTAAAGGTTATTTATGAAGTGCCTCTCCCAAAGAGAAAGCATTCGCCAAGGAAATGACTAATTGCAGACACGCACTCTTTCCTAGATAACAACGGGGCGACTGCCCAGGGACAGCCAAAGATGAGAGCGCTACCTAAAAATGATAGCGATGCCCTCCACGTTGTGCACAATGTGCCTTCAGACGTGGCTGTAAATGGAGGGATAATTAACTAAAACTTAATTGAACTCCAACAGCGATGAAAAGAAACGACTCTGCCGTGCTCTTGGAAGCTGCGAGGGGTTCAAATTTCTCTGCATAGATGACAAGCAGCAGAGCGTGTCTGCAGTTGGAAAATGTGGAAATTGCACAGTATAAAAAGTTGGTCTGAGGAAGTGCTGTCAAGACATTACTTTGGTTTACGAAGTCGGTACATTTTCCTACAGGGTTCGACAGTGACAGCAATGGAATTTGTGTGTGTGTGTGTGTGTGTGTGTGTGTGTGTGTGTGTGTGTGTGTGTGTGTGTGTGTGTGTGTGTGTGTGTGTGAGACATATTAATATTGATTAATTTGGCTGTTGTTGATGTTTGAGTATAGCAATTTTGTCTTCATTTAGAAGATTACCTTTTCCACAACCTATCTATCACCGCTATGTCTTCATATATGTTTTATATACTGCTACAATCTGTACTTCATAAGTGTCAGAATTGTGTAGGACCGGTAAGTTTGACCGTGCTGTGTGTTGGTTACCATTACTTCTGTGTTGTATAACGTGTATGTCTGCATGTACTTCTACTATGTTTCTACTAATCTGTAATTCATTAGTCTCAACTCTATGGAGGACGTACACGTGTTACCATACCTGAACTTAACGCACTGCATATGTGTGTTGGATTCATCATTCCATCCATTTGGGGGGGGGGGGTTGCTAGAGCCGATCCCAGCATGCATTGGTGCAAGTGCGGCTCTACCCCTGGACAGGGGGGCCCACTCCGTGGCAGCCTAATTGATTCAGACAGAACAGATAGACATGTGTGATTTTACCACAACACTTCCATATGAGCTGTGTCATTAAGACGCCTCTGCTGGTATCGATCACACGGTACGTTACGTTTCCGGAAAGTTTGGGACCCGTCAGCGTTATATTTTTGGCACTATAGAGAAGGAAAGCCTCCAGCTGTTGCGGGTCCTCCAGCGCTTTGAAGTCCTCTTTACGTCTTCCTCTCTTCCAGTAAAGGTACTTACTGATCACAACCCCCCCGGTGTTACCTGAGCCGCACGCACAGCAGCAAAGCAGCGTGTGACGCCCTTGGTTCGTGTTGCTAATGGCGCCACTTTGGAGATCAAACGCAAAACAGTCTTGACGACAATATCCGCCGTCGTGATAACGGTGGTCACAAAATAGGTTAATAAATGCATGCAACCGGGCTACGTATGTGGGGCTGAAGTAGCGCTGCACGATTTGGTGAAAAAGTCATGTTGCGGGTGTTGCGGGCAATATCGCGATTTGCGATCGCGATATATAGTGTAACGTGCACGGATAAGTGGACACGCTGGCCGCTGCCTGGCGGGTCTGACCCTTTAGTCTAGCGGGTAGCGAGGCCTCCTGCGGTGCGGGCGATACGGGTTCGCGTCCCGGCCGCGGCAGTTCCTGCGGTTGCGTTGTCCCCCGAATTCGCTACAACGATAAACAAACTTACACATATACAAATAATGCACATTTGTCGTGTTGCCGTGACATGTAGTGACTTTCATGTTGCGTGTTTTACACAGTGCCTCTCTCTGCTCGGTGTCGCTGAGCTCGAATCCGAAACATCGCCATATAATAGAGGACGTGTTTGTTGTCGTTTTTTGCAGCCATTCTCATCAGCGTTAACCTGCTCGTTGTCGTCGGTATCCATTTCCTCCTTCTTTCCGGTCCGCACACAGCACACCGGATAGTCATGTGACCGTAGACTGCACGCGCTTCACTGCCTAAAGAGAGGCTGATTGATCAGCTCTTAATTACGGGCGTAGACATGCAGACTGCACACAAACAGACGTTCACACACGCACATGCTATTATTTAATTAAAATGGCAGCCTTTTGCGGTTATATAACTGCACAGGTTGACATCGCGATTGTGATTAGATTAATCATGCAGCACTAGTTTGAAGATGTTTCACCATTCATCAGATGGTAGGTAATGGTAGTGGTAGGTAATAGTAGTAGTAATGGTAGTGGTAGGTAATGGTAGTGGTAGGTAATAGTAGTAGTAATGGTAGTGGTAGGTAATCGTAGGTAATGGTAATAGTAGTGGTAGTGGTAGGTAGTCGTGGGTAATCGTAGGTAATGGTAGTGGTAGTGGTAGGTAATCGTAGGTAATGGTAGGTAATGGTAATAGTAGTGGTAGTGGTAGGTAATGTAATAGTAGTGGTAGTGGTAGGTAATGGTAGTGGTAATGGTAGGTAATGGTAGATAATTGTAGTGGTAGGTAATGGTAATAGTAGTGGTAGTGGTAGGTAATGGTAGTGGTAGATAATGGTAATAGTAGTGGTAGTGGTAGGTAATGGTAGTGGTAATGGTAGGTAATGGTTGTGGTAGTGATAGGTAATGGTAGTGGTAGGTAATCGTAGGTAATAGTAGTGGTAGGTAATCGTAGGTAATAGTAGTGGTAGTGGTAGGTAATGGTAGTGGTAATGGTAGGTAATGGTAGGTAATGGTTGTGGTAGTGATAGGTAATGGTAGTGGTAGGTAATCGTAGGTAATGGTAATAGTAGTGGTAGTGGTGGGTAGTCGTGGGTAATGGTAGGTAATGGTAGTGGTAGGTAATGGTAGTGGTAAGTAATGGTAATGGTAGTGGTAGGTAATGGTAATGGTAGTGGTAGGTAATGGTAATAGTAGTGGTAGTGGTAGGTAATGGTAGTGGTAGTGGTAGGTAATGGTAATAGTAGTGGTAGTGGTAGGTAATGGTAGTGGTAGTGGTAGGTAATGGTAATAGTAGTGGTAGTGGTAGGTAATCGTAGGTAATGGTAGTGGTAGTGATAGGTAATGGTAGTGGTAGGTAATGGTAGGTAATGGTAATAGTAGTGGTAGTGGTAGGTAATGGTAGTGGTAATGGTAGGTAATGGTTGTGGTAGTGATAGGTAATGGTAGTGGTAGGTAATCGTAGGTAATGGTAATAGTAGTGGTAGTGGTAGGTAGTCGTGGGTAATGGTAGTTAATGGTAGGTAATGGTAGTGGTAGGTAATGGTAGTGGTAAGTAATGGTAATGGTAGTGGTAGGTAATGGTAATAGTAGTGGTAGTGGTAGGTAATGGTAGGTAATGGTAGTGGTAGTGATAGGTAATGGTAATAGTAGTGGTAGTGGTAGGTAATCGTAGGTAATGGTAGTGGTAGTGATAGGTAATGGTAATAGTAGTGGTAGTGGTAGGTAACCGTAGGTAATGGTAGGTAATGGTAGGTAATGGTAGTGGTAGGTAATGGTAGTGGTAAGTAATGGTAATGGTAGGTAATGGTAATAGTAGTGGTAGTGGTAGGTAATGGTAGTGGTAGGTAATGGTAGGTAATGGTAATAGTAGTGGTAGTGGTAGGTAATGGTAGTGGTAATGGTAGGTAATGGTTGTGGTAGTGATAGGTAATGGTAGTGGTAGGTAATGGTAGGTAATGGTAATAGTAGTGGTAGTGGTAGGTAGTCGTGGGTAATGGTAGGTAATGGTAGGTAATGGTAGTGGTAGGTAATGGTAGTGGTAAGTAATGGTAATGGTAGTGGTAGGTAATGGTAATAGTAGTGGTAGTGGTAGGTAATGGTAGGTAATGGTAGTGGTAGTGATAGGTAATGGTAATAGTAGTGGTAGTGGTAGGTAACCGTAGGTAATGGTAGTGGTAGGTAATGGTAACAGTAGTGGCTGATGCATTGTTGTGTACATATGGCTTAAGGTGCAACATTAGGTGCAGTGTATTTGTCGCAGTTTAGCTGAGCTCCGGCTGTTGTGATACTCCAGTGTGAGTGTTATTATAAGGGAGGGAGTGCGGCGCCTCGTACTTGTATGGGCCTCTGTCTTTTCTGGACGGTGCCGCTGGGCCTCCTGTCTGCCTGTGCATGTGTTTTCTTTTCAGGAACAGTTCACTTCGGTGGGAAGCTGATTGGAGGCACCTGTGTGGGTTTAGGCAGAGCATATAAAAAACACATTGGCTGTGTCCAGAATCGTTCCCTTGTTCACTATGAAACACCCAATAGGGACTCTATAGGGGATGATAATAAATAGAGATTTCAGACGCTACCGACTCACCCGTGCACGAGCAGAGGCGAAGCACTGCATGGTGGTACTGTCAGCATATGGTGGTGCACATCCATTGGACGCTACATTTTCAGTTGCACTGTGGGAAAATTTGATGCCAGTAAACGGAATAAATTTCACAGAATTGCTTGTTTTGTTACACGTTGCTCCCTGGCGTCGTTTCCCTGTTTGTATTGTGTGTATTGTATGCCTTTGCTCTCTTGTTATTGACGTATTTTGTGCTTGTGGGGTTTTTTTTTTAGCCTCTGTTTACTTTCCCTTCAAGTGGTTCCTGTCGCCCTCCAAGCAGCTGCTGTGAATAAAAAAATGTTCTTTAATGACTTGCCTCATAAAAATATAGTTTAAATAAATAAATAAATAAAATGTGGACGCTCAAACAGAATGGAGGAACACACACACACACACACACACACACACACACACACACACATACACACATACACACACGCACCATGTTCTTTATTCGCTTTGTGCTGTGACTCAGGAGCCGCAATGAGTATTCTGTAATTCTTTTAACCTTATTTGATACAGTTGTTTTACGGCTTCAGAAATACTGTGTCCAATAATCATGCCGTTGAAGCTAATTGAATTGAAATGAAGACAGACAGAGAGAGAGAGAGAGAGAGAGAGAGAGAGAGAGAGAGAGAGAGAGAGAGAGAGAGAGAGAGAGAGAGAGAGAGAGAGAAATAAAGAAAGAGAGAGAGAGATTAGAGCAGGAAAGAGAGAAAGATGAGAAATGAGCACATTGTCAAGGATCAAGGTGCCCCTGGTCTGAACCCTGACTATTTACTGACACTCCTCTAATCCCTGTCAGAGAGCTGTCATCCTCACAAGTGATCTGAGCTGTTCTCTCTCTCCACTGCTCAGGATGACCTGACCCTGCACAATGTGCCTGTCTGACTGACTCACTGTCTGACTGTTTGTCTGTCTGTCTGTCTATCTGACTCACTGTCTGTTTGTCTGTCGCTCTGTCTGTTTATCTGATTGACTGTCTTTCTGTCTGTCTGTCTCTCCTCCTGTCTGTTTCTCTCTCTCTCACGTACACACACACACACACACACACACACACACACACACACACACACACACACACACATTCATGTACTTCTATCTTTGAGGACCCCTCATTGACTACATTTATTTCCTAGCCATTAATCCTAACCTTTACCATCAAAACTACAACCCTAACCTTAACCCTTACCTTAACCTTATCATAATTCTAATCCTAAACTCAAGTCCTAACCCTAAAATAAACCCTTGAAGAAGTGAGAACCAGCCAAAATATCCTCACTTTGCAAAAATGTCCTCACTCTGATGATTAAAATAACTCAAATTGTTCTTCACAAAAGTGGAAGTTCAAGCACACACACACACACACACACACACACACACACACACACACACACACACACACACACACACAGACACACACGGCGCAGGGCTTTTAACTCTTCATTAAAACAATGCAGAAACGGGGAAAACACGCGTCGGGCTCCAGATGGTTTCACTCATCTCCAGATGCGTCTGTCGTTCATTTGCTGCTGCGACACAATGGAGGCCGTGAGTGTCAACCCAGCAGAGCTTCGCGTGGACCGACGCATCCTTCCGCAGCGAGACCGGATGATGCCACGCGGGCCCAGTTGTCTGTGGGAAACACAACACGTGTTGCGAGGCAGCGCGAGGCAGCGCGTGCTTGTTGTGGTCGCCGTGCATGTGGTGAGAAGATCCCAGGGATCTTAAAGAGACCCCGTCATGAGGCTCGGCCCCAAGGCCCCGAGTCTGCTCTGATGACGTGAAAGCGGTGCAGTCAATGGCTCCAGGATAAAGGCTGACCCGAGATCGGTTGTAAGGTGAGATCTATTGCATTAAAAAGGGCGTTTTTCACAGCGCTCAGCGAGGCGGAGAGGGACGTTTGACAACTCAGATGTTAAACTGATAGTGATCTTGTGGTGTGTTTCCTTTGTGGTTTCCACTCACGATGGTTCAAATGGCGACGTCCCTTATCACTGTAGTCCCTTCAGCCTGCGCTGGCATAGCCAGAGTTAGCTGGCGGTGGGTATCAACGTTTTATTTTGCTTTGCACGGTGAGAATTTGCACTCGCACCCGGTAAATCTTGAGAGGCTGATCTATTCCTCTGGAGTGTCTGGACACCTGAGGGACAAGGACGTGAAAGTCAAGTCAATTTTATTTGTATAGCCTAATATCACAAATTCGCCTTAGTGGGCTTTACAGCATCCTGTCCTTAGACCCTCGCATCGGATAAGGAACAACTCCCTAAAAACCCTTTAACAGGGAGAAACCTCAGGGAGAGCAACAGAGGAGGGACCTCTCTCCCAAGACGGACAACTTGCAATGGATGTTGTGTGTACACAGTTTACAGAATACACCACTGAGAGAGGATAACAGGGCGCCCGGGTGGCGTAGTGGTCTATTCCGTTGCCTATGGGGATCGCCTGTTTGAATCTCCGTGTTACCTCCGGATTGGTTGGCGTCCTTACAGACACAATTGGCCGTGTCTGCGGGTGGGAAGCCGGATGTGGGTATGTGTCCTGGTCGCTGCACTAGCGCCTCCTCTGGTCGGTCGGGGTGCCTGTTGGGGGGGGATTGGGGGGAATAGCGTGATCCTCCCACGCGGTGCATCCCCCTGGCGAAACTGCTCACTGTCGGGTGAAAAGAAGCGGCTGGTGACTCCACATGTATGGGAGGAGGCATGTGGTAGTCTGCAGCCCTCCCCGGATCAGCAGAGGGGGTGGAGCAGCGACCGGGACGGCTCGGAAGAGTCGGGGTAACTGGCTGGATACAACTGGGGGGGGGGGGGCGGGGATTAAAAAAAAGGAAAGAGGATAAAAGAATTATAATTGAATTATAAAATATATGAGGAATATGAGGAGGATGCCAAGCAGTGTCCAGACACCGCCGGAACTGCCCAGGACCTGAGCCACGTGACCAGCATCACCACGTTAAAAAAACAAAACATTGTCACACATCTTAGTGAGAGAAGGATATACCATTAAAACAGGATAACAAAGTTATATGGATTTATAAGTCATATAAAAAGAAAACGTGATGAGGGGGATGCCAAGCAGTGTCCAGGTGGCGACCACCATCACCATGGAGACCTGGGAGGAGGACAGACTGCACGTGCACACAAGGGAGACTCGCATCACACCAATCACACACACAGAAGAAGAGTAAGGAGAAGTCATCATTCAGAAAGAGAGAGAGAGAAGAGAACAGTTTACAGTAAACAATAATCTATACTCTATAATCTCGTCGGCAGAACAGTGGTTGGTAAATCCACTGAGACAGAAACTGACCCGCCATGCAGTACAGGTTGGGAAGGCAACAACTAGTTTGTTTTGTTTTTGTTTTTTTTGAAAATTTTCCCCTTTTTTTCTTCCCAATTGTATCCGACCAATTACCCCACTCTTCCGAGCCAACCCGGTCTCTGCTCCACCCCCCCCCCCTCTGCTGATCCGGGGAGGGCTGCAGACTACCACATGCCTCTTCCGATACATGTGGAGTCACCAGCCGCTTCTTTTCACCTGACAGTGAGCAGTTTCACCAGGGGGGATGTAGCACGTGGGACGATCACGCTATTCCCCCCAGTTCCCCCCCGCCCGACCAGAGGAGGCGCTAGTGCAGCGACCAGGACACATACCCGCATCCGGCTTCCAAACCGCAGACACGGCCAATTGTGTCTGTAGGGACGCCCGACCAAGCCGGAGGTAACACGGGGACTCGATCCGGCAGTTCCCGTGTTGGTAGGCAACGGAGTAGACCGCCACGCTACCCGGACGCCGCAACTACTATTTGGTGGCCAATCGGTCCCTATTTTAGTTTAGACACCCACCCTCGTACTGCGTGCGTTCGCCAACTGCATCTCTCCGGCCGGCAGTCTCGAAGGAGACGCCTCCCCCACTTTCGTGACAAGGCGAAAACACATTCATGTGACGAACACAAGCCGACTCCGCCCCCCTCCCGAAGAGGGCGCTGCCAATTATTGCTGTTTCATCGAGCCCGGCCATAGTCGGATCTGACGAGACCGGGACGCGAACCCCGTCCCCAGTGGGCAACTGCGTCGACACAAATGCTTGGACCGCTACACCACCGCGGACCCGCCGCAGCTACTAGTTTGAAGTTTGGATTTAAAGGACTCTAACAGACTCTGATTGTCTGATGGCAGCAGGCAGGCTATTCCACAAGAACTGGGCCCGGTAGCAAAAGGCCCTGCCACCCGCTGACTTCTTTTTAACTTTGGGTACACACAGGAGCCCGGTATTTTGAGCGCCAGATTAGGGAGGTTTGACCATCAATGAGCGAAGCCTTTGCGACGTCTCGATGGGACTGGAAATCCCCCTCATTAAAACCTGCTCGGCAAACAGAAGTCAAACCATGTTTTGAAAATCTTCAAGCCCCAACGTCAAGTGGAGTTGCTAATCCTCTTTAAGGCGGGAGGCCCAGTTTACAACACCTAGACGTAGCAGGGAAACTGCTGAGGTGATGCAAAACAACGTCCCTTTGCAGCACACCACGACTGTGGGAAAGCCTTTTCAACACCATCACGCCTCTCTCTCGGTAAAACTCATTTGGGAGTGTGCAAAAGACCCGGAAATTATCAGCCGAAACGGCCCCATAAGCTGACATGCGACTTTGTGTTTTCATCACAATCATTATACGTGTTTCCTGGTAGTTTGCAGCCATAAACTACCCTTAAGGGTACAGTTTTATGTGAGTACAGCGGAGTCACAACCTGGAAAGAGGTTCCAGATCAAAGTGACGGTTTGCAGTTTTATCGCTGGCTGTAAAGAGAATGTGCCCATGATTATAAAGCTGTAAAGTTTTAAAGTTAGAGCCAACGTGTAATGAATAGTGTTCGTACGCCAAAATATCTTGGACATCTCTCAATCCTGCAGTTTATATGTCAGAATGAAAAACAAGCTTGAAAAATATGCTTTTGTGAGCCTTTATGAATTAGAGATTGCACCGCGTCGAAGGAAACTGGCTGTAACGTGCTAATAATGGCTTTATGTTTCCACCGGTTCTGCCATGGTCCTGCTTGGCCGAACAAATCAGACCTGCTGAAAACCTCCCCGCTTGAGCCATATACATGGCTTACTGAATCAGGACATGCTGAACTGTGTAGAGTGTGTACGCGTGTGTGTGCGTGTGCATGCATGCATATGTGTGTGTGAGACAGAGAGGTGGGAGGGGGGCATGGTGTGCTTTGCTCAGACCAGTCCAGTAATTATGCTAGCTTTATATAGCCGTGGTCTGGTCTGGGATTCATGGTGTAAGGAAAACATCTGCTGCTCTCTCCATAGCTCGGCGAAATCCTCCAGCTGCGCTTGAACCCGGAGCGCCGTTTCCCCCGCGCCGTCCTCCTCCTCCGCGGGGTTCGAGGGACCTGCCAAACAAGGGAAACTTGATGTACTTGCACAACTTCGCCGGTGAGGCTGGGCGGGCCGGGCGGGGCCGAGGCGCACGTAAACAAACATAACCTCAACGTAAACACAACGTCGGGGGAAATCTCACGGTTTGGTCACGTGACTGATCGGGTGAAATTAGCCATGAGCGCTTTCAAAACGTCTCCTGTAAGAAAAGAGGCGGGGTCTACCGGTCGGCGCTCCGTGCCAAATGGAAACACTTGTTAACGAGCGACTGATTAATTGCCTGCGATTACACGTTCAGCAGACCCTCTAAATTGTCCTTCTTTGTTAGTACAGGCAAGCATGTGGATGGGGGGAAGGAAAATCAAGTTGTTTTTGCCATCCGTGCCAAAGCGGGCTGATAAATGGGAAAGTGCTCGTGCATATGTTTAGCACGCGGCGGCGCTGCCAAACACAACTGTTGTGTTGCTGAAGGGACGCTATCGGCTCGGTGCCCCGAGAGTCGAGACTGAGCCAGGCCGACCATCTCAGAGCACCTCTGTGATCATGCGGAGGCACATTTCCACGCACGCAATAACACTTGTCCAAACACACAGTGATAAGCATAAGCAGTCACCCACACAAACACCCACACAAACACCACGGACCGAAGGAGATGATTTAATCTATTTGTGATAAGATGCCGCGTTCCAGTTGTTTGGGATATTTCTCATTCTTCTCTCCCAGCAGTAGATTTCCATCCCTCCCACATCCAGCTCGCCTGGACGGTGGTACGACATTTTCGGTCTCCCCCCCGTCAAGCAGCTGTAAACTTGTTTGTTGTGTAACCTTCTGCTTGACGGGGGGGGGGGGGGGGTTGATCAGGTGAAATCCGTATCAGGAGTGTGCAGGGGCTGATGGAGGCAGCCCTCAGAGTGCAAACATCGTGGCCCTGCTGATGGGATCCTTGACAAACTGTTCCCTGTTCAGGAATCAGGAACATTTATTTGTCATTTCACTTCATGCACTTGCACACATGAAATGAAACGAAACATCGTTTCCACCAGCCCACAGCAGTGCAACACAAAGACAAACACATACAAACTACAAGAACACAAATATCCAAACTACAAAAAAAAAACCCTACAAAAACTATAAAACTACCAAAACATATATATCCAACATCCATCCATCCATCCATTATCCAAACTGCTTACCCTGCTCTCAGGGTCTCGGGGATGCTGGAGCCTAGCCCAGCAGTCATTGGGTGGCAGGCGGGGAGACACCCTGGACAGGCCGCCAGGCCATCACAGAAGAAAAAGATTTTTTTCCCCCACTGTCCAAGAGAGCAAACGCCGGCCAGGAGGACTGTCGGAACTGCCGGTCTGCATGGGCTAGCAGTTAGCTTAGCCTGCCCCGCTTCTGTGTCCTGTCAGACCGCCCTCGGTGCTTCCTATTCAGGCGCGGCTCCGGGCAGGGGTGTGGTCCTTGGGCCCACTGGACACAGCAGACTCCCCCAGCCGATCCAACGCTAGCTCTCTCAGCCAGGCACCCTCGACACACCTCCCTGCACAACGACACCAAAAACACAGTCAATGCCAGGCGAGGCCGCCGCCAGACCGCCCTCGGTGTTATCGGAACTGCCGGTCTGCATGGGCTAGCAGTTAGCTTAGCCTGCCCTGCTTCCGTGTCCTGTCAGACCGCTCTTGGTGCTTCCTTTTCGGGTGCAGCTCCGGGCAGGGCCGTGGTTCCTGGGCCAATAGGACACAACAGACCAAGCTCCCTCAGCTGATCCAGCGCCAGCTCTCCCAGCAATCAAACGAAAACAACTTAGACACAGACATGGACAAAGACACTGCATGGACGGTACTGGATCAGGCCGCCGCAAACGTAAGTTCGCGCCGCCATCTTCCTACACCAGTACTGGGTGAGGCCGCTGCAAACATGAGTTCGCGCCGCCATCTCCCCACACTGGAAGCGGAAGTTCCTTTGTCATCTGGCAAAAAAGTATCCCCTTCATTGTTGATGCTGTCCACCATGATGGGACCTAACATCATGGAATTTATGGAATATCTAGAAACGATGTGTGGTGAATTTGAAAAAGAAGTTTCTCTATCAAAATCATTTATTTTGTACATATGAAGTACATTTTCATTGCTAGATTTCAACAACAAAAAGTGAATCATCTCGGGGAATTCAGCACTCAGGTTTGTTATTTGAAAAAGTGTTATTAGTACAAATCCAGTGATTTGACTTCACCACAAATTTGTTTTGCGCTTTTGCTCATATCGCAAGTGTTTTAGCCCCAGGCTCAGACATGCATGTATGCTAGTTTCTGGTGCCATGCCAGCTGAGATGCAGTATAGCACAACCAGGCTGCCCGCCTTTCCAGGCTGGGAACATGGAGGTGTCTGTGTTTAGGTGTGTGTGCATGCATGTGTGAAAGACAGAGACAGGAGAGGGAATAAGTGCGCATGAATTGGCAAGAATGTGCATGTGAGCTGCCTAGTGTGTTGGTGAGTTGAGTGCACATAAGTATGTTAAAAACACAAATGCGTGCCTGCATGCCACGTACACACACACACACATGCACTCAAACATCATATACACATACACACAGCATCTCAAAACTGTAATGGAGCGTGTCCACAACCCCTGACACACTGCCTCCATGATGCCTTTGCATCTGTCGGGCTTTCAACAGGTGAGAAGTGACACGAAAACAAAGAAAGGGATTTAGGATCCCACTCCCCTACACAGCCCTCAAGAGCCCTATGTTCTGCAAACGCTCTCATTTAGAGCACGTGTGTGCAGGGACAACAGTAAATCACACAGGGAGGTGCACATATTTCCCTTCAGAACAGCCACTGGCTTTGCAGTACAAACCAAACAGTAGCCTAGTTTAATGTCAACCATAAGACCGTCGACAGTCTTATGGTTGACATTATTGATGACTCACAGGTTGCTTGAGCAACCTATGAATCATCCGAGTTTATCGCCACGAAATACACTTGTTGAGAATGTCTTGGTTGCGAAGGAACGGCTTATTTGAAGAAGCCTCGGTATTTGTATGCATCGGCCCTGCCCACCGCAGGAATGTCTTGTCTCAGGGCATGAATCCTCACTGACACACCGTCTCTGAAGGCCTAGCCTCAGGATATGTTAATTGAAAAGAGTTTCAATTAGCAGCCACTGATTGGCGCGGGGAACGATGTGTACACGGCGGGGCAGAGGTCAGGTCCCTGCCGACACTTTCAGCACTAATTTACCCCGATCCCTCCTGATCCCAACGGTATTTAAGTGACTGGCATAAATGACCCTGAAGTGTTACTCGGCCTCCGATCTCTAACACCATCAACTAATCTCTGTATCCATAGGAATCAGAGGTGGGAGTAAGTCACACATGTGCAAGTCACAAGCAAGTCTCAAGTCTTAACCTTCAAGTCTCAAGCAAGTCCCAAGTCACTGTGGTGAGAATCAAGCAAGTCCAGTCGAGTCCCTGCTATAAGTCAAGCAAGTCAAGTCAAGTCATTGCTCAGGTCAAGCAAGTCAAAAGTCAAGTCATACAAAAATCTGATGATCTACCCCAGCTTCCCCATTTAAATCAGTAAAGACAGTGGTACACACGTTGAGTTTTATTTCAACATTAACTATTGCAGCCTGCTTACAATTATCTAACTTACTTAACTGCTTACTTCTCCCTTCAGGAGGATCACGCCATTTCTCCTTGGCCTGTTAATGCATCTGTCTAAGGTGCTTCTCATTAACTTAACATTAACATTTCTGTGCACCAAAAAAAGTATTGCATCATCAACTGAATAGTGTATATAAAATAAAAACAAGTATATAAAAAAAATATTGCTTGAAATGTAAACAATGCTGACATTACATCAAACCATAAAAACGTGTTCACATTTAATGGTTTTAGTATGCCGCATGCTATTCATGTTATTTTGTCCTGTTCATATCCACACTAGCTAGCATCCCTGCCACAAGGTTAAAGGAATATTTCACTTAAGTATAACTTATCAAGTTTAAGCAGTCTTATCTCCATCTAAGTGTATCTACAAGTAGGTTACATGTCCCTGTCATCTGCTGTCAACACCACCATTCCTCCCAGGTGTCAGGCTCCTCATGACAGGGACAGCAGTGGTTGCTAACTTACTTGTAGATACACTTAGATGGAGATAAGACTGCTGAAACGTGACAAGTTATACTAAAGTGAAATATCCCTTTAACTGTGTGGCAAAGTTGCTAGCTAGTGTGGATATGAACAGGACAAAATAACAAGAACAGCATGTGGCATACCAAAACCATTAAATGTGAATAGTTTGAAGTTTGAAGTTTTCATGAGTAGGATCTGCAAACTATTAACAGAATCAATCAGAACCTCTAGGTGGCGGTATACACGGAACAGATGAGAACTGATTTAAGTCAATCAGTCAAACGCCCTACATGTTGTAGAATATTATTTGCCACACATGGCATCGGACATGAAAAAAAAAAAAAGAACATTTCAAAAGTAATATCACACGCACATAGGAAGTGGAATCACACAAGCCTCAAAGCTGGTAGTGATCTTGCTGCCTCGAAACATAAGTCAACTTACAATGCATTGCACTTGCAAAAAATTAAATTTGATAGTACTTTGTCACTGAGTTGTGAGCGATGGGGTCGCATAATCACCCCGCCATGGCTGAACACACGTTCAACAGGTGCACTTGATGCAGGGACTGCCATAACTCTTATCGCCACCTTGAACAAAGAGGGGAGAGTGCGCCTGTTCATGGCCCAAAACTGAAGGCAGCTCTGTCCATCACAAATGTCCAAATAGTGGTTCAGCTGAATTTGGGGACTGGAACTTGAATCCATCCTCTGTTTTTTGCGGTATGCTGAGAACAGCCCAGACTGACGCTCTGGCTCTGCTGGTGTCATTTGGTCCTGCTCATCGGTGGTTGGACTGGTCGTGCACACTTCTCTTAGAATCAAGTCTGATGAACAAGCAAAAACAATAGTCACAAAATATTTCTATCAAAATATATCAAAATATTTTGTCCACTTCATTAACATAAATGTGGCAGGCAAAATGAACACTTTTCAATATAGCACACTCCAGTACACCACCAGCACCCACTACAACCTCAGTAATAAATATAAAATAGAATTATCACCTTTCTGACAATGTCAACAAAAACTGAAGTGCTCAGTGAGTGTATATCAACATACTGAACATTTCTTTTACAGCCCATTTCTTCTATGGTCTGACATTAAAATTGGATTACTACGGAAAACAACATACTTTTTATCATCACAGACACATCCTCCTTGATGTTTTCAGGGGCCAAAACATCACGGGTCAACCACATGGTGCCAAATGAAGGATCCAGCAGAGCAGCTTTTAGGTATAGAGGGTCAGAGAAGGGTAAGGTTGCTCCATCACTCTGGTCATCTGCCATCCTCACACTTACAAATATCCCTCTGAATCTTCTTTGGAGTGATCCTTGCAGGCTACGGATCAAGCCACCCAAGTAGCACACTTTCTCTTTTTGATTTTCCAGGTGATGATTAAGAGAAAGGATACAGGGTACCACAGCACTTATAGTGACAATTTTTTCTCCTTGTGTGAGATCCGTGGCTTCTCCAAAAGGTTGAAGGACATTCACTAGTTCCTTTATCTGATTCCACTCTCTGGCTGTGAATACTGTCTCTTTGTGTCCCGCATCTTCAAGAACTGTAGACAGTTTCAGGTGGTCACAGTTGAGCACTGATTTCAGTTGCCTCAGTGTAGAATTCCAGCGTGTGGTAACAGAGGCAGGGATTCCACACTGCCCAAACTCCTTCTCAAATCTGTCCTTGAAAGTGGTGCTTGTGTGGAGCAAAGAGCTCAACCTGGAAGCTTTGGCGAGAGCTGCACTGAGTACTTTAGTCTCTTTAAGGCCATCACCTATAGCCAATTGAAGAGTGTGTGCAAAACATTGAAATCTTGTCTGGGTTTTTGCACTCAAGGCATTTTCATCCATCTCTTGCTCTTCCACTGTCAGGTCATTCCAAATGTCGAAATCATCAAGGTCATCTTCTTCATCTCCCTGTCCTGGAAAACATGTAGTGAATGCTTTTTTCATGTTTGCAGCATTGTCACAGATGATGTGATCAACCTTTTTCTTGATCTGATATTCTTCACATATTTGCTCAAATTCTTTCCCCTGTATGGGATCCTTTGAAGCGGTTGCATGCAAGCAACTGAAAGCCTCTCATCCTGCGGTCTGACCATATGTCTACAGTCACTGACACATTATCTGCCATTGCTAGTTAATTTTTTAGCTTGATTTGCCTATCTGCCACCAGACTGTCGAGCTTTGAAGTAATTGTTCTTCGACTCACTGGAGAGTACTTGTTGTCCACTATTGACAAAAACTGATTAAAGCTTTGATGTTCAATGATAGACAATGGCATGTTGCACTTTATAATGAGGTCAGACAGTATTGAGTTTGTAATAGCTTTCTGATGGGTATGGTTGCAGGTGTACAGTTGCACACTCCTCGATTCGATGAATTGGGAGATTGGAGGCTGGTTAAGATCAAAAGTTGCTTTGGTATGGATGTACTCGTTATATCTGTAGACAGTAAAAAGAAGAGAGAGAGAAATATATTTAGCCCACATTATGATCTTCATTGCATAGTAAATCATTAGAAATATAGTTTAGATATATGAATGCAAGAATCAAATAAGATTAATATTAATCCTGGAACTGCAGACAATATAGCTGGGACTCAATCAGGAAGTCTGTTCAAAATATTAACAGCACAACAGTCAGAAGCCCAGGTAAGAAAATCAAATAGGGAATATGCCATTTTACATAATGAAGTTCAATTTCTGTGAATTGGCTGTTTTAAAGTTGCAAAAAATGCAAATATTTAATTTAAAAAAAGGCAAGTCCTTTCAAGTCATCTGTCTCAAGTCTAAGTCAAGTCTCAAGTCATGAAGACCAAGTCCAAGTCGAGTCTTTTATCAGTGTTAGTCAAGCAAGTCTCAAGTCCTCAAATTTGCGACTCGAGTCTGACTCAAGTCATGTGACTCGAGTCCCCCATCTCTGATAGGAATAGAATATATATTTTTTGCAGGAATTCAACCTTTACTCTGATACTACTCCCCCCCCCCTTTTTTTCTCTCCAGTTGTATCCGGCCAATTACCCCGCTCTTCCGAGTTGTCCCGGTTGCCGCTCCAACTCTTCTGCCAATCCAGGGAGGGCTGCAGACTACCACATGCCTCCTCCGATACATGTGGAGTCTCCAGCCGCTTCTTTTCACCTGACAGTGAGGAGTTTTGCCAGGGGGACGTAGCGCGTGGGAGGATCATGCTATTCCCCCCAGTTCCCCCTCCCCCCTGAAAGAGGAGGCGCTAGTGCAGCGACCAGGACACATACCCACATCCGGCTTCCCACCCACAGACACAGCCAATTGTGTCGGTACAGACGCCTGACCAAGCCGGAGGTAACACAGGGACTCGAACCGGCGATCCCCATGTTGGTAGGCAACGGAATAGACCACTACGCTACCCGGATGCCTCTGATACTATTTCTAATAAGAAAAAAATGACTAATCTAAAAAATCACATGGGTTTGGATACTTTGACCTTCATGAGAACTGAACCCCCAAATTTCTTAAGAGGTTGCGTGAGGACGTGCAGATGTGGCAACAGCCGCAGAGGAACTGAAAAGGAGATCAGATTTCGATCTATATCAGGGGCCTTGCTACCTTATCAGCTTCATGTCTGGGGATTTTGAAAAGGTTCTGGAGGGAATCTTGGAGCCATAACGGCTGACTGGAATTTTCTGAAAGCGAGCTCATAAATGGGAGTTTGGGTTGAGGGGTGAGGTCATTCGTGGAGGATCTCCCCCAGCCAAAACCGCACTTTATATTTAACAGGTTTATGCAATCACAAGACTGAAAAACCCAGGGGGAATAGTTGCAAGTGAGACGTTATTTTTTTTTTTTCCCCCATGGTCCAAAGCACACTGTGTAGATGTGAGATGACGGGAAAGCTGCAAACAACAGTTCCAGGTATCTCAGGCCACGTTGCTCTGACCTTTCCCACTCTGGAGAGCTGGTAATGGGAGTAAATGAGAACCAAGGGCAGGCAATTGCTCGCTGGGAGGAAATACAAGCTGCACATAGCCTGTCTTGCAGCATTTGCACTCGACCATGAAATATGTTCCAACATAGCGGTTAGCAGCTAAACACCGAGTCAGAATAATATTGCGACCCAGGGTCAGATTCTCCTTGGCACATGCTGATTTTGACAGGAGAAATATTGCTTCAAGTGTTTCCTATTTTATGAGTACAAATTGTTCCGGTCATGACCAAAAGTCTTTGCTACCGATAATACCGCATGGTTTTAATGGTTTAATCTCAATTTAAGCACCCAGTTCTCAAACATAAAAATGTGAACCGGTGCCGAAATCTGTTGTTTCCAATGTTTGCGGGTTGCATTGAACAACTCCTGTGAATAAGTAAAATGCAATTACTGTTAAGAGTTATGGCTATAAACATCTATTTATGGCTGCAAACATCTAAGCCCGACTCTAACATAACATCCTCACACAGCAGCATGGAGGGGACGGTCGATTCTGGCGTGAAAGCGGTAACATGGATGACAAAGGACAAGGTGAATTCCAGCGTACAACATCAGCCGGGAATGTGAGGAATGAGGCAAATGTCTGGAATATCACATTCAGTGTATTCATTGATGGATACATTAGTGGAATAGATGCCAAGAAATGCGCACACACACACACACACACACACACACACACACACACACACACACACACACACACACATCACCCTATCCTTGTGGGGACCCTCTCATTGACTATATTCATTCCCTAGCCCTTAATCTTAACCATCATAACTACATACCTCACCTTAACCTGATCCTAATTCTAACCTTAACCCTAAACCCAAGTCCGAACCCTAAAATAGATTCTTTTCCTCATGGGGACTCATGTAATGTCCCAACAAGGTAGGTGGTTTCAGGTTTTTGCATCCTGTTGGGACATTTGGTCCCCATTAGGATACAAAAACCTGGTACACACAAACACACACACACACACACACACACACTATGTGTACAATTTCATGTTTTCATAGGTGTTCACCTATGGAGAGTCAAAGGTCAAAGGTCCACCAGAGGATAACTTCAGTGCATCACAGAAGGGAAGGCAACACCCTGCTCGAGCTTCCCCCCATACACGTAACCCTCTTCCCGCATGTCAGCACCGCCAGACAAACCTCCAGCCATGTGGTCTGACCTCTTTGGCCACTTTTTGTTGTTGTGAGTTATTCATCTCGAAAAGAATGAGGCTTGGCTAGAAGTGCCCTGGTGAGGGAGGGTCCTGGAGGACAGCCGGAGAACCGTCTGGGCACCACATTGAAATAAAACTACAGAATGTTGCAGTAAAGCTGCGGGAAGGTGTAAAGCCTCTTAGTAATTTGGCTCCATGCCACGCAAAGGAACCAGGAAAAACGTTTTCACCATTAGGTTACGTTCTACGTTTTGTTTTAATTAGCTTTTTTTTGTCCCTAAAAAGACATTTAGGTCACACACATTAAAGACCTTTTGCGATATTTAAGATTTTTTTAATGCTTTGTTAAATGTCTGGTCACGGTTAGTATTTTGGTCTGTTTTCGTTTCACTTGAGGCAAACCGGCGTGTGATATTCCAGCTCCTCCAGACAGATATACCCTGCATCAGCTTGTGCCAGCACCCATATGTGCTGCTGGGCTGCAAGTGCAGATGCATGGACACTGGATAATATGTCTGTAAATTCTGGAATAGTTGACAAGAAATGTCACACTGCCGTCTCAGATAATTTCTCAGAAAGGCATTAAGCAAACAATCTTCCTGGAATACCAAAAGAAGCTCAACGGTTGGCCGGCGGCCTGTGGAAAACGGAGTTGGGAAACTTTCCTGGATGATGTTAGACTAGCACAGGCTGTACCTTGATGCAAAGGTAAATAAGTGAGTTCATCATATCCGTATCTGGCCCGGCCCACCCGGCACCGAACTTTCAACACTGACAATTCCCGAACGTTTTTCACCTAACCTAACAAACCTAACAATTTATGACCTTTTTTTTCTCTTTTTTTGTGGAATTTTCCCTTTTTTTTCTCCCCAATTTTATCCGGCCAATTACCCCACTCTTCCGAGCCGTCCCGGTCACTGCTCCACCCCCTCTGCCAATCTGGAGAGGGCTGCAGACTACCACATGCCTCCTCCGATACATGTGGAGTCACCAGCTGCTTCTTTTCACCTGACAGTGAGGAGTTTCACCAACGGGACGTAGCGCGTGGAAGGATCACGCTGTTCCCCCCAGTTCCCCCTCTCCCTCCCCCCGAACAGGCGCCCCAACCAGCCAGAGGAGGCGTTAGTGCAGCAACAAGGACACATACCCACATCCGGCTTCCCACCTGCAGACATGGCCAATTTTGTCTGTAGGGATGCCCGACCAAGCTGGAGTCTAACACGGGGATTCGAACCGGTGATCCCCGTGTTGGTAGGCAACAGAATAGACTGCTATGCTACCCGGACTCCCATTTATGACCTTTCAACTTAATGTAATGACCAACATATGACCTAAATAAATCACACCATCTAAACATACACATAAACAGCCATGCTGTCCAGAGCTGACAGTGACTGCAGAGTCCTACCAGATACATATCACTCACCACAGGTAAACCCTGAAGAAGAAAGCATGCTCACACCGAAAGTCCACTACAACGTTGTCTGTTATCAGATTTGGCTCAGTGGCTGCTGACCTTGCATGCCTGCAAAACAGAGAATGGCTCTCCTTTCACAGGTGCACAGTGAAAGCAAAACATCCCGAAAACAGCTCGCCATTGTTGGGCTGTAATGACTAGGTAATAACTGATGACACAGCAATAAATAGCAGGCGCCCATCTGGATTGCTGAGGAGAAAGGCTGGGTCCGCTGGTGCAGATGCACATTATGGGCCCGGCCAGGGTGGCTGGCATGATAACTGGTCATTACTCTGCCCTGTACTTAAAAAGCTGGCATGATCCTCAGCGAGTGTGTGCGTGGATGTTAGGGTGGGGGCTCATCCACGGCTGCCAGAATACACAGGTGGCTATCATGCATCCACACCAAGTTAGAATCACAGCCAGACATTAGGGCCACTTTCCCTCTTTACAAAGCACACCTGCGGGAGATTACGCTGAAGGGTACTCTGTTGCTTTAATGGCGCCATTAGTGTGAGATTGCATTTCATCGACTAATGGGGATGTTATGTAAATTATATATTTTAATAAGCTTAAGCCATACTGGCGCTGATAATTAAAGGCTCTTTCAGATGACGCACATGGTTTGCTCGTTCTTCTTTACAGCTCCATGCGTGCTTTAAAGGGTCGTCTTGATGGCTGTCTTCATAAACAATGGCACGAGAGAACAGTTTCACAGGTCATTTTCCATGTTGTTTATTATTGCACTCGTTGCTTCATTCGAGTTAATGTGCAAGGAGAGCTCCACTACAATGCTTGAGTGCCTCCATTCAAGTTAGATCCATCACATGGCCCTGTGCTGGCCCGTTTTGTGGTTGTCCTGGTCCAGAGTAATTTCGCTGATGTCATTCACATGAGTAATGGTTTCCAACGGGGCCAAAAACTGGTATTAAGTCAGGCCTCATTACTGTGGCAGACTGGAATGGCTTGAGTCAATGGAATGAGACAAAACCTGCCTGAATATGGGGGATACAATTAAGTGTTATCATGTGATAACAGACCGAGACCAACACTATGTCATCTGAACATGACGCAACTGAAATATAAAGTGGAATTATGGTCAGGAATCAGAGCTTACTGTCGGAGAAAAATGCAAACCGTCGGGAAGCTATGCAAACAAACCTATTCAAAACTTTTGGGATCAGAAGTATACCACCATTAGAGACACCATCCTCAACCCAAACCACCAAGCATACACGTGAATACCAGCCTTAAATTTGACATTCAGGGCAAAACTAATCTATGGTTTCGCCGGTCTAAAGAGAAAAGTCCATTTGTCAATCTCTATCAGAGGTGAGGACACCCATACAGTCCAGTGCAGGTCTTCTCATACCTACCATAATCCCATTACACAGTGCTTTTCTAATACAGGCTCGGCCCTGTCTGTGCAATTTCATCCAATTAAATGGTAAATGGACTGCATTTATACGGCACTTTTCTAGTCTACCGACCACTCAAAGTGCTTCACAGTGTGTGCCTCGCATTCACCCATTCACACACAGTCCTACACTGATGGTGGAGGCTGCCATGCGAGGCACCATCCTGCTCATCAGGGGCAGGTATAAGGGTTCAGTGTCTTGCTCAAGGACACTTCGACACGCTGTTTGCAGGAGCCGGGGATTGAACCAGCAACTTTCCGACAACCCACTCTACCTCCTGAGCCATGCTGCCCCTATTATGTTACTATTAAAGTAACTGGCCCTGGGGTGTCTGGGTAGCATGGTGTTCTATTCTGTTGCCTATCAACATGGGGCTCGCCGGTTCGAATCCCCGTGCTACCTCCGGCTTGGTCGGGCGTCCCTACAGACACAATTGGCCGTGTCTGTGGATGGGAAGCTGTATGTGTCCTGGTCGCTACGCTAGTGCTTCCTCTAGTCAGTCAGGGAGCCTGCCCAGGGGGGAGGGGGAACTGGGGGGAATAGCATGATCCTCCCACGCATTACAGCCCCCTGGCGAAACTCCACAATGTCAGGTGAAAAGAAGCAGCTGGCGACTCCACATGTATCGGAGGAGGCATGTGGTAGTCTGCAGCCCTCCCCGGATCAGAAGAGGGGGTGGAGCAGCGACCGGGACGGCTCAGAAGAGCGGGGTAGTTGGCCAAGTACAATTCGGAGAAAAAGGGGGAAAAAATCCACACAAAAAAAAGTGGCTGCTTCCTTGCCAAGGTTACACTGTCCAAGTATGTTCTGAGATAAAACACTCTGTTTTCACAGTTTTTAATGAAATCATGAACACCCCTGCCGCAAGCCCTTACTGGAAGGATTATCCAGCTGTGATATGTTTGAGAACATGGAGGAATGCGTTAATGGATGAGCGAGGTGCAGGAGTGATTACTCGCCCAGATGTCTGGAGCTTTATCTCACACTTTTGCGTCGAAAATGCATCTAGATGTCAGACTGCCCTCCATAAAGCTGACGCCCGACTGTCCACATGCAGAATACTTCAGTAGAGACCACGGACGGACTGCAGGATAATTTTGGAAACTTCATATATGATATAGGCATTTTTTGGTTTTAAGCCTTCCAAGCCTAAACACTCTGAGGATAAAAACATGCACGCACACACACACACACACACACACACACACACACACACACACACACACACACACACACACACACACACACACACACACACACGCGCGCACATAGTCTGTTTGTGTTGATCTCGTGGTTTGCAGAGCTGGCGGGGTCAGTCTTGGTTCTGTATTTAGATACTGCTCATTAAAGTGAGAAAAAACAGCAGCCACAGCGGGGCTAACTACCGCTGTCGGTGCGTATGGAATGTGCGTTGTTTCAAGGGAAAGCGGAACTGTGTACAGACCCATTATTGATATTATTTATATAACTTTAGCATATTTTTTTCCCCCTCTGCCACACCGGAAAGCCTCAAACCGAACGGACACGTCTTGATATAGACTTTGAAAAAAAGGAGGAGCAAAATTCTTTACAGTCAGTAATTTTGTAATTTTAGACGGAGGGCGTGGAGTTCGCTTGTCCTTGAAACGATCAAACACATGCGGGGTCCAACACGGCAGCGAGGCCTTAACCTACTGCCAACAGAGGCCAACATCAGCCACAGACATAAACCATCTGTCTCTATGGGTGGGAGAGAGGGTGGGGGGGGGGAGCAAGAGAGAGAGAGGGAGAGAGAGAGGGTTGTGTTCATGGGGAGTGTCTCTCACCCGGATACAGAGAAAGTGCTCACAAATCACTGATGGTCTTCAAAGTCAAAACAGACAACTTCCCACATGTCATACAACGGGGCAATGCGACATCAATCATGCGGCGCTCTTACACAATTATCCATGCTAGGAAAGTCCCAGACAGCCAAATATTGTTTTAACAACCACTGTAACACCTGCCAACACCTGCTCCGCCGCTTTTATGAGCATTTACGAGAATCAAAATATTAGTCTTTGGGATTTTCCTGCGGTAGGAATGACAATAATGTTAGCCGCCAGGTTTAGCTATTGAAATACAATGGCCCACTGACTTTGAAAGAAATAAGCGCCCGTTGGTTTTGTGTGGATTCGATCACACTGTATGCACTCGACTGTCTTGACTTCATCAAACCCGGTGCGAAGTCCACCTCTGTGACTAGAATTACAGTAATGAAACACAACACATTGAATAGGTCACATAAGCCTCCATACCGGCCACTGTTCAGCCAAATTTCTGGTACGGACACAATGATCAACCTTAAGAAACTGCGAGGGGAAATGTCCCTAATCCCAAACTGACAATGGGTTCATTCAGTCTGAGGTAGACAGGCACGCTAGTTTTGCTTCACCTGTGTTATGTCTCAGTGCTGAGTAATGCTGCAGCCGCGGTGCATAGTTTCTGGTCTGCAGCCTGCAGCGGACTGAGGCATGGCAGGCTGTGTCAGTGACAGCGGTCAGGAGGTGAGCGTCGGAAAACAAAACAGCTAGGTAGTCCAGAAGAAAATATTCCACCGGGGAAGAGAGGCTCCATAACATCTCACCTGCATTTGAAAATGTGTCTGTATTACATATCGGGTAGGGGATCCTAAACACACTGCACGTAGGATTGCTGCAAAAAAGCTTGCAACCTTTAGCCCTTAATACAGAAGTGAGTCAACAACAGGTCACAGGTATCCTCAAATGAGCAAGACTTGCCATTGGAGATGTAAAAAGCTGCAGACTGACTAAGACATGGAGACCAGTGGCTCATACATTTATCAGCGGGGATGTGGGGACACAGTGAAGTGCCATAGCGCGAGAGCTAACGGGGACTTATTCTATATCTGAATATGAGCCAACTTGGCCACCTTTTCGACCCTGATGTTTATCTTAGTCTCAAACCAGCGAAGACTTCCTTCCTTCCGAGCACAAACACTGACAACTGTGGCAATGTGACACGAGCTACCCCACAGCTACAGCAGCTAAACTGCCTCTCAGTATACAGAGGAAATACAGCCCCGCCTGAAGTGCTTCGGTTTATGGTGAAACTGTACGACTTACATTTCCCCCCCGTTTAATGTGAGGAAAATAATTTATGACCCATCTCTGTGTCTCTGAGCCGACTCGCCTCCTCTCACACATGTACAATCTTTCTCCCCCTCCCTCCCTCTCTCCCTCTCTCTCCAATTCAATTCAGTAATGCTTTATTGGCATGACTGCATACATTACAACGTCGCCAAATCAGGTGACAGCGATATAGGTTAATACAGTATCAAACAAAAAAAAACAAAAAACAAAAAAAAAAACCCTAAAATAAATGGAAAAATGAATAGGTAAACGTCTCTCTCGCTCTAGTTTTTTGTGTAAATAAGTTGATGGAGCCACTGTAATAATGCTTGAGATTTTATTGGGTGTTTTTTTTTAGCTTTACCAGTTGATACTGACATGATGGGAATGGAAAATTTTATCATAATAAAAAAAAAGTTTATTTTTAAAAGTAAAAAAAGTCTCTCTCTCTCTCTGAAGTGATCTTGGTTCTACGATGGAAGCTGAACTCTTTCTGGGCATGTTAATGTAAAGGCGTGACTAGGTTTGACAATGTCATTGTTCATCGTTAGTTTTTCTCGTTTAAGAGCTGTTGTAAAAATTCCAAAAAAATCTCTGTCTCTCTCTCGCTCTCTCTCTCTCTCTGTACTGTCGAAAACCAATTGATTCTTCGTAATTTCTGAAGAACAAAAATAGGGGAAGGTCTGTATCCTTTTGTTTTACTGTGTATGGCAATTGTTGTGTTTTTCACTATGTCTATGAGCATTTGTGTTAATGTTATCGTGATGTGAATGAAGAATTGGACCATTAAAGGCTTGGTTAAAGGTCGAAGGTCTCTTCTCTTCTCTTGTCTCTCTCTCTCTCTCTTGCTCTCTGTCTTTTTTCGTCTTTGAATGAATTTGTTTTGTTGTCATTTTTTGATAATGAAAGACTTTCTCTCTTTGAATCGATCTTGGTTCAATGATGGAAGTTGAACTCTGCATATTAATTTAAAATAGTGACTATGTCTGATGATGTCATTATTCACTGTTAAAGTTTGTTTTCTTGTTAAATGAAGAGCTGGTGTAAATTCAAAATTCTCTCTCTCTCTCTCTCTCTCTCTATGGTCGTCTTGCATTAAATAAATGTGAATACTTTAAATCTCACAATCCCAAAAGAGTGTCCTTTTTCTAACATGTTTTAAACTGTTTTTCCTGAATAGATGTAAATAAAGGTCTTTTTAAAATTAAATTCTCTCTCTCTCTGTCTCTCTCTCTGTCTATTTCTCTCTCCCTCTCTCGCCCTCCCTCTCTCCAACACTTAAACTCCAGAAGCTATAAAGTTGCTCGGTGGTTGATAACAAAAGTTGTTATAAGTTATTTGTATCCATGACATCCCACCACTGCCACCACGTTTCCCTGCTGGGCTTTAAGAGATATGTTTTGCAGTAGCGCTGATCTCCCTGCTCCCTGTCCATTTGTTTTCTGTAGAACTGCTACTGCCTTGCCTTTTGCCCTGAAGGAAGGCAGGGGAATGAGACCTAACGGCTTGCAGCAGACTACCTCCAGGTTTTGATATGGAAAATACACGAGCTCCGTCCTCTGGAGACTAATAAATGGTGACATAGAGGAATATTGTTACGTAACCTGGAATCCGAGGCATTAGAAATACATCAAATTCTGAGAAATGAGAATTTTACAGCCTAATACCTGGATATATGGAAGAACAAAACACAAAAGGTTGCATATTGCACATTCTCAAAAGGCTTTAGTGTCGCTGATCTGTTGCACAGTAAAACCGACGGGTTTTCTCCCTTGCTTACGCTGAGCTTGGTAACTTGCATCGGGATAAAACACTAAATAAAGAGAGAAATAGGGCTGATAAAAAAAGAAAACCTAAAGGGTCTTGTGAAAATAACTCTTAACTTAACCAAACTAACAAAAGAGGATGTAAAAAAAAAAAAAGAAGTGGTGTGTTCGTGCGCACATCCGTACGTGTGTGTGTGTGTGTGTGTGTGTGTGCAATACCCAAAGATAATCTTCGCCCTTTGCCTCTCCGTACATGATGCATTGTGGAAACCAGGGCCTGCAGTAATTTGTTAGACCTCGATTTAAAGGTAGATTAAGTCAAACAGCATACGTTCTCCCTTCATGATGCACAAAAAAAGGCCACGTGTGTACGTGAGCGTCCTTTAGCTCAGACATCTGCAGCCACTTAGCAGTTTAATGGTCATTTATTGTCCAAGACGTGCTGCAGACTGGTCACCGTTTAATCCCAGCGGGTCTGCAGGACAGAACTGGTGCTGGTCAGGCCTCTGAGGCTGGGGAGCGCTGACCCGCTGTCACTTTCTTTTGTCCAAATCATCATGAATCAAATGGTCAAGACTGACTCATGACTGGTGCTTTTTTTTATTTTGGCATTTGAGCAACGCCATGATGGGAAAACGAGCTCACTACCAGGACAACCAAACACAAAGAAGAAACAAAGGAAGACAGGCCGAACTTAGTGGTATGAATCTAGACACAGATAAGGCCGTGACTCCTCTTGTGTGGTGTGTCAGTTTCATCTAAACTCAGAGGAAGGAGAGATCGGCAGGGTTCAGCGAACGTGTAAGGGCTTCCATTTCCTATTTCCTGACGAAACGCAGCAGCACTGAGTTTAATGCTGGCCACACACACGAGAAAGAGGTCCGGAAAAGGGTCAGCGAAAGAGAAAGAGAGAGAGGGGGAGAGAGAGGGAAAGGGAGAGAGAGTGAGAGAGGGAAGGAGAGAGGGAGAGCGAGAGAGGCTTATTTTGAGAGAGAGAAAGAAGGAGAGAGGGAGCGTGAGAGAGAGAGGAAGAGAGAGAGAGAGAGAGAGACAGAAAACTTATTTCTCCTTGCAATGCCAACGAGTGTTTAGACTGGCACATATCATATTATCCTCCACCACTTTTCCCTCTCTATTTCATGTCCAGAAGTAGCAAGCGTGGATGTTGTTTCCCCCCATGCTGACACAAAAGACCCTGACTTTGAATACCAGCTCTGAAGCAAGGCACGGTCGCCTATGCTTGGTGTGTGATGCGAGTGTATGTGTGTGTCAGTGAGGGTCAGCACTACGAGCCGACTGAGGCTGCATGGCAGAGATAGCTCCGGCTGCCAGACCACACGTGTAAGGTGGCAACCACTGGCTTCCTCTGAGCCAAACGGTTTTGGCTGTCATGGAGTCTCAAATCACACATAAAAACCTCTACACACTGAAATGACGCCAAACACACTTGTCAAGCCAACACAACCTTTGAAGTCGCCTCACTGAAAATAACAAATTAGAGCGGTCAAATTGTGATGTTTATTGATGTGTGTGTGTGTGTGTGTGTAACAGCATTTCAATCATGTGATCATCAGTTACGATCTCCATTCAGCGATCATCCAACATGAACAATATTTTCGCAAAAGCGTTAGTTTGTGTATTTTCCAACTTAAATACACTATTCTCAATAACGTACACCAGCTTGATACTATTTACTTTGATGTACACAATGAATTTATATAAAAAGGGGAGGGTAAACTGCATTTATGTACCCTCGACTACACCACGGCTTTAGCCAGTTTGTTCCACTGTAATTTTTTAAATTTCCACCCTTTTGTTGTGGATGCTAATGGTTAAAGGGAATAACAAGTGAAATCGTTCTGCTGTATCTGCTTACATTTAACAAAATGGTTTGAATGCAAGAGGATGGATAACCGGTCATTAACCTCAGATGTCACGTCCATCCACCACAGAGGATGTTGGATGTGCCCTCCCCCACAGAGGATGTTGGATGTGCCCTCCCCCACAGAGGATGTTGGATGTGCCCTCCCCCACAGAGGATGTTGGGTGTGTCCCCACCCACAGAGGATGTTGGATGTGCCCCCCCCCACAGAGAATGTTGGGTGTGTCCCCCCCCCCAACAGAGAATGTTGGGTGTGTCCCCACCCACAGAGAATGTTGGATGTGCCCTCTGACACAGAGGATGTTGGATGAGCCCCCCACAGAGAAGGTTGGGTGTGTGCCCACCCACAGAGGATGTTGGATGTGCCCCCCTCCCCCACAGAGAATGTTGGACCCCCCCGCATCCCCATCTGCAGTGCTGTGTGTATCTTACAGATGGTGTCCCATTATGTGGTCTTCTGGGTCCACAACAAGCTAAAATATCCAGAAACAAAAACACCTGGCCTGTTACATTCACTTTAGATATAGAGTTAGGGTGACGTCCCATGGGATGTCATCCAAACAAATCATTTTGATTCATATTGCACAGCTGGATCAGGCGTCAGCTATGCTTAAGAGAACAATGACCGCTTACCAGAAGAAAAAAAAACCCATAATAAATGTTATTTCCATCTCACAATATCATAATGTCTTGGTCCCCTTCGTCAGTTCTTGATGTGAAAGTGGCCACATAGCAGGTTGTTTTTCTTCCGCATTTCATCACAGGAAGTGCGTGTGCAGTTGTTGGCACACAACGGACAGCCCATCAGCCCGGTGTGTCATCCACTGGCTGTAAGAGTCGATGGGGTCCCATAATGGACGTTGAACTTCAGGGAAACCTAAAGTCAAGTGTCACCAGCTTGACCTTTTTGGACCAGAAGCTACCTAACTCAACTTTGACGCCAACAGTGGAGACAAGCTACATGTGAGGTACCTTTAAAGCGGATTGTTTTACGATGTATGTATGGTTCATGGTTTCTGTATGGAGTGGATAATGACTGCTTGGCTGACTACACAACTGCAAAAAAGACAGCAGATATGACAAGAGATATGACGAGAATGTTTCTTTATGCAAGCATCTAAATACGTTTTTCTGCAGTATCGGTCATGCAACACCAAACATTTGGAGCTCAATTCGGGCAGCAAGTTTTGCAATGTATGATGTGAATATCATTGACATCAAGTGTACTGGTCCCTTTTGGGACCATTGGGCTAGAGTGGAAAAACCTCGCATGAGAACATCTTGCCAAAGTGTAACTTCCCCATTCTTCGACAAGTGTTGTAGATTAAATATGGTAAATCATCGGTCAGTTAATAGGAAGTTACAAAGGCAGCGCCAAGGGCTAAGAAACCACTGTGTAGACAGGTCTGTAAAAATACACAATCGCTTCTGATTTCAAAATAAGGAAGTATCTTGACTTGAGAGCTGAAATTTCTTATTTCTTTCTCTAAGGTCAGTCCCCAGACCAGAGAGTCTGGTCCCTTGTGAAGATGGGCAACGTGATGAGAGGGCTGAGCGTCAGGGGCAACAGCAGACCACACAACCATGACAGCACCCTGAAGAGTAAGGTCCTCCATCACCTTCTAAAGAGTTCAACACTAGAAATTATTTCAGCTGATTATTCGGAAAGCACAACTTCTGTTTTCAGCAGATACGCAGTACTGATAGTCACGACGTACTTCATACGATTGTAACCAACATTTTGTATTTCCACTGTAAGCATCTGATATTTTACGGACATGGTGCCAAAGCAAGTTCCCTTCTTTTTAATCAGCAATGTACAGATGGATATGCAGTCCGTGTGTTAAATAGTGTTAACACTACAAATAACTTGTTCTAAAATGTTGGCTTGTATAACAGGTTGTGTAACAACACAAACAATCAGTGCCAGAAAATTTCAAAAATGAGAATTAAAGTATTTGTAATGTAAATTAGTTTAAAATACATATCTGTGATTGACAGCTTGTTCGGTGCTAATCCGACTTGTCACGATGCCGCAAACCAAACCGATTTGGTGCTCTTCAAAACAAGCACAGACTTTTTTTCAAATACTATTTAAAAAGTGTACTATTGCTGCTGTATATATATATCCAATACATGTACCACTAAATGATAACATCTGTGTATTGTTATTGGCGGGCTGTAGAGGACTCACAGGACATGGTAGCAGTGATCCAGGACTACCCATGCCGGGATGTCAGCGAGCCCATCTTCAGGATGGGAGAAAAGCTTCTACTCATCTCAGAGTATGTCCATGTCTCATTGCTCCTCATCAGCACTAGTTTTGTTTACTGATCTGAACTTTCCGCGTGCAGCGTAAGGCATGCCTTTTTATATTTTTAGACCTGTACGGCCACTAACGCACATTACAGAAGCGTCTCAAAAGTAGCAACAAATGAAAGCTTCCACATACTTACTCCATAATGCGGGACTTGACTTGTTGGCCTCATGGTACCTCACGTGCTGTCCCTGTGGTTGAATGATACACAGAGAAGTATCATGTTGAAAGTACAGTAGCTGATTCCTATTCCTCTTCTGTTGTTGGTCAGGGAGGGTTACTGGTGGAGAGTCCACTCAATCCAAACTGGGAAGGAGAACTATATCCCAAACTCCCATGTGGTGAAAGTCTACCATGGGTAAGTAAAGCAACACTGTACCAACAGGTACAGCTATTAAAGTCATCATTTTAGATGACATTGTTCATTTTCAAGTTTAATTACGTGATTACATCATAGGATATTAGGATATACAAAACTTTAAAATGCAAGTTTGGAGGCTGGTAGCGCTGTTTGGGTTTAAGATACCGTCTGAGTATTTTGTCTCGGCTCGAGTAGTCTGGGAAATGGTGATGAATGGAGGTGTTTGTGTTCCTCAGTTGGCTGTTTGACGGCGTAGGGAGGCAGAAGGCGGAGGAGCTGCTGAAACTACCTGGGAACAGAGTCGGCTCGTTCCTGGTGCGGGAGAACACCAATGAAAGAGGTGAGCAGAACCACACTGGTCCCACCAGCAACATCAGGACCAGCTCTGGTGACCAAGCACTCACTAATAAGAACCATCCCTGAAACAACGGAGTTTATGGGAATGGTGAAAGCTCATTCACTATAGCCAAAGTTAGGAGTTTGCATGTTTTGCATGATTGCATGCATGCAATCTTGCATGAACCTTTGCATGATTTGCTGTTTGTAATTAGTGTCCGTCTAAAAGTTCAGCTTAGTCAGAGACAACTGGACACCAGCTTTAGATGAATCTGAGTCAAGAACGTCAGCACCGGAGGTTCAAATGCAAGATGAGACAGAGACCAGAGCAAACTGAACTTTATTTAAGTCCCGATAAAAACACTGGGCAGATCTTAACAAACGGATATGCCAGTGAAACTCATTGGTATTTTCAGCAGAGTAAAACACATGATATAACAAAACAAAAAAAACAATCGGGGGAAAACAGCTCATAATAATTCCCACGTTTCTTTGGCCTCATTTGCATTGGGTCATGTGACGGAAATATAACTAACAAGTTCTATGTGATAAAATTTACATATGAAATATTTTTGACTCATAACACAAAAAACATTTCATCACGCCATGTTTCTTCTCGCCAAAAAACACTTTCCGTGTGACGTGTTAAAGCGAATATCTGTGGTGGTTGCATTAACTTCTGCTTTTAGTTCCTCCTTATGTATGTGAAAGTACCAAGACATAAACAAATCGTTGATGAGAAAAGTTTTGGGTCTTCTACTGCATTATAATGGCCTCTGATATATTCATATTAGTACATTATTCTATATTATACCTACTATTCATCCGGAACAGAATAGAGTTGCACGTATTTAAGTCTTATTTCTAATGTGCATTATATAATTAATCCACAGGTGCGTATTCGCTCTCTGTGAGTCACCAAAGCATAAAGCACTATCGTATCTTCCGAATGGACAACAGCTGGTACTACATTTCTCCCCGACTCACTTTCCAGTGTCTTGAAGATTTGATCAACCACTACTCTGGTGAGTGTACATACATACACACACACACACACACACACACACACACACACACACACACACACATATATATATACGTCAACACAGATACAGGAACATTTTTTCTTTAATACATTGCAGTACAGGCCTGTTTTGTGCATCGTGCACGAAACAGGCCTGTACTGCAATGTATTAAAACTTTTTTCCCCCCTGTATCTGTGTTGATATTCCGCTCATTGGTTGAGCACTTATAGCAACACCATTGACGGTTTCGGAAAAAAACGCTCTATATATATATATATATATATATACACACACACATATGGGCGTGCCTCTCTTACAAAAACACACACGTGCATAGTTTCACACAAGTCACAACTTGGTATGCAAATGGTATATGCATGCATAAACACCACAGAGAAGTGTGCATACGTTTCCACATCACACTAAAAACAACCCTTCAAGCCCCTTGCACAGCTGATTCTTATCGGTTAACTATATTCTCTGCACCGCATGCAAGCAATATCATGATATACATATATATGTACTTGATAACGATCATGTAGCTGTGCTTTGTGAGTACAAACTGCATTTATTGGTCTTGACCATGCGGTTATTTTGAGACGTGTTTTTCTCTCCCCACATTTGGTTTTAGTACCTGGTTGAGTGATCCATTTGATTGAATGTGTGTAGGGGTTTACTGCAGTGTTGCTTTTTGCAAAAAGCCTTGTCTGTTTGCCGAGTAGGGTAGATGTCAACATTTTACTTCTCCTATTTGCGTACCACCAGATTGTGCAGATGGTCTGTGTTGCATGCTGACCTCTCCCTGCCTGTCTGGAACACTGCCTTCATCAGATGTCCCTCCGCCCGTAGTGATGCGACACAACTTTGACTGGAGAAATGTCAATCAGTAAGAGCTTGATAATGATATTTTCTCTTATCATTTTTATATATATAAAAAAAATCATGTATATTGTCCTGTGAGGTGGGGTGGGGGGCTGGGCTGGTCAAACTTTTTGCAAGGTGTGAAAAGCTGCTGCAAATTTGGCATTTGTAACATTGTTTGAATTTCAAAGAAAAGGTGTCATAGTTTGGGCGCTGAGCCCTATGGGATCTGTACTGATGCTAATCTGGATTACACCAACACAGTTTAGTTTCATTTTTGATAAATCTGACCTCAAAGTTGAGGAAAACTGTGTAAAGCTAAGCTTGATGATTTCAACTTGTGGTCAAGAAAACTAAAACAAGCTGTTGCATCATAGCAATAATAGTGTAGTATAATAATACTTTAGTTCAATAGTTTAATACTAGCAATAATAGTTGTTTTTTTTTTTTGCTTCGTCATAGCAATAAGAAAAATGGCAAAAAGGATAACAAATCCAGTGTGCAACTAAATTCAAATCGAAACTTATTTTGTTGCTACTTGATGCGCTGAAGTTGCATGCTGCAGGATTAGCCATGTTTAGGTTAGCATATCTTGTTAGCAAGTTAGCTAACATGGTGGAGGCAGCAGTTCTTGCGCTGAAGTGTGAAGGCCATTTGAGTCATAAAACCTGGTCTAAAATTCTGTCCTTGCTGTAGCAGCCAACCCTACTACCCCCTGCTAAAGATAGCGCCCTACCATTTTGTATCAAGTGAATTTGTCTACTTCGAGTTTCATGACAGGAAGAAGGCATAAAAAAAACCCCACAATTCTTAATCCACAAGTGGTTAATTCTCATTTCTTTCATCACTTTTACACATCACAGGAGGGAGCTGGTCGCCACGGGAGATTCTAGCTTACCTAACAACTGTGACTCCCTGGTGAGCTATGGAGTCAGGAACAGCATCGCCGCGTACCTGGCTTTCTCCGAGGGCCAGCAACACTCACAGAAGAAGACCAGCAGGAAACAGAAGAGCAAATCGGTTTATGCTTTCTTTGAGTCCAACCTGGATTATCAGAATCATGAGGATGAATTCTAGGACCAGCGTCAGTGCGCTAAAGATGACAGCTGTGTTTCAAATGGTGATGGTGGAAGAGGACATATCTTCATCTCTTGTAGCCCACCATGCGCTGAATGTCAGTGGTCAGTGGCTACTCAACATTAATGGGAAGCATCCCCAAACAACCAGATGGTATAAATTCTATAGGGTACATGATATTGCACTTTAAGCCTTAGGAACAAGATACCATATGCATCTGTACAGCACAACTTGTGCATGAGTTGTAAATGATTAACTTAAATGTGGAAGTTGAACAGGCGGGTGCTGCAACTGAACTGTGACGTGTGAATTTCATACAAAAAGCCGAGCCTGCTAAATGAGGGAACTTGGCGGTTTGATGGTTTCTTGGGCTTTGAAGGCTATGTTAAAAGTTGTTTTATTTAAATAAATATTATATATCAAGCATCAAGCTTCTTCATGAGAAGCGAAAGTGTTCAAACTATGTTCCGATCTAAATTTAACACCCTTAAACCTCAAAAAGGTTCATGTTTATTTAAAACACATCACTTTCATACTGGTGTTGCAGTCAGATGTGCTGCTCTGATGGCGTTTCCGTGTGCATGTGTGTGTGTGTGTGTGGGGGGGGTGTATATCTGTTATCATGAAGATTACAAACACTACCAGTGAAGTCAAAGGAGGCTGAGGAGCTCCATAAGCAGAGCTCTGTTGCAATTATCTTCACAGCGGTCATCATCTTCCTTATGAAACTCACAAGCACATCCAGAGTCATGCCTGATCTTTTTATTATTCCCACTGTTTATCATTCATACAGCCAAGAGACCTCCAATACCAAATCCACCGACAGCACCTACTGTCACCCGCCGGTGTTTTAGATCCAGCTTGCTGCATTGCACCACATCAGCCACATCAACCACGTGGGAACATGTTGTGCTGTGGGACATAATCCAGGGTTCAAATCTGCAGCGACGACACTGGGAAGTACTTCAGAGTGCTCCCAAATTCTTGATTCCACACAAACATCCTGACAAACAACTGGTGTTTGTTAGAGCGCCGCAGTTTGACCTCGGTACACTGTATCCTGCTAATGTTATCATCGCCTGAACGTTCTGTCCCACTTCAGCATGGCCTCCGTATGTGGTGCTCATTGAACAATTACATCAGCTGCTGTCAAGCAAAGCTTGTAAATACCAGCATATCATGGTAGAGCATTAACAGTTACATAAAGTTATATGAAAAGAAAAAAAATAATTTTGTCTTATGTAAATGTATACCACGGAGGGGGAATTATTTGTCTCAGTGTTAGCTCTGTCTACCGTTCCCACAGTATAGTGTTTGAGAAATGTCCGCGTTCTTGATGAAACTATTTTTAGCCACTTACCCAAAAGACAAACCCTGAAAACACAAACTGAGGTCCAAATGCAGAATGTGCAGTCGGCCATGACTTTCAGCTCCAGAGAGAACATGATGAATATTGCTGGACAGTGTTAGCATCATTATCACAGCAAAAATGACCTTAGCCATTGAGTAAAGGCTCTAGCTAGCTACTCGTCACTTATGATGACTGAAATAAAGAACATACAGCAGTTGCACACTTCTTCAAAAACAACACAACCAGAGTTTCACAAACACTTGTGGTGGTAATGAAACTTAGTGGTTGCATTGTTTTTGTGGGAACATTAATCAGAAAAAAATATTTTCGCCTCTGAAGTGACTAGCAAGTAGATGCTATATGAATAAAAACAGCCTTTAAAGCATCTTACTCTGCGTGAGACCAATTTCAGTAACTCATCGTAAAAGTACAAGGTCAAGTGCCACAAAGTCAGCAACTTGGCCAATCTAATTTATTAGGTGCTATTAAAATTACATAAGGTTAGCACTCAGCGCTGTCTGAAAAAGCTAGCACTTTCTACTGAGTCAGTTAAAAGGCAAAGTCAAATACTTGTGTTGCCTGGTTTTAATGTCTCGTAAAATATTTGCAAGCTGCACATAAGGAACAGTGAGTATGTGGATGCATGTGTGTGTATGCACGGTACAAGCACCAATGGAAAGCTGCACATCTGGTAGCGAAGTGATGCACCATACTGAGACTAGTCCAGTCAGCATTAGTCACTCCACACATCAGTCTACCTTTACAGACCACGTGGAAACTCTCAAATGAAAGGCTAGTGTGGAAACCGATGCTTTAGCCCGTCCTGTAAGTGATGGCACCGCTTACCAAGCTGACAGGCTGTCATCAGGAAATGGCTAACATGGCCTGGTGAAAATTACAATCAGATGTGCGTTCACACTTGAGCTAGCTGAAGCTCGCTGAGCAGGAGTTTGTTCCAAAAATCAGGGTGGAGGTTAAGTATCTGAAAATATAATTTGGTAAGACAATTTATCCAGAGGCATTTACATAAGCAAAATAAAAACCCTTCCTCTAACCTGCAGATTTATGCATATTCACCGTGAACATTCAGCAAAAAGAAAACAACCCTTCCCTGAAATCATGCAGCTATTTAACATAACATGAATGCAGATATGAAAGAGAATACACCATAGCTCTGCCAACCATCACACATCTGCATGCTTACATGGTGGAAACAAAGGATCTTGATGGGGCAAAGAGCGGAAGAAGTACAGATCAATGATAACAAAGCCTGACACCCCCGCACGGGGCACATTGTCCAGTGAGAAAGCTTCAAGTTCAGGCTCTCTGATGAGGCAAGAAGGGTGGAGAGAGAATGGTTTCTGGCTCCCTAGTCCAACTTTGTTTGGTATTTCAGTGGACGTCAGAACCAAGGAAAACATTTGGACAGTGCACTGTGGCCTTTTGCCCCAAACTGAGACCGAGGGAGGAGGGAGAACTGCAGCCCTATCCGTCTCTCTGACTAGGACCATGGGAGCAAGGCACAGAAGGAGAGAGGGGATAAAAGGATGAATTGGACAGATTGAAGCAGTCCTCATCTATTCATACAGTCTGTTTTGTGTACTGCTAATCTCCCCACATCCTTCATTTCAGCCCCCAGGCCAGCTGTCCAAACCTCTGACTTCACCACCTCAGTGCTGGATGCTCACTGACAAGCCTCAGAACATTTGAGTAATTGTTTATTTTACTCAATCAAATGTGAGCTCTTCATTTCCCTTCCCTGTTTATTAAAAAAGTTTTTTCTTTGACTTTTACTTCATGACATGGAACATCACACACACACACACACATATATATATATGTATATATATATCTACTCATATATTTTCGGAATGTGAGTGTGTGTGGTTTTAGTGTGTGTGTGTGTGTGTGTGTGTGTGTGTGTGTGTGTGTGTGTGTTAGTTAGTGTAGATAGCGGGACCGAAAACTAAAGCACTTATGATCCTAATTCTTTTTGGAGGTGGTAGGTATTGTCTCAGAGAGTAAGGGAAAAAATCCCAGAAAATTAAAATTATGCATAATTATGCAAAATATGCATTTTTCTAAAAATGGCTAAAAACCACTTTTCTCGGCATTTCAGATGATTCTGAGCATTTGGGGGGAGGGAGTTGGAGTGGGGGGGTTTAGGGGCAGGGGGAAGGTGGTTAGCTGGCAGGATGAAGAGGAGGGAGATTTAGACGGGTGGATAACCAAACCGCTACATTGTAGTGGGGTTCTATATATATATATATATATATATATATATATATATATATATATACACACACATACACACACACACACACACACACACACACACACACTGGCCACTTTATTAGGCACACCTGTCCAACTGCTCGTTAACGCAAATTTCTAATCAGCCAATCACATGGCAGCAACTCAATGCATTTAGGCATGTAGACATGGTCAAGACGATCTGCTGCAGTTCAAACCGAGCATCAGAATGGGGAAGAAAGGTGATTTAAGTGACTTTGAACGTGGCATGGTTGTTGGTGCCAGACGGGCTGGTCTGAGTATTTCAGAAACTGCTGATCTACTGGGATTTTAACGCACAACCATCTTAGGGTTTACAGAGAATGGCCCGAAAAAGAGATAATATCCAGTGAGCGGCAGTTTTGTGGGCGAATATGCCTTGTTGATGCCAGAGGTCAGAGGAGAATGGCCAGACTGGTTCGAGCTGACAGAAAGGCAACAGTAACTCAAATAACCACTCATTACAACCGAGGTATGCAAAAGAGCATCTCTGAACGCACAACACGTCGAACCTTGAGGCAGATGGGCTACAGCAGCAGAAGACCACACCGGGTGCCACTCCTGTCAGCTAAGAACAGGAAACTGAGGCTACAATTCGCACAGACTCACCAAAATTGGACAATAGAAGATTGGAAAAACGTTGCCTGGTCTGATCAGTCTCGATTTCTGCTGCGACATTCGGATGGTAGGGTCAGAATTTGGCGTCAACAACATGAAAGCATGGATCCATCCTGTCTTGTATCAACGGTTCAGGCTGGTGGTGGTGGTGTAATGGTGTGGGGGATATTTTCTTGGCACACTTTGGGCCCCTTAGTACCAATTGAGCATCGTGTCAACGCCACAGCCTACCTGAGTATTGTTGCTGACCATGTCCATCCCTTTATGACCACAGTGTTCCCGTCTTCTGATGGCTACTTCCAGCAGGATAACGCGCCATGTCATACAGCTCGAATCATCTCAGACTGGTTTCTTGAACATGACAATGAGTTCACTGTACTCAAATGGCCTCCACAGTCACCAGATCTCAATCCAATAGAGAACCTTTGGGATGTGGTGGACCGGGAGATTCGCATCATGGATGTGCAGCCGACAAATCTGCAGCAACTGCGTGATGCTATCATGTCAATATGGACCAAACTCTCTGAGGAATGTTTCCAGTACCTTGTTGAATCTATGCCACGAAGGATTAAGGCAGTTCTGAAGGCAAAAGGGGGTCCAACCCGGTACTAGCAAGGTGTACCTAATAAAGTGGCCAGTGAGTGTATATAAACTGTGTGTGTGTGTGTTTGTTTGTTTGTGTGTATTATCAGTAATATCAGTCATTTTGTTTTAGGACCTCCAGATACTTTATTTATTTATTTATTTGTTTGTTTTTCTTCCAAGCCGTCCTGGTCGCTGCTCCACCCCCACCCTCCCTCCCGATCCGGGGAGGGCTGCAGACTACCACATGCTTCCTCTGATACATGCGGAGTCGCCCACCACCGCTTCCTTTCCCCTGACAGTGAGGAGTTTCGCCAGAGGGACGTAGCGCATGGGAGGATCATGCTATTCCTCCCAGTTCCCCCTCCCCACCGAACAGGCGCCCTGACTGACCAGAAGAGGCGCTAATGCTGCGACCAGAACAAATACCCACATACGGCTTCCCACCCGCAGACACGGCAAATTGTGTCTGTAGGGACGCCCGACACCAAGCCGGAGGTAACATGGGGATTCGAACTGGCGATCCCCGTGTTGGTAGGCAACGGAATCAGACACATTATTTTAGATTCCAGAAATAGTACTTGCAGTCTCAAAATGCAGATTGTGTCTCCATAACCGAATGGTTATGGTACTGGTACATGCACATCAAATCCGGCGACGGCGCAGCGAGTCGATGAACCGTCACCGTATCCCAATTGTATAAACACGACCCGACCCAAACCTGAACTTTATGCAAATGAGTTCATCTAGCGCCACGCACCAGGTTCACGAAATGCAGATAAACTGTCAAACTAGAAAGTGATGATCAAATATGAATCAAGATTCTGTCACTGCATTGCCAACTTCCCGTCTTAAATGTTTTCGGGAACATATCGTAGCGAATTCGCGGGGGCAGCCAGGAACTGCCGAGCGACCTGGGTTCGTGCTGCAGCGGTTCCCGGCTGCCCCCCCCCCCGAATTCGCTACATTGGTGTCAGAAGTGGGATGGTGAGACCATGAGGCCATCGGTAGCGCGTGCGCCCCGAGGCACAAGGGAGCTGGTATATGCTGAAGCACAGGGACGCGCTTCCTGAAAGAGGGGGGGTAGTGTAACGACCACAGATGAATATACTCGCTACCCCTTAACTAATGGGTCAGACCCTTTAGTCGACTGGTTAACGTAGTCGCCCCGTGGTGCGGGAGATCCGGGTTCGTATCCCGGCTGCGGCGGTTCCCGGCTGCCCCCCCCCCGAATTTGCTACAATATTTTAGTGTACTGTTTAACTGTAATATCAAAAAGTTTTTCTGACCGGGCTGCCACTTTCTCCTGCTTGAAAACAGACGACCTGAAACCAAGCACTGCCCACCAGCCGAAGCGTTTAGTGGTCTGGTGCGTCCAGCTGCGTCTTCGCCGGATTTGGTGTGCGCATAATATTAGGGTACGGTCACACATGCGTGAAATTAACATTAATGAATAGTCACCTCCCGTTCACTTCCATTCTATGTGTGTGAAGGGGCGAATAAAACATTTGCTTCCGGTGGCGAAAGAAATTTCCATCTCTGCTTTTGAGTTCAACTTTGGTGAACTTTGACCGGCGAATTCGCAGCCTTAACCAATAGCACAGAAGTGTGTGTGGTTGACTCCACTTGGCAGTAGCTTCCTTAGTGAGCAAGGATGGAGGAGACTTCAATTGTTGCTGTGTCTAACCAGCCGGTATTGCACAACATTGCCCATGAAAACTACAAGCTGCCCCACAAGAGAGCTGCTGCCTGACTGGTAGCAAGTCGGGAGACAGGCATTCAATGTAATAAATGGAAGATGTATTAATAACACCAATTCCTATTTCGTGGTATACAAATATAACTTGTACAAGGGCATCTGGATGGCATAGCGGTCTATTCCGTTGCCTACCAACACGGGGATCGCCGGTTCGAATCCCCGTGTTGCCTCCGGCTTGGTCAGGTGTCCCTACAGGAACAATTGGCCGTGTCTGCAGGTGGTAAACTGGATGTGGGTATGTGTCCTGGTCGCTGCACTAGCGCCTCCTCTGCTTGGTCGGGGCGCCTGTTCAGGGGGGAGGGGGAACTGGCGAGAATAGTATGATTCTCCCACGCAATGGTGGCTAATCATGTGCCATGGAGAGCCATGTGTATGCAGGTTTTCATTCCAACCCGACTCCACACCAGGTGCTTTCACGGATACATTCTTCCTCTTTGGTTGAAGGGTTGCTAATCAGTGAAATCACCTGGTGTGGAGTCTGGCTGGGATGAAAACCTGCATACACATGGCTCTCCATGGCACAGGGTTAGCCACCCCTGCTCCCATGTGCTACGTTCCCCTGGCAAAACTCCTCACTGTCAGATGAAAAGAAGCTGCTGGGGACTTCACATGTATCAGAAACCCCACAAACTCGATGGCAGGCACAGCGAAGATGCACTTTTCCCTGTTTAGTGTGTGGTTGACAAGGACATCAAGCACCCTAGTTAGGCGTTCATCGTGGAGGGCCGGTGTCGCACCATGTACTACTATGTCGTTCAGGTAAATGACCACTCCTGGAGCGAAGATGGTGGTCATGATTTTCTGGAAGCAGCTGGGGGCAGAGCTGAGGCCAAAAGGCATGCAGGTGTAGCAAAAAAAAAAACCCCAACATGGGACACAAAAGCTGTAAGGTTGCAGCGGTTAGGGTGCAGCGGGACCTGCAGGTAGCCCTGGCAAAAGTCGAATTTGGAGAACACGGAGGAGGAAGTAATTACCTCCAGTGTGGGCAGTGGATACTTGTCCAGGATCACAGCCTTGTTCACTGACCTGGGGTCGACGCATGGGCGCAGGCCTCCTGACTTTTTCCTTGCCACCACTAAGTTCAAAACCCAAGGGGATGCATCTACCCACTCGATTATGCTGGCCTCCAAGAGCGTTTGCAGTTCGGCAGTTACATCATCATGCCGGGCGATGGGTAGGTGGTACAGGGGCTGAATGACGGGATGCACCTCAGGGTTAAGGAGAGGCTGGTGGTTAAAGGCAGTGAGGCAGCCCAAGCCTTTGAACAGAGAAGGCCAGCATTGTTGCCAAGGCGAGCTAACAGTCAAGATGGTTGACCTGGTGTTGCCCAGGAGAGAGCAACCCAGGGCACAAAACAAGTCCATGCCCATAAGGTTGGCTTCATGGCGGGACACTTGGAAGGTGAACAATAGGAAGGGCCTTGGTCCTGTAGCGCACAGAGAAGGTGATTTTGCCCACCATGCCAATTTTATAGTGTCCATAGCCATACAGACCCTCGGCATCAACAGTGCGTGTCCAGAGTGGAAAGAGCCACCGGACAGCAGCAACATTTAGGAGCAACCGTGAAGCTCCCATATCCAGCAGTAGTGGCAGGCACACCCCATCTAATTCCACTGTGCACCACTTAAACAGCCGGGAGGTGGAGCTCACTGAATGAATGGTCGTTGGTGCTGGGGGACCAAGGAAATGTGGCACTGGACTGGCGGCTGTGGGGGCAGAGCGGCTGACCCTGGCAAAATGGTTCCGTTTGCCACAGCATTGACACTTCTGCCCCTTGGCAGGGCAGGTCGGGGCTCGGATGGGGTGCAATGAGCAGCCGCAATTACCACAGGTCCGGCGTGCTGCTGCGCCCTGGCGTCCAGCAAAATTCACCTCAGGCTGTCCTCCGAGGACACAGGGCTCGGAGACCCCGTGGACGGCCGCACCGTCTGCGTCAGTAGCATGGGCTGGGAGAGGGAGGGGTTGGAGGGTGCTAGTTGTGACACTAAACCAGCCGCAGATTCAAGCTGGAATGCTATTTTCAGAGCAGGGCTGCCAAGTTTCAACAAAAGTTAAGAGTGAGACTCTGGCAAGGGTCGCCGGCAAAAAAAACTTGGCCTTTTTTAAGGTGGATTTAGAGGAATATCTGAACTTAAATTAACATTAGGATTAGACTGTTGTGATGTTGTAATGTGATGTTGGCCTCCTCCTCATGCTCTCTCTCTTTACTCAGAACAATGAACACATAAGAAATATTGTCAATTGCTAGAAAGAATAGAATACACAGAGTCCAAGCCTACATTAGAATTAGACTGTCGGATGTCATTATTCAGTCTTATTCTGTCATTTGTATTCAGGGAGCTCCTCTCAACCCAATTATTTGTGCAACTTAAAAACCAGTTTCCTGCTATTTTATATAGTGTTCATAATTGACCAGCACAAGTAGAAATGAAAACAATTGTAACAAGAAGAATTTAGACAAATAAAATAAATTTATTTATAAAATATCAATGAATACAGAACCAGAACAATAATATAAAAAAATAAAATAAAGTGCATTTTTTTGTTTGTTCAGAGCACAAGGCTCAAACTATGAATTCAAGCAGTTCCTTTAACCCTTGGGCACCTCTCCAGAAAACCATGACGTTTTACCCTCGGTGCAAAAAATGTTCAGTTCCTTAAAAGTGCTATAAAAATACTGCACATGAATATTTTGTTTCACCTTCAATGCATTAAATCTTTTGACCAACTTCAATACTGATCATAACTATTAAATTTACATGTATTTCTTAAGTAATTTTAACCCTTTAATGCCTTTTTGGGAACATAAAACCATAATTATTTAATGAGAAAAACATTAAATATGACATATTTTCCATATACTAATTGCAAACTGGAATTTTTTGGGGGATGGGTGGCAACCCTAGTTAAACCCACCAAATGACATAATAGTCATTTCAACAAACATTGACATACCCGATCTCAAATATTCTAACAGGCACAGACACTGAGCTAAACTTCTGCTCTGGAAAGTTAAAAGTTTAGAATTTTAGATTTAGACTACGTGGCAAAATAAATCACATCCTAGTTTTTATAAAAGAAATGATCACCTCATGTCAAGAACTATTAGATCAATTTCATTCGAGATTTATCCGTGAACCAAGTATAACAGAAACCAAAAACAGGACATTCGCCAAAAAGGAAAGCTATTGTTCTTCAACAGATTTCTGACAAGTGACTGTTGGAATATTTTCCTTTTTAACTGCGAGATATCACAGCAGCCTGTGTAACGTTACTCCTGCTCGGACTGAGTGACTATAACGCATTTTATTCTATAAAACTAACGTATTTACTATTTCGTATGATCAAAATGAAACGGTTACCCACCGTTTTCTTTCTTCTTATTCCTCTTCTTCTTCTTCATCAGTGGGGTCTTCTTCTTGTGGAGCTCTTTTATTTTATTTCGTGGCGTTGACGCTATGACCCGCCCTACTCTGCCTCTGATTGGTTGATACTCGTGGTTGCCTTTCATTGATTGGGTTGGTTAGATTTAGGCATGAGGACTGATGATTGGTTAAGGTTAGAGTAAGAATATCTGGGCCAGCCAATCAGAGGCAGAATAGGGCGGGCTCACCCCGGAAAGCCAGTGACGGACCTGAACTACAGCAAGCCGCAAGCAGCATAGCAAGTTGTGGAAATATTAAATAGAAGTGAAGGGAAACCGTTTATGAGCGTGTGAAATAGCAAGTGTGGCGTGTGAGCGTGTGAAGAGGCATAATTGTGTGACTCTCACTCCCAAAGGGTGAGACTTGGCAGCCCTGTTTCAGAGCATTTGCCAGAGTTAAACCATCACGGAAAATTAGAAGTTTCTCCTCGAGTTTCAGGTTATTAGTGTGTTCAGCTAGCTGGTCCCTTATCAGTTCATCTTCGAGTGCCCCAAACTTAACAGAGGCCGGCAAGGCCGCTCAGGTCGGCTACGTCATGGCGGACTGATTCACTCGTCTGTTGCCGGCGCTGGCGGAAAAAGATCCGCCGGAGCATAACACGATGTGGAGCAGCGAAATGTCCAGACAGCTGTGTGGCACATGCAGCGTAGGTAGAGGGCGGGTCCGAGAGTCCGAAAAATCCGCTGTCCCTCGCTGCCCGCGTGGTGGATGAGCATGGCTCTCTTCCGCTAGTCGCTAGCATCCGTTAATCCAATGGCTGCTACGAATGTTTCATACGACTCATGCCAGTGAGTCCATGGAAGCGGCGGCTCACCGGGCAGGGCAAGGAACGGAAACTCCATCATCGTTGCCAAGGTTAAGTTTAATAATTTGCTTACCGCAACTTCAGCTTGAACACTTCAACTGTAACCGCTCTCTTTACGTCTATTGCGACAAGCCTATTTTCGGTAGACTGTCGTAAAACTGCCGCGCTTACTGCCGCAACTACAACCACGACTGGTGTGGCTCATACACAAGTACAAGGTACGAATTTCGATTCGACAGGCAAAATGCCCGCCTGGCTTCACACGTGTGACCGTAGCCTTACAGCACACACCACATTGGCTTCCTGTATCTTTTAGGATCCAGTTTAAGATTTTATTACTTGTTTTCAAGTCGTTAACTGGGCTGGCACCATCTTATTTATCTGAGCTAATATATTGTAGCGAATTCGGGGGGCAGCCCGAGATACCGTCGCCACAACCGGGACGCGAACCCGTATCTCCTGCACCGCAAGCGACAACGTTAACCAGTCGACTAAAGGATCCGACCCGTTAGTCAAGGACCAACGTGTCTACTTATCCATGCACGTTACACTATTATCATACACCAGTCAGAGCACTCAGGTCAGCAAACCAGATGCTCTTACATGTTCCGAGATCCAGGCTTAAGAATAGGGGTGACGGAGCCTTTGCAGTTGCTGCCCCTGATCTCTGGAACAACTTACCAATACACACAAGATCTGCTCAGACCCTCGAGACTTTTAAATCTTGGTTAAAGAGCTACCTCTTCTCACTGGCGTTCAATTCAAGTTGAGCTAGACACCGTGATTTTATTGTGGAAATATACTTTTACGCTTGTGTTTTGTTTACATTTTAATTCCTTTATTTTACTTTTACATTTATTTTTACATTCATATGTGTTACTTATTTTATATTGTATTTTAAGCTTGTGCAGCACTTTGGTTCAACTGTGGTTGTTTTAAATGTGCTATATAAATACACTTGACTTGACTTGACTTGACCACATGGTCGCAACCATTGCTGGTTTGAATCCAGCCGGCGAAATTTGTGGCATGTTACCCCTCTCTCGCCCCCCCCCCCCATCTCCTGTCTGCCCCCACTATATCACTATCTAATAAAGTTATAAATAATACAGTATCGTTCTGGTTCAAACCGGTACGATGTATATTTAGAAGTTTAAGGTACGTCATCGGCCACGGTAAGTCGCGTGGTTTACTACCGCTTGAGTCACATCACACCACTTAAGGTGCAAGATGATAATCTCCACTCTATCTCCGACTACTTCCTCCACATTTAAAATAGAAACAAGGTTTCATTGTTCAGCCCTAAAACGCACAGGAAACAAAGAAGGAAACCGGTTGCGATACTGACGACAATTTACCAAGCTTATTAACTTTTAGTTCCACGGCAACACGATTTCGGGAAGTGGAATCCTGAAATGAAGAAATTCTTTCATGGCTTGATGAACACTGTCATGCACCCAAAACTCATCCATCCTCTTATAAGGTGCTTTCACAAATACCATGTGCTCACTTCTGCACCGTGAATTGACGACGTGTTCTTCAAAGTAGAACGGGTGGACCCTGGCCAAAACACACAACCGTGTCCAAGTCTGTTCAGCCAGGGGAAATCAAACAAAAATCAAGCACCACAGAGGAGCTCCGAAGATCCAAATCTTTGCTAGCAACCGGGGAGCTGCAGTCTACTCCCATTCCTGAGGATATTTCCAATAAATACAGCTAAATGAGGCGATGATGTTCAGTGTGCTTGGAAAAGGCTTTTAAGTAACTGCCCTCCATTTGAAATATGTATGGGCCAGTGTAGCACACTGACAGGGGAAACATTCTTCTCTTAAGACATTAAGAATGGCAAAGAAATGCCCTTTACAATGTGTATCTACTTGTATTTTAAGTTACTTGGCCCAAGCCGCGACGGAAACTTTCAAAGAGCTTGTAGCAGTTCCCTTATCTCCAGACTTGACTGTTAATGCGTCAGCCCAAATCAGACAGTGTGTATATTCAGCCACATCTCTCTCACATTGCTTCTTTTGTCAGTGCGATACTGCACATTAGACATCCGACGGTGACTCCGAGGGTGCAGGCCCGCCCACAGAATTTTCTGGTCCCCCCAAAGCTGCTTTACTCATATCAACGTATGCGCATGCTCTCCCTCCTACTTACACATACATACATGTAAACTGCGAGAGACTTAGTAATGAGGGCTACATAAGCATAGGCTCACACACACACACACACACACACACACACACACACACACACACACACACACACACACACACACACACACACACACACACACACACACACACACACACACACACACACACACGCATCATCATCAACGGTCACTCGGGGTTGAGTATGACTGTCCTCCTTCTAGGTCCTTATGGGTATCCTTGCGGGAGCATGCGCCTGCAGCCTGGCAGGGGGTGGCCAGAATCCAATGGCACGGAGAACCAAGACGATTGGGGACCACCCCCTGTTGCAGCCTTCATCTGCCTTCACTGGCATCGTCTTCTGCCAGTTCTGCCGTTGAGGTCTTTGTTGAAACACACTTTGTCTGGAACCTCCCCCTTGACCTGTCCGCCTTGGGTCACCCTACCAGGAACCAAGCTCCGGACGGCATAGATCTTGGGATCATTGGTTCATGCAAGCTTCTTCACCACGACAACTTGGCGCACCAGGAGAAGTCGTACACACACACACACACACACACACACACACACACACACACACACACACACACACACACACACACACACACACACACACACACACCATAATAGAATTCTGACACTTAAACACACCAAGGTCAACAAAGACCTGCTACATTTACACCGAGCTTTTCTTAGTAGAGAATGCAATTTCTTACGTTATTGCTTCATCTTTGCCTCTTATACAGCCACCTTCCTTATCTTACTGGATGCAAAGTCCTTTATACTGTCTTTAAAGCCCATCTCTTTAGCCAGTTCAAACTCAATGGCAAGTACTGCCATTATCATTGCTTATATTTAGGATGAACATGATCATTTCTGGCCTCATGCCCCCCCCCCCCCCCAGTGGTTGGGCCTCAGAAAGCTTCCCCCCCACCCCATGGGTGGCCCTGGGGGGGTGCTATGTTTTATTTTCATGAGTTTGAGTAAAGAGGCATTATTAAAAGTCATCACATGTTCTAAAAAGTTTGGGATGTAATACAAACACTTCACTCACTAAGTTACTGCGAGAACGAGCCACAGTACAAAGGCAGCACTGCCTTTCTGATGACAAGGGCTGATATACCTCACTTTGCAGAGACAGAGATGACTCAATTTGTACTCCCCATGCAAACCTGAGTTATCCTGTACGCATGCCATATTTGAGTTACCTAATGTATGTGGTATGAGCGAAAGATTGTGTTTTCACTGAATCCAAATAGCTTGCTGGTTCCACTTGCATTTTATGGGCAACACTTAACTTGTAATAATTAGAGGGCATCGGCACTTTTGGAAAATAAAGCTTTCACAACACGGAAATAAGTCATTATTTCTACCTTTTTAACTGACGTGAGAGGTGAAAACCTCTCTAAATCTGTCCAAGTGATGTATGCACGCTTGGCCAAACCAGCTGAGCAGAAACCAGAAAGAATACAGCAAAGTAAATGCTGAAAATACACCAGTTCGAGAGGTAAGAAAGGTTCACACAGCCAGAGGAGATAAAGAGCTGCAAGGACGGACATTTTGTGTTTAGATAAAACAGAACCACTTGTTTTATCTAAACTCTGCCACCAACTACCAGCAGAGTTACAGCCCGTAGCGTACTGCCCACTAACGCGCAATATGTTCAAACAAAAGACGAGGATGTCTTCTTGGAGAAACCTCCACTTTCCAGTAAGAACACTGCACACAGCTGTTTGCCAGATGGGTTCTCTCAAATGATAAACACAAGTATACTATATAGGCACGACCTAATTACAGATATAGCTGTTGGTGAGCTTAAAGAGGGTAATTCGGTCATACAAAAATGTAATACGATGATACAGACAAGGCAATCTTGTCAAGTTCATGGATTTGTCAGGACCTTACGGGTGCTTGGGAATTCAAACCTCTATATCACATATAACCGCAGTCTATCTCTGATAGCTATGTCTCTGCTTACCTGGCAACATACCTGTTTTGTTTTTTTTCCCTCCCCTTTTCTCCCAATTATATCCGGCCAATTACCCCACCCTTCCGAGCTGTCCCGGTCACTGCTCCACCCCCTCTGCCGAGCCGAGGAGAGCTGCAAACTACCATACGTCTCCTCCGATACATGTTGAGTCACCAGCCGCTTCTTTTCACCTGACAGTGAGGAGTTTCACCAGGGGCATGTAGCGCGTGGGAGGATCACACTATTACCCCCCAGTTCCCCCTCCCCCCCGAACACATGCCCCGACTGACCATAGGGGGCGCTAGAGCTGTGACCAGGACACATACCCACATCCGGCGTCCCGCCTGCAGACATGGTCAATTGTGTCTGTAGAGGCGCCCGACCAAGCCGGAGGTAACATGGGGATTGGAACCAGTGATCCCCGTGTTGGTAGGCAACGGAATAGACCGCTACGCTACCCGGACGCCCCCAACATACCTGTTTTTTATTTTACCGTCAGCTCCTGTTGTCCCCCATTTTTCTTATGAGAATGACTACAGGGTTGACAGCTATGAACAAATTAGCTTCAGGGTTGAGTCCAAAGCACTGAATAGTCAGCGAAATGAAGGGCTAACAGAGTGAAAAGGATGGATGAATGCCAGGTCAATTTGTAAACAATATATGGGATGAAACACCAAGACAGAGAGGTGTCAAAAAAAAACCCAAAACATCATACTTATGTTGTCAAAACAGTTCCTATTCCTTGAATGAAACAAAGTCTAGGTGTTCTCAAGTCAAAGCAGAGAGATGGTGTTCTGAATTGACACATTCGGCAGTTGAATTATCAAATCACACCCTCTTGAGGATATATCCGCACACTAAAGGTGAAGTATGCATGTGATGTGTATGCATCTTCTCCTGGATCGCCACCTTGCCATGGTGGAGAAGCTTGCATGTACCAATGCTTCCAAGAGCTATGCCGTCCGGAGCTTGGCTCCCAGTAGGGTCACTCAAGGTGGATAGGTCAAGGGGGAGGGTCCAGACAAAGCGACCCAACACAGACCTCAACGGCAGAACTGGTGGAAGACATTTCCAGGTCACAACGGCAGTGAAAAGCGGATGAAGGCAACAACAGAGGGTGGTCCCCAATCGCCATGCCATTGGATCCTGGCCACCCCCTGCCAAGGACCGTGTGGTGGCTGCAGATGCATCAGCTACTCCACGTGAAAAGCTGTCACGTGCAGGCGTCCTCCCGTTATGTGGCTCCAGGATCGGCCTCTACGCCCACCTGAGGACCCAGAAGGAGGACAGTCATACTCGACCCTGAGTGACCGCTGATGATGATGTGTATGTATGAGAAATTCAGCTTCGGGGATGGAGGGATTTCTGTGCTGCCAGGGACACATAATCCCTTTCTGTTATTCACATACACACAAGAACAAGCTTGATTTCATACACACACACACAGACACACAGATAACCCCCCCCCCACACACAGACAGATAACCCCACCTCCCACACACGCACACAAACACACCTCAAAAGCATTGCATCGTCTGAACTGATCTCTCTTCTCCGTTTATCAGAGCCTCTCATTTCAGGAATGAGAAAAGAGGAGTTTCATCCCTCCCTTATCATCTGCATACTGGCTCGAGTCATGTTCTTCGTCCAATGCTGCATTCCTCTGGCTAACCGACAATCCGTGTTGGGGAGTAACTAGTTACATGTAACGGCATTACGTAATTAAATTAAAAAATAAATGTAAATGTAATCCGCTACAGTTACTGAGGAAAAATATGTAATGAAATTACAGTTACTAATCAAAATGTTGGCGATTACAAAGGGGTTACATCTGAAATATATATAAATAACTTTGTTTAAAGAAACACTCAATGGTAGGGAAAGTGCTCAACAAATAAGGAGCAAAATAATCCAGTGAGTCAAGTAAATTCTTTAGGAGACAGTACAAGCCTGTTTCATGCCAGAAGCTGTCATTCACAGCTGATGATTGCTTATGGCATGAAACAGGCTTGTACTGTCTCCTAAAGAATTTACTTGACTCACTGGATTTTATACACACACACACCTTTTCTCGCAATTGTACTCGGCCAATTACCCCACTCTTCCGAGCTGTCCTGGCCCCTGCTCCACCTCCTCTGCTGATCTGGGGAGGGCTGCAGACTACCACGCCTCCCCCGATACATGTGGAGTTGCCAGCCACTTCTTTTCACCTGACAGTGAGGAGTTTCACCCGGGGGACGTAGCGCACGGGGGGGGATCACCCTATTCCCTCCAGTTCCCCCTACCCCCCTGAGCAGGCGCCCTGACCGACCAGAGGAGGCGCTAGTGCAGCGACCAGGACACATACCCACATCCGGCTTCCCACCCGCAGACATGGCCAATTGTGTCTTAATTTTTTATTGACGTTTTTTATTGACACGTTGAAATTCTACATGCAATAAACACATAAAACAAAAGAAAGAGGGGGGAAATAAAAGCAAAGAAAATGAAGAAAATTAAATACGCAAATGAAAGGGAGCGGAGTCCTAGGGGTTCTCTGCAAGTTAAAGTTCTTCTATCAAGTCAAGTCAATTTTATTTGTAAAGCCCAATATCACAAATTCCAAATATGCCTCAAGGGCCTTTACAGCAACACAACATCCTGTCCTTAGACCCTCGCATCGGATAAGTCAGCATTAACATAAGTAGGGATGTCCCGATCCGATCCACGGCATCAGGTTGATACTGGCCCAGAATGCTGGATCGGATATTGGAGGGGAGAAAAAACTGATCCAATACCATCCAATACAATCCATAGGGGAAATCTAACTTAAACCTCCTCCTTCTTCTTGGTGTTTATTAGTGGTTGACAAACAATGAAATGGTGCATTACCGCCACCAGCTGGCATGGAGTGTGGCTCAGAATGTCTATTGTTTACGCTACCCCTCCAAATTTTTTTTTCAAAATCTTCTTATTAAATTAGTTACTCTAAGAAACTGAAACAAGATTTCAAATACTCAGTTGATTTCTTCTGTAGAATAGCTACTAAATCAAATTGTATTTTTATTTTTCTGAGATTTTGAGTCATACGCCTTCTGTCTGCCTCATATTTCTGACAATATATCATAACAAACTCTAATGTCTCTTCTTGCCCACAGTAGTCACATCTGCCTGTATTGTGTTTGTCTATTTTGAAAAGTGTACTGTGTAGTCGTGTCCAAATCTGAATTTTGAAATTATTGTCTGATCTCTCCTGTTCCTTCCTGCACACCTCATTTCTCCCACGTTCCTTTGAACTCTGCAAAACCATCGTCCTTTCCTCTATTCATCCCATTGCTTTTGCCATCTTTCCTTCAATCTGTGTTTAATAATGCTCTTTATTTCTGTCTTGCTTAAAGTAACTACCAAATCAACATGATTATGCTTTGTAGATTTCTTTGCATCCTTATCTGCTACTTCATTTCCCTTAATGCCAATGTGTGTTGTTTCTATTACACAATTTCTCCGCCCTCTTTTAAACTTCTTGCTGTTACTGTCTCTTACAGTCAAACTCACCATTGTGGTTGTGTACCGCCCACCAGGCCCCCTTGGGGAGTTTCTGGAGGAGATTGACACACTTGTCTCACACTTCCCTGATGATGACTCTGCACTTATCCTGGTGACTTCAACATCCACACTGACAAGCTACATCCTCTTCTCTCTTTCTGCTCCTACTTTGACCTTCACCTCTCACCCTCTCCTCCTACCCACAAGGCCGGCAACCAGCTGGACCTTATCTTTACTAGACACTGTCCTATTTCCAATCTCTCTGTTACTCCCCTCCAGCTCTCTGACCACTATTTCATGTCCTACTCTCCCTCCCTCTCTTCTCAACTTCCAATCTCTTCTTTCCACTTTCTCCTCCTCCCCTTCTGCTGCTAAAGTTGCCTTCTACCACTCGACAATCCTATCCTCTGCCTCTGATCCTAAGAAACTCTTTGAAACCTACTCTACACTTCTTCAACCCCCACCCCCCCTCCTACTTCCTCCCTTCTTCCCCCTGATGGCTTTGCCAACTCCTTTGACAAGAAGGTAAACGACATCAGAGCCTCCTTTTCTCACCACCTGGTTTGCGCTCCTTGCAGTAGCCCACCCTCTGCACCCTCCCTCACCTCTCCACGTCCCACCCTATCCAACCTCGCTCCCTCTCCCCCGACGAGGTCCTCAACCTCATCACATCCAGTCGCCCCACCACATGCTCCCTTGACCCAGTCCCCTCCCTTCTTCTTCTGTCTATAGCACCTGAACTCCTTTCCTTTCTAACCCACCTCATCAACACCTCCCTCCAGGCAGGATGGTTTCCATCTGCCTTCAAGACTGCTAGAGTCACCCCCCTTTTCAAGAAACCATCACTTAACCCCTCTGACATTAAAAACTACAGAACAGTTTCTCTTCTACCCTTTCTATCTAAAACTCTTGAACATGCTGTCTTTAACCAACTTTCTTTGTACCTCCACCAGAACAACCTACTGGACCCCAATCGGTTTGGGTTCAAGGTGGGTCACTTCACAGAGACGGCCCTCCTTACAGTGACAGAATCACTGCACTATGCGAGAGCAAACTGTCTCTCCTCTGTCCTGATACTCCTGGACCTGTCAGCTGCATTTGACACAGTGAACCACCAGATCCTCCTCTCTACCCCCAAGGGGCTGGGTGTCACAGGCTCTGCACTCTCAATGTTTGCATCCTACCTGACGGATCGCTCCTACCAGGTGACATGGAGGGGATCTGTGTCTGAGCCTCACAGACTGACTATAGGCATTCCACAAGGTTCAGTTCTGGGTCCTCTCCTGTTCTCCCTGTACACGACATCCCTGGGTTCTGTTATTCGCTCACATGACTTCTCTTACCATTGTTATGCCGATGACACCCAGCTGATCTTGTCCTTCCCTCCCTCTGACACACAAGTAGAGACATGCATTGCTGCGTGCTTGACTGGCATCTCGGAGTGGATGGTGACATACCACCTGAAGCTCAATCTGGACAAGACAGAGCCTATGTTCCTCCCGGGGAAAGGTTGCCCGCACTGACACCTGGCCATCACCATTGATAACACCGTGGTGATGCCAACTCAGACTGCAAGGAACCTGGGCGTGATCCTGGACGACCAACTGTCATTTGCTGCAAACGTTGCATCGGTTGTTCACTCCTGCAGATTTCTCCTCTATAACACCAAGAGGATTCGCCCATTCCTCACCAACGAGACGGTACAGGTGCTCATCCAGGCTCTGGTCATCTCCCGGCTGGACTACAGCAACTCCCTCCTTGCTGGCGCCCCGACGTCAGCCATCACACCTCTGGAGCTTGTTCAGAAAGCTGCAGCTTGTCTGGTGTTCAACCGCCCTATGTTCTCCCATACAACTCCCCTTCTCATGTCCCTACACTGGCTCCCAGTAGCTGCTCGCATCCAGTTTAGACTCTGGTGCTAGCCTACAGGGCAGTGAAAGGAACAGCTCCTTCCTATGTCCAAGCCATGGTCAAGCCCTAAGCTCGACCACTTCGCTCTCTGCCTCAGGACGCCTGGTTGCCCCGTCGCTCAGAGGCCCCTGCTGCTGATCGACCCGGTCATGGCTCTTTCCTGTCCTGGCCTCACAGTGGTGGAATGAACTCCCCACTGATGTCAGGACAGCGGAGTCACTGCCCATCTTTCGGTACAGGTTGAAAACTCACCTCTTCAAGAACTACTACCCTGTTACTTGCATTTAGCACTTATTGTATTCACTCATTTAAAAAAAACTCTTTCTTGCGCTTTTACTTTAGCACTGGTTTTACTCTTAGATACTTGTTTAGAGAGAAGATGCACGTATGACCTCTGATGACTAGTAGTTCTCCTGATTTCCTACGTTAAAAGTAATTATTGTATGTCGTTTTGGATAAAAGCTTCGGCTAAATGACTGTAATGTAATGTGTGCTAGTACCCATAAAAATGATACTGTAAGACACATCATATGAATTCTATATCATGTTTGTTGGACCTCGATTGAAATATCTGGTCTGCTTTCTGAATGATTGTATTGTAAACTGGCTAGTGATGAACTTGAGTCTGAACAAATAATTGTTCTCAATGGTCTTGTTTCCTCTATCCACTGCACTGCTAACAATATTGCAAGCATTTCTGCTGTGTATACTGATATTTCCTCATTGATCCTTTTCCCTACTTTAATATGAAATTCTGGAACAAAAAATGCTTCTCCTACTTTATTTACTGAACTCTTTGATGCATCCGTATAAATCTGGACGTAACTGTGGTGATTATCAATATAAGCCTGTATGGTATGCGAATCATAATTAAACTCTTTTATCTTTATTCTTCTTTTCTAATAGTGTGAAATCTACAGTAGCATCTGGAAGTATCCAAGGTGGTATTGCTGGCAAAGGCACTGTTGGACTAATGTTTAATTGATCTACTTAAAGTTCTGTTGCTTTCTGTGTCATTGTCCATCCAAAGCTTTTGCTTCCCTCCCTCTTTTTCCCAGCAAGGGATTAAAGTGTTTAGTGTTGGATTATCCTGACTATGGCCCTGTAAATTAACCCAGTAGTTCAAGGATAGCTGTATCCTTCTCATTTCTACTGCCATGTCTCCCATTTCCACCTGTAATGCTGCTGTTGGGGATGTTTTAAATGCATGTGTGCATAATCTCAAACCTGATACTGTATCTTATCTAATTTCTTTAGAGAAGTGTTTGCTGCTGACCCATATACCAAACAACCCTAATCTAATACTGACCGAATTACACCACTGTATATGCCCTTCAAAGCAGTTCTATCTGCCCCCATTCACTTTCAACTAAACATCTCATTACATTTAGTACCTTCTTACATTTGTCCACTATTTTCTGAATAAGTATAAGCCATGTAAGTCTTTCGTCAAAGCATATCCCTAAAAACTTAGTGTTTCACTCTTTCCAATTCTTGATTATATAATTTTAGTGTCATTTCATTATCAATTCTTTTCCTTGTAAAGAACATTGTCTTTGTCTTATCAACTGAAAATTTAAAACCCCATTTATATGACCATTCTTCTACTTTCATAATAGCCCCCTGCAGTCTCTTTATAATGAATTCCAAATTTCTTCCCCTCTTCCAAACTGCTCCATCATCTGCAAATACATCATTTACCATTATGGAAAATAGTAAAGGGCTTACTATGCTATGTATTGATCTTCCTTGCAAAAAGTCCTTAATCCATCTATATATTCTGTCTTTGATTTACAAAGTCTGATTAATAATCCTTCTCCCCACATCATATCGTATGCCTTCTCTATATCAAAAAAGACAGTCACTACACTTTCTCTGTTTATCTGTGCTTTCTAATTTCATGTTCTAAACATAAAGCTGGATCTATGATATTTCTTCCGCTCCTCAAAATCTTTAACCATGATTCCTTTTCTAATATAGTGTGTTTTTCTTTCTCAGATAAAATTAAAGCTGACCTGGTTTATTGCTTTCATTACATTGTTGGGGGGGGGGCATCGAGTAAGCTCGGTAAATGAATCTTGAAATGCACTCAATTTTTGTGAGACAAATTCAGGCAATAATAGAGATGTCTCTTTGAAACCACGAATTCAGATAAAATTTACATTTATCTAGATTGTTTCAAATGTTAAGATTATCCAGTGTTATCCTTTGTAATGTGTACACCTGAGTATTTAACAGTTGATTTAACAGGAATATTATGAATTGTTGTCAGAGGAGAGTTACGAATTGGAAGTAATTCACATGTTTTAAGGTTTAATCTTAAACCAGATGCCTTGGGGAAGAAATCAATTGTATTGAGACTTTTTGGAATTTGATTACCATTTTTCATGAATATGGTTGTATAATCTGCCAGTTGGCTGATCGTCAGCTGTTTGCCTAAGACTGTCAATTTTTCAAAATCTGAATTTTTCACAAGAATGGAGAGCATTTCCACTGCAGCAATAAAAAGCAGAGGAGAGATGGGACAACCTTTGGGACAACCGTTTAATTCCTTTGTCAATTAAGAATCTTTGAGATGGACCTTGTGGTAATAAGACTGTGCTATTAGTATCCTTATAAATGAGTTTAACTTAAGTATAAATAAGTTAATTAAATGTATTAAGTTTTCGCCTACTACTATGACTACTGCTGCTTTTGGCTGCTCCCGTTCGGGGTCGCCACAGCGGATCATCCGTTTCCATCTCTTCCTGTCCTCTACATCTCCCTCTGTCACAAGAGCCACCTGCATGTCCTCTCTCACCACATCCATAAACCTCCTCTTTGGCCTTCCTCTTCTCCTCTTCCCTGGCAGCTCCATATTCAGCAACCTTCTCCCAATATACCCAGCATCTCTCCTCCACACATGTCCAAGCCATCTCAATCTTGCCTCTCTTGCTTTGTCTCCAAACTGCCCAACCTGAGCTATCCCTTTAATATACTCGTTCCTTATCCTGTCCTTCTTCATCACTCCCAATGAAAATCTTAGCATCTTAAACTCTGCCACGTCCAGTCTTTTCGTCAGTGCCACTGTCTCCAAACCATGTAACATATAGCTGGTCTCACAAACATTTTGTAAACCTTCTCTTTAACTCTTGCTGGTACCCTTCTGTCACAAATCACTCCTGATCCTCTTCTCCATCCCCTCCACCCTGCCTGCACTCTCTTCTTCACCTCTCTTCTGCACTCCCCCTTACTTTGTACAGTTGACCCCAAGTATTTAAACTCATATGCCTTCGTCACCTCTATTCCTTGCATCCTCACCATTCCACTGTCCTCCTTCTCATTCACGTATATGTATTCCATCTTGCTCCTACTGACTTTCAATCCTCTTCTCTCCAGTGCATACCTCCACCTCTCCAGGCTCTCCTCAACCTGCAACCTACTCTCACTACAGATCACAATGTCATCTGCAAACGTCATAGTCCATGGAGACTCCTGCCTGATCTCGTCCGTCAACCTGTCCATCACCATTGCAAATAAGAAAGGGCTCAGAGCCGATCCTTGATGTAATTCCACCTCCACCATCTGTCTTTCCAACCACACACCTCACCGCTGTCACACTTCCCTCATACATATCCTGCACCACTCCTACACATTTCTCTGAAACGCCTGACTTTCTCATATAATACCACATCTCCTCTCTCGGCACCTTGTCATATGCTCCCTCTAAATCCACAAAGAGACAATATAACTCCTTCTGGCCTTCTCTATGCTTCTCAATCAACATTCTCAAAGCAATAAATACATTTTTCTACCAATCCATACAATTCTAAAGTACAAATCATAAACTTGTGTTCAATCGTGTCAAAGGCTTTAAAAATATCCAAAAACAAGATAAAATCTTCATCTTCAATCAAATAGTTTCAATCCAATAAGTCAAGTACAAGTCGTATATTGTTATGAACTGAGCATCCTTTTATAAAGCCTGATTTGAGTCAGAGATAATTTGTGTAATACCAGTTTTCAATCTGTTCGCATAAATATGAGTTAGAATTTTATAGTCATTATTACGCAGGGTTATGGGTCTTAAACTGTCGATTAATTTTGTATCTTTATCAGGTTTGGGGATGAGGGTGGTGATTCCTTGCTTCATAATAGTTGGAAGAATTTGGGTTTTGGAGATTTCTATTAACATATGGAAAAAAAAGTTCTTTGAGATAGTCCCAAAAAATGCTTGTAGAAATTATTTGTTAAACCATCCGAACCCAGGGATTTGTCTAAGGATAAACATTTCATGGCTTTTTCCACTTCACCCATATTGATCTCTGCATCACATATACATTCTTGAAGCTCTCGTGCACTTCAGGGACCAATTCTTAACGTGCTCAAAGAAAGCATCAGCATCTGTACACAAATAAGAGGACCAGTAAAGTTTACTGTAGAATTGGAAAATTTCCTTAGAGATCTTATCAGGACCCGTACATTCTTGATTATCAATTAGCAGTGCTGTTACAGCATTCCGCTCTTGTCTCTTTTTTTCTAATCTACAGATATATGCTGAACTTCTTTCAACCTCCTCTATCCATTTTGCCCGTCATCTTATACATGCTCCTTTGGCTTTAGTAATGTAAATGTTGTGTAGTGAGGACTGCAGGACAATACGTTTTTGTTTGTCACTCTCACTAAGTGGGGATTAATTACAGATATCGTTGATTTCTTTAATGACTTATTTCTTTCTTTCTTTTTTACTGACCCTGCTAAATAATTTGCTCTTTACTATGGAGATCTGACATACCTTGTATTTAAAATACTCTCATTATCTCTATAAGTTGTAAAATTTGGATCTTCAATTATATTGTTGATAATTTTTCTAATTTCTTGACAAAGGGCTCACTCTTTAGGAGGTTTGAGTTAAATTTACAGTATCCTTTTTTGCTTAAACATGTGTTGGTGGGTTTAAGAATAAGTTTAACCATATAGTAATATGTTAGGCATATAGTGATATGTTAGGGGTGTTGCAGAAATTATAGAATTTGACTCCAGTCTAGGCCTATTTTCTGAAATGAACCAAAAATCTATTCTGAAATTGATTGAACTGTCGGGTTTAAAACAGGTGAAAATTTGGGTATTAGGATTGTCAGTTCGCCATGCATCTTTCAATTTAAACACACTACAAAAATCAAATAATACATAATAATGAATCAAAATAATACATAATCAATCTCCGGAAGAAGTTCTCGTGTATCCCGAGGGAGGCTGGGGACATGGAGTCAGAGTGGGCCATGTTCAAAGCCTCTATTGTAGATGCAGCAGGCAGGAGCTGTGGTCAAGTCATAATTAAATAATACATAATAAAGAATAATGGTGTCCCTGATATTTTGAAGGAGTTCTATCAAGCCATTCATCCATCACCACATTAAAGTCGCCTCGAAATATAAGATCTTCAGCACGATACCTTTGACAGAGCCTTTATATCTTTCATAATTTCAGTAATCATAGTTTCGTTTTGGTTAATATATATATATATACTATATGTGTGTGTGTGTGTATATATGTATACATTACTTAAGATCAGAAAGTTATCATTTATTTCAAAAATCCAATGACCAAAAGTATCTTCTAGTAGCTAAAATTTTCCCAGGGAAATTGTTTAGAAGAATAGCAATATATTTTGTCTCCCCGCTGGTTTGACCAGAATTTTTCCATCCATGTCATTTGAATGAATTTCTCGAAGAAGAAAACACTGCTTTTTCATTTTTACAAAACAGGAGTGTCGATTTTCTTTTTATACTATCTCTTAGACCCCTAGTATTAAGTGAAACATAAGAGAACATAGAAAGCGCTATATAAAATGCAACTTGATTGATTGATTGAAGACATACACAAAAAGGGAATAAAGAATTAAAAGTAAAAGAATTTAAGGATATTAGTTTTTTGGAACTAAAGATTGTTGTAATGCCCCTGTCTGGAACTACTGAATACAATAAACTCTTACTATGAAACAAACATTCTTGCCCTCAAATTTTGAAATTTAATTAAAGTGAACATATATTTTTATAGTTTTGCCTCATTCTACCTGCTGACTTTAACGTCAACCAAAGTTCCAACCTTCATGTGCCAACCTTCAAAGTGCCAACCTTCGTATGCGATTAGATAACGGCAAATTTGCTTGACCTCCAAACTGAGATCTCATTAAAGTGTAGCAACATTTCTTTCTTACAACATAATAAAAACCTTTAGAAAATTGTTACAGTTTCAAAAGAGAACATCTCAGTTGTGCTTATTAATATAGAACCTCTTACTATGTTTTATCTTATTAACATAGAACCTCTGAGGTAGGCCTCTCAAATGCCCGAGACAGTGAAATAAGTGACGAATTTTTCCATTTATCCTATCTAACCTGAGACGACCCTGTTACTACTGATGTAGGCCACGTGTCCTTTGTAGTACACATTCTTCCCTGCCTTCCTGGCTTGCTCCATCTTCAGCCATGCAGCCAGGCGAGCCTCTGTTGGCTTTACAGAAATCTTCCTTGAAGTAAATCCCCAAGTCCTTGCAGATCTCGGATTTTTGGACAGCTTTCAGGAGGCATCCTGGTGATGTTGCATGGCGAATTGTATGATGACCTGACGGTGTCTTCCCTCCTCCCGAGGCGGTGCACAGTATCGACCACTGTTTCTATCGATGTAGCCCACTGCGGCGCTATTTTGGACAGGATATCCATGACAATGTCTTTGATGTGCACGTCGTCTTTTTCTTTCAGACCATGTATTTTGAGGTTCCAACGCCTCTTGTATCACTCCAACCCCACCACTCTTTCGTTGAGTGCCTCGTTTTCCTTGACGAGACGGGGCATTACCTTTTCCACTGATTGTATCTTGACTTTGCAGTCTTTAATATCAGCGGCATTCATCTCCACTAGTCGGGTGAGATTAGCCACTATGACTGAGTTTTCTCTCAACCGGTCACTGAAGTTGTCCATCTTTGAAGTTAGCTTTTCTATAGCTTCGACGAGAGTCGCATTTGGGACTGCAGTTGGCTCCTGTGAGGTTCTCATTTTTACAGGTTGCGTGGGAACTTTCGCTGAAGTAACAGGAGGCGTTTTTCTCTTCATACCGTTGTTGGTTGAAACTTCCATCATGGAGTAGTCGTGATCAATCATGCCTGAGGCCGCACTTAGCTTAGCGTTAGCTTCTGACTTCCCACACGGCATGGTAGATCGAAGAACTTTCAGGTTCAACTTTGCACTTTGAGGTAGTCCAATTATTTGCTCAGATGTTCACCCTGAGGGTTTTTATCTCGTTTGACTGGCAAAACTTCCAATTTCTCATGTAAATTTGGGGGCAGTGGAGTGAGAGCTTAGAAGCGTCCGCTTGCCTGGTTCGCCATCTTACGGACTGCCAGTTGTGTCTGCAGGGACGCCCAACCAAGCCGGAGTTAACATGGGGATTCGAACTGGCGATCCCCGTGTTGGTAGGGAACGGAATAGACCGCTACGCTACCCGTACACCCTACATCTGAATATATCCTTTTCAGTTTTTGTTTTGGTGGTTGTGCTTTGAAATCAAAACATTCCAATCTTAATTCAAGTTATACTGAATACTCTTAATAAAAGTTTGACAGTAATCGGTGGAGTACTATTGTGAGGTTTACACTGCCTTGTTTAAATGCATGTTTTTAGGACTTTTCAGCTTTATTGCCCAGTTTAAAACATTTGTTGGAAAAGTAATCAAATGTAATAAGTTACATTAATTTGATGAAGTAATTAAAATAGTTACATTACTCATTATCTTTTAACAGGGTAACTAGTAATCTGTAATCGTTTACATTTGAAAAGGAACCTTCCCAACACCGCCGACTATGTTAAGGTCATAGTGTTGTGTCCTCCTTTAGCTTTGGTGTCAGGCCTGTGTCATGAACCTTTCAACTAACTACTGTTAGTAACGCTGCAGGAATCACGTGGAGCAGAGGAACAAACAAGTCAGGGGAAAATGATAGGATTTAACTTTATCTTCAAGAGGCTTGTTGCCAAGCTAATAACAATCGGGGGAAGGCAACAGCAGAGATGCAAAGGGGAGCTTTTCCACAGTGACGTGTGACTCAATGATTACAGACTAAACTGATTAATCTTGAATCATAAATGCCTGGCAAACCTCCAGCAGAATGTGTAAAGCTAGTCTGTCCCATGACTACCTAGACTGAGGCAGTGCTCCATTAGGTGCATGTTTTTTCAGATATTTGTTCATGCTTGAAAATACATTCCCTCTCTCTCTCTCTCGCTCTCTCACTCACTCGCTCGCTCTCCCTCTCGCTCACTCTCTGTCACTCACTCACTCACTCTGTCGCCCGCTCTCTCTCTCTCTCACCAACTCACTCTGCCACTCACTCACTCCGTCACTCACTCACTCACTCTCACCCGCTCACTCGCTCTCTCACTCACTCATTCGCTCGCTCTCTGTCACCCACTCATTCACACACTCTCTCTCTCTCTTTCTCTCACACTCACGTATACACACACACACACATTCGTCATGACTGGAGCGAGGCCAGGAATAACAAAAGAAAAAACTCAGGTATGACTGCACCATATGTCACAGATTTCCACCGATAAAGCTGCTCAAACCATCTTATCGCTGATGCTTGATGTTCTGCTCTTTACTCATGTTCATGGAACCTTTGGGCTTTAGGTTGAAACTAATGGTTGAGGACTCTGGGATATCAAGCCTGTTGCTCATCAGATAGTCGCCGATCTTTGATAAATGTCCCATTCCAGTGCAATATTTATCTGTGAAATATCTCAGGTGCCAACTGCTCGGTAGGAATATTTTTAAAGGGAAAAAAGAGAAAAACAACGTCGTCTGTCACTGCGTTTGTGACGCAGTAATCCCAGTTGAGTCCCTTTTCACCTCATTCCATCAATCTAGACTTATTCTCGTGCCAGGACCAAATTCCTGTCCTCACGTTAAGATCATGCAACTGGCAAAAGACACACAACTCCTGAAAAGAGGCAAGTGCCCGGCATTAAATTACCCTTTTAGTGAGACTTGCATTCCAGAGGAGGAAAAAAAGAAAGCTCTAGATATGCATTTTTTGGTATTATATTTCCTCATGCTTGGACATAATGGTATATGCAGGTGTTACTCACCAATGTCCAAAAAAAAAAAAAAAGGAGAGCAGGGGTGTCATTTTTCACTCTGGCTGAAATATCCTCCTACCCATTCCGATAAAATACCAAAAAAACTATAGAAAGACAAGTCAGCAGGACGCCCGTTTCTTAAACAACTGCAATTAACTGGTAAAAGTTTTGCAAATAAATGGACGGTTTTAATCATGGACGAAAAACAAGTTAACCTCCTCACAATTCTCCCCATCTGTGGCAAAACCAAACGGCAAAATCCTGTGATAAATTACACTTAATCTGTCTCGCCTGTCTTTGCAAAACACGTAGCCACACAAGCGTAGGCCACAGAAACCAGCAAACCCTCGCTTTTCGCTTTTTTTTCCACCCTGCAAGTGTGACTGATACCCCGATGAGCACATCTGTCCATGACCCCAAAGAAGCAACCGCTGACATTTATCACACACACACACACACACACACACACACACACACACACACACACACACACACACACACACACACACACACAGCGAAGAGTCACTCTTCCCTTACTGGGCTGTCTTTTGGCAGGGAGGAGGAACTATGGGAAAAACGATGGATGACTTCCAGGCAGAGGAGGGAATGCTGGAGCCAACCTGACAAACAGCAGGCCAGGCAAAACGGGGATGCCGCGAGCGGAGGCAGTAGCTGACGTGGAGCTAGGCACACAGCGCACACAGAGGCGCTGTGCAGCTGGAGACACTCGAAATGCCTGTCTGATGGCCCGGCAGTGAACCTGGTAGCAGGTCTGGATGAGGGGGAGACGGAGCGCACTTCACTTCCACGATGAGCAGTAAGGGGCGGGGAAATGCACACAGACCGCCACATAGACGTGGAATTTGGACAGATAGAACGTTACACAAAGATGCACAAGCACAACACACCAGTATACAGGCACGCACGCGCGCGCGCACACACACACACACACACACACACACACACGCTATCACACATGCAGATACACACATTCACAAACACAATCACACACACGCTATCGCACACACACATTCACAAACACAATCACACACACACGCAATCACACATGCAGACACGCACTTCACAAACACAATCACACAATCACACACACACACACACAATCACACATGCAGACACGCACATTCACAAACACAATCACACACAATCACACATGCAGACACGCACATTCACAAACACAATCACACACACACAATCACACATGCAGACACGCACTTCACAAACACAATCACACAATCACACACACACAATCACACATGCAGACACGCACATTCACAAACACAATCACACACAATCACACATGCAGACACGCACATTCACAAACACAATCACACATTCACAAACACAATCACACACACACACACATGCAGACACACACACATTCACAAACACACATTCACAAGCAATCACACACACACGTACAGACACACACACATACATTCACAAACACAATCACACATTTACAAACACAATCACACACACTCACAAACACAATCACACACACTCAGACACACACATATTCACAAACACACACACTCACATACACAATCTCACACATACACACACACACACTCACACGCACACACAGATTAGAGAAGCGAGAAACAGACAGAGATGGAGATAATGATAAATACACACAGAGACACAGACACATGGAAGGTACTGAAGTTTGTCATCAGGGACGTGTGTGTCATGCATACCTTCGTGCCAGGCTGTCTAGGAAGTAATGACCTGCTTGTGTTGAGCTTTCAGAGGACCGCCTAGAGCGCCCCGTCTGGTCACCTGCCAGTAGAAAGACCCTTTCCCCTCTTACATAAGCCAGTAAAATGAAACTCTCCGTCCCCCGGTAGTTGTCCAGGTTGTGTTCACATCCCTCTCATTCCTGTACTGAGTGACGGGGTATACAGGCCTCGGGATCTGCGAACCCGGTCCCTAACCAAGCCGAGGCGAGACCATCTTTGTTTGAGAGGTTCCAGATGCCAAATGCCTCCTGGGATCTTGCATCTGTTTGCATTTTCATGAATCTTGTTTGAGGAAGAACGATCTCAATAAATGAACTGACGAGCACCAGGAAAGAGTGCGTCGAAAACAAACGAATCCCACCGAGATTATGCCGTATTTAGTAGATATGGCCACATTTTAGACCTAATCCAGGAATGTTTCTCTGTGGCATTCTGGCTTTAAAGCCCGTGTTTCCACAATAGCTTTGTCATCTCAATTAATCACAGACTACGGCCTACCACAGAGAGAGGAGTAATGGAAAATCACACTGAGATGGGATTCGACTGCAAAATTTTCCAAATCTTGGCAAAAATGAGCACGTACATGGGAAAATCTCTGTGCCAGTCTCTCCCCTCCCTCTGGTCTCTCTCTCTCTCTCTCTCTCTTGACCACTCTCTCTCTCTCTCTCTCTCTCTCTCTCTCTCTCTCTCTCTCTCTCTCTCTCTCTCTCTCTCTCATAGAAGACCAACATGATGTTATCGTACCTAAGCGGTCTGATGTCTTGCCATTCGGCCCAAAGGTTTCCTCGCCATTGTTTTCATAACTGAAGGACCACATCGAGCCAGATATATCTGCAATATGATTCGTTCATCATCAGACCGTCGATCCCTCAGACCCGAGGAGGGGAAAATTCCTTCACTTCTTCCATCCTTCCCTTCATCCCTTCCCACTTTGGCCCTCTTCATTACATAATTGTCCTAGTAGCAGATTGATGCCAAGACTCTGGTTTTCATCTGTAAGACTCATTATGATGACATGGTAATACTAGATATGAAACTAGACTGATGCCTAATGACATCATTGCTGCTGTTTGTCTCGTAGTAGAGATAACATATTTTGATGCAAATTGATACAGAAAAATACATTACTAAATCAGAATCCAGTTCAAGAAAACTGGCTGTGTTTCAGGTTTTTGACATTTGCATAAACTTTGGCACCTTCCCAACCCAGTCTTCAAGCATCCCCCGTCCAGATTTTCACTGTAGCCTGCCGCCTTGTTACTCAACCAATCACATTATAATTATGTCAGCTGTGCCAAATCAGACGTAATTAAGTGCTGATTGGCTGAGTAAGTACGAGCAGGCCTGCCTCTGCAGAGCTAAAATGAAATTCTGCAGGGCAGGGTTGAAGACTGGGTTGGGGAAACACCGTGTAAAGAATCTGCCTTTGCGGGCCAGTGTGGAGTTCCAGGACAGACGCCACAAAACTGGTAGTGTTAGTGCGACACCTAGCGGGCAATGTGGACACATGTTCTGTCCAAACAGTCCCATCAGATCTAAGGCTTGGGTCGTGCTTAGACCCCTCTGTTTCCAGGAATATCTGTCTCGAAAATAACAATTATTTCCCAATTATTATAACATCGAAAATACCCTGCTTGCATCCAGTGTATTTGAAATTACAGTCAAACATACACCAGAAACACCAAAAAAGCAAGTCTTCCGATATGGCCTCGGTACCCTTCAGATTAAGCGTGTTAGGTGTTAGGAGACTCGGTGGTCTTCATTAGCAGGTTGCAACAGTAAGCTTTTAAAAACTCTGAGACGCTGCGGATTCTGCCCACGTGGTTCTTGAGATGGAAAAAGGAATCACCGGAATCCTCCAAGAAAAGAAAAAAGCATCCTGTCGAGTTAAATTTGGTGAGACAAAAAAAAAATCAAATATATAAAACGTTGCTTAATGGTAAACCTGTTTACGGAGAGAAGACATTTTTTATTTATCATGCATTCAGATTAATGGGCTTTTCAAGCAGCCAGGCTGGCATGAAGTCATCCGGGACGACAGGTTGAGACGTCAGCAGCTTTATTCCACGTGCCAAGTGCTGACTGTGTCAGTGTTTCGGGGAGAAGAAGTCGGGTGGTGGTGGTGTGGGGGGGGGGGTACGTATTGCAGCGTTATATCTACACAGTTAAGGGGTCTCTTAGAAAGTCATTGGACATTTTAGACACATAACTGAGCTGGTGATTTCCAGTATTTCCCGACATGAATGAGTGAAAGAGAGTGAAACGTTATTAATCATTGTCTAAACCAAGGCTGGATTAGTACCCCCAGGGGCCCCTGGGCACTGAAACTCATACCCCCCGCCCCGCCCTCACCTCCCACACACAAACCGCGCCCACCCCACGCCACCTACCGCAGCCATTAAACCCCACCTTTAATTACTTTGAGCTTCCAGTCAAGCTGGCATGTGTACCACACCATAATCACACACCTATTGGTCAAAGGCTGAATAACCAGTGCAGCTGAGCAGGCACGCCTATACAGCTCAATAGGCCAAGTGCTGCCATTTCACTCACAATTCACAAGACGGGTTAAATCATCCCAAGGCAGTGTATGACTCAAGACTACGGCAATAATTGTATTCACTGAAAACCACCCGTGCAGACCTCACACCAGTTATTACTGATACATAGTAATGTGACTGATTAGGAATAGGGTTACAACAATGCCATCCTAGGGTAATCACTAAGCACAGCTGAATGCAGGTTTCAAAATAAGTCTCACTAAGCGCCAGGCAACTTCACACAGAACTGCATAAGCCAACGTATTGTAACGTGCATGGATAAGAAGACACGCTGGCCGCTGGCTCGCGGGCCTGAGCCTTTAGTCGAGCGGTTAGCGATGTCTCCTGCGGTGCGGGCGATACGGGTTCGCTTTCCGGCCGCGGCAGTTCCTGTGGTTGCGTTGTCCCCCGAATTCGCTACAGTATAATGAACTTGACAAACCGACGCCAACATAATAAAGCAGCATCACACCACAGTGATGCAATACACGTTATGCAAACAGCACATCAAATGAACTCCTCCGTCCAATATACAGCAACACACAATCACGGCAGATACTGCTCAACGCAAAGACATCACAATCAAAGGGTTCTTACCTTTAGAAGTTCTTCTTTCTTGACTCTTTCTTTACAAACTGCGATCAAGTCCTCAAAATCCAGCTGTGCATCATTGCGACCGCCGGTAGACGCTTCCGGGCTAGCGCTGCTGCTAGCTAGCTAGCTAGCTCGACGTCCACCGTCAGAATGCCCTCCTCTTCATTTTGTTTAGCTTTTTGGAAAACGCTATTTATTATTGGGACTTTTTTGTGCCCACTTCTTTCACTTCCTTCTCTTTCTTTTGCAGCCTTGCTGGGCTTTGGGTTAACGCCGCCCATTTTATGCTGCTTGGCAAGTTTTTCCGCGTACTTCTCACTGATGCAACCGAACTGATAGTGGGTCAGGGAAAAAAAATCATTCCACTGGCGTAGCGGTCTATTCCGTTGCCTACCAACACGGGGATCGCCGGTTCGAATCCCCGAAGTGAATCCCCGTGTTACCTCCGGCTTGGTTGGTCGCCCCTACAAACACAGGTCATACCCACATCCGGTGTGTGGGAAACCGGATGTGGGTATGTCCTGGTCGCTGCAGTAGCGCCTCCTCTGGTCGGTCGGGGCGCCTGTTCAGGCGGGAGGGGGAACCGCGTGACAGCAGAGGGGGTGGAGCAGCGACCGGGATGGCTCGGAAGAATGGGGTAAAGAAAAAAAAAGGCGGGGGGGGATCCATCCACCCATCCATCCATCCATCGTCCAAACCGCTTATCCTGCTCTCAGGGTCGCGGGGATGCTTGGAGCCTATCCCAGCAGTCATTGGGCGGCAGGTGGGGAGACACCCTGGACAGGCCGCCAGGCCATCACAGGGCCAACACAAACACACACACACAAATCCAAAAAAAAGAAAAAAAAATGAATTCCGCTGTTTTTAACCTCGACTTGGCTTGAGAAATACTGATCTTGAATCTGTGCAGTGTAAGCCCTGCTCTCTGTGCCCACCCACCTCGACCATTAGCCATTAGCATTACCGCTTGCTCACCAGTCACCACTTGCTCAGCCATCTCACCAATAAAGCAATCAATCTTGAGACCTAATTTTCTTGGAAACAACTTTTATTTAATTCTGATTGGATAATTTTCAACACCAAGAGAATGGGTCGAGTTTAGTGTCATTTCTGTGGATGGCGAGGGCACTTCTGCGCTCGGGGGCCCCTGGGCATGTGCTCAGGTTGCCCATATGGAAGATCCGGCAGCGGGCTAAGCCACAAAGTGGTAAAATTGTGGATACAAAGAGCTTTTTTTTCCCAGCTCGAGAGAGATCTGTACAGCATTTCAGTTTTTGGATAGTCATTTATTACTCGAAATAATTATTTTGCCATGTATGAAAATAATGAATTTATTTTATGTCTTGTGTCAAACTGTCCTTCGCGTCTCAATGCGGACAAAACGATATCCGGAACCTTTGAAAACAATGTCTCGGAAGCTTTTCGGGACCCTTTTAAAGACGGACGGACTGGTGCGTCAAAGTTAGTGTTCTGTCAACCAAGTACTGGCAGCTATTTCTACGGATTCTTGTTTTTTTTATCGTCATTGTCTTCAACATTTTCAATGGACAGCATGGAGAAAATAGAAATAGACGTAAATGCACCTTCTGTTATTGATCGGTATTACACACGTTGGTACAGAACAGGTAAATTTTTTTTTTACTGAAAATACCTAGCTTTGCTAATGCTATCAGCTAGGTAGGGAATAGCCTCACTTGTTTCTGATGTCACTAACACCTGGTATTATTAATTTGTTGTCTTGTTCATATAACGGTCAAAAAATATTGGCCAATAACTCGCTTGTAGGAATGTAGAGTCGGTTTTGTCATTACTCTATGTTTCAGATTTGAAAGGGAAATCGTGTGAAGACCACTGCATCCTGCAGCATTCAAACAGGTGAAATTCTTTTTCTTGAGGATGAGTATTACAAACGGTTCTACTGAACTGCTGGAAGTGTGAATTGTTTAAAGTTATACCAGAGTAAAAATGTCTTTCAAGATTCGAGAAGCTTTGTCTGTCACAATGCAAGAGATTCTTCTTTGACATCAGACAACACAAGTAATGACAACCAGTTAAAAAGCCACAAGGGTAGAAAGGTTAAACAAATTGACAGTTGACATTAAGGAAGATAAAAGAATAGTTTAAAAAGACAAGTTATTTAGCATTTTGTGGAATTGATAAAGTACTTCTTTTAATTTATGTAGGGTGCTTATGGCTGAGGGAATGAAGGAAAGTTCATTGCTGAGGTTTGTGTGTGCTCCTTGCAGAATATGTGTTGTCACTTTGGCCGAGACCCACCCTATCCTTCAGGATGGACGGACAATCAAAGGCATCAACTATAAGATCAGTAATGGCTGCAGTCGTCTCAACAACAAAGTGTCTGGGAAGTCCAAGCGGGTAAATTTGTTGTTACTAAAAATGTTTGCATCATCCATCTCAGAATAGTATATTATGTTTGATAAATGTCCTTCGGTGGGAGAGATTAGCTAACCTTTTCAATCCAACCAATACTATGAGAGTCATAATTAATAACCATTTAGTTAATAATTATATAATCATTAATAACAATTTAGTTGTAAAAAAATACTATGTGAGTCATACTAATTTTCCTCATTGTCTGCAGGGGGGGCAGTTCCTTACCGATTTTGCACCTTTGTGTAGGATAACCTGCACAGATGAGACTGAATATACAATCTACAGGTGAGATGACAATTTCTCTAAGCATCCCAGCTTTCATATGTTCTGTTCCTTTTCATGTGTTTGAAAAAAATAAAATAATCATTAACTTTTCAGCTGCATCCGGGGTCGGCTTCTTGAGGTCAATGAAGATATTATAAAAAGACCCAGCCTCTTGCTGGAAAAGGTAAATAGTATACTTTTTTATACCATATTTACCATCTGATCTGATAATGATAGTAGCAAACAATACATGGTTATAGTGTGGATTGCCTGTGGTGCACTTTAGAATAACTCTTAATGTACTTTGCAAATGTACAGTATGTAAACTGCAAATATATGTTAATCTGTAAAGCTGTTGGTAGTCAAGAAGGGGAGAAAGGTCACATGCCAGTTTTAATTCTTTAATATTGGTATGAAGCAGGGACAGACTGGGACTAAAGATAGCCCTGGACTTTTTTTTACCCAGACCACCCAACCACAACCAGCCTGCGGATACTCCACCACCCGTCCCATTGACGCACATACAAACATACCAGCTCTTAATACCAACACTTAAAAGCATAATGGATGGATACTCTTGGCCACTGGTTCTCAACCTGGGGGTTGGGACATCCCAAAGCGTTCACGAGATCATTAACGGTGGTCGCCAGATGGTGATGAAGAAAACAAGCACGAAACTGTCCAGACCCACAGCGCACCTGATGCAAAAAATAGATGTAATGTCTCTTTAATTGCTGTGTTGTCAGGGGGATGCACTCTGCACTGGCCCTCACTATACTTCAAGACATCTTTGAGAGAGCAATACAGTACTAAATGTCTGTACAATTAGTACTGTATTTCTCTCTTACAATCACTCTTCATATCAGGATCAGCATGAAAAAACATTGCAGGCATTGAATGTTACAGAAATCGAACATAAATCATTGTCACCTTTAAAAGCGCATTCAATTACTATCATGATTCACCTGAAGACGTACATCAGCAATAACAGCTTCTGCGCTAATAATAAGGATACATTTTAAGTGTCAGCTTCTCAAGAGGACCCTGGGATCCACCAGTCTTTGTGGCGATTGTGCGTGGAGGAATGGTCGCCGAGAAAATCGAAGGACAGTGAGGGCAACAGCAGACTAATAGCAGGTACGGTCCAGAACAACGAGGTTAATGTATATAGTCGATATATCAAAGACGGGTCACACGATGTTTGAAGGGGTGCAACACTGTCATCACCATGACACCTGTCATGAACATGAAGGAATCTTTATGAATGTTTATGACTGTCATTCAGTGTTATTCCTGTCAGTTATGTCATTTTTAATGCGAAGTTGACATTGTTTGAGATATCTTTGTTGTAGCAACCCGAGTGGGACCGAGCCGTCCAATTTGATATATTTTGCACATCTCTAGCTCGAAAACGCATCTCAAACAATGTCAACTTTGCATTAAAAATGATATGATTCATGACAGGTGTCATGTCATGGGTATGACAGTGTCACGTCAGTCTGATGCACACCCCTTCAAATAAAGTGTTACAAAGACACGAGTAGGACGTGCGGGTTGTGGCAAACGAAGGACAGCGAGAACAGCAGCACACTAATGGCAGGTTTAGTCCAGGACAACAAGCTTAATGTATATAGTTGATATATCAAAGATTAACGTTTAGTAGGATGCGCTCGTGAGTGAGTGACCACAAGTTGTGACACATAGGCCAAAGCAGCAGTTCTGCGGTGCTGTTGGAAAAATAAAATAACATATTTTTTAGGCTGGGGAATGGTTTTAACATTACATCGCCTATACCAGTGAATAGAGTCAAATTGTGTGTGCCGATATGAGGTGCCATGATTTCAACAACTCTAAAAACACTAAAGCCAAAATCGAATTAGTTGTGGCTCTGTCTATGGGCAGAGCAACTGTCTCCCTGTGTGAGTTGGGTAGCTTTCATGTGCTATGTTTTGAATGTTTATTTGGGAAGCGACAATGTACATTAATCAACATGTTACGCAAATGTAAATGTACCCGAGTTAGCTAATAGGCTAGTTTCCATCGGCAGCCCCTTTGCCTGATGTTGTTAGGCATCCTAGGATAATAAAATGGTACCCAAAAAAATAAATAAAAATACACATACAACATAGGTAATATACAATACAAGAGCAAACAAACAATATATACAAAATCAAGTAATGTAGAAAAAGATAATATAGAAAATAATATTTATAAAAAGACATACAACACAGCTAATGTACAATACAGTTAAACAACATGTTAAAGGTGTGTGCGAATAGCATCAGTGTTGACATTGTTGGTTCTTAATAAGCCATTTCTTGACATTACACTTAAATGAATAATGGGATGGGGACTCTCAAATTGATCATGGTACTGAGTTCCACTAGTGTGATGCTGTAAAGGAGAAGATGGCCTGACTGAATGCACTTCTCCTGAGTGGGATTGTGTAGTCCGCTCTAGCTGCACCTCTAGTAGCTCTGTTTGTGGTAGATTTGAAGTTGATGAAGCTGGACAGAGGAGAAGGAACTAAACCATGCAATATCTTATAAACTAGGCAGACATTTTTGTTTTTGAAATACTTAATATAAAAAAAATTGAAATATTTTTGTATTTGTAGTACTATATTATAGTAATCCCTGAACAATCTAAAGGCAGACAGTTTATGAGCGATCAATGTGTTTGCATCAGGGTGTTCTGAGTTAAATGTCTCAGTGCTGTTGGGGGTGGGGGGTGTCACGAACACCAACCTGATTATCCTTGGGGGGTTGCGACTCGAAAAGGTTGAGAACCACTGCTCTAGGCTACTGTAACAGTAATCTATTTTAAGAGCAATTGAAAAGTTTAGTCACCAGCAGCCCCCCCCACACACACACACACGTTTGTGCAGCTATTCTTATTAGGACATTGCATTGACTTCCTTTCATTATGGACAGCCTAACCCAAACCTTAATCCTAACCTTAACCTAAGCTCAATACACACCATGCCCCTAACCTTAACCGGGGTGTCAGAAATGATGTTTTGCCTCACTTGGACCAGGCTTTGGTCCCTTTGAGGACTACTGGTCCGAACAAGGTAGTATTTATATCGGAAAAGTTCTCCAAGAGATAGAAAAAACACGCATGCACCTGTAGCTTAAGTAGAAAACACAGTGTGGATGGGCACAGAGAAAATCAGCCGCCCGTCCAAGACCAGGTTCTGAAATGCATACGTTGACCAAAATAGGCCATTACAACTATGCTTGCCTAAATTTACCACTGTTTAATCAGACAAGCCTTACACATCATCACAGGTAATGTTACAGGCACCTAGACGAACATTAACAGCATCGCATAGCCTGGTGGCCATACACAGACACACACACACACACACACACACAGCAGATGCAGCAACATCAGCATAAAATCCAATTATACACCCAATAAAAACTGTACCCAATAAACAGTAATATTGAAATAGGCAATATGCTACGACAGTCTGAAATTGTAAATTAGCTCACTTTTGTTACAGCAGGAGACGACAAGGTTTGGTGTTGAACACTGAAATTATTTCATTATAGTCCAACGATTCAGGAGAGCAGGGACAGAGGGTTCAGTCTGTATGTCATCACTGATGTCCTGATACCAGTTCTTATCCAGCTGACAGTTGAAAAGTCTTTCAACAGTACAGCTGCTGATGGGGAAAGGGCTGAATTAGCAGCCACTTGGCACTTTAGGAGACACTGGCGCAGGGGTAGGTGTCTGGGTTGAGAAGGAGCTGAATTCTCTCCCTCTGGCTTCATGCAACATCTTTTTGTGACAAATGTGAGCCAACTGCTTTGTTCTGCCGTGGTTTTAATCTTAACCGACATTAAAAGCAGCTAGCTAGCAGAAAGTAGGCCTCTGCTCCTCTGTGCAGTGTGTGCAGCTGTACACAGAGGAGGGGCTGCTCACAATCTGGCATTTACAAAATGCACTGCCACTCAAAATCTGACCCATCATCATCACTGTCATCATCATATGAGAAACAAGAAGCAAGAATTGTTTTATTTTGATTTGACTGATTTACTTTATTGATCCCTGTGGGGAAATTGCAATGTTACATAGCCATCAAAGACAGAAGAAGCGATGGCTATGTAACATCCGAGAGTGGACAGGACTTGACTTTGCCAGCTTACAGAGGGCAGTTGAGGACAAACGGATACGGTGAGGACTGGTTGCGAATTCAACAGTGGTGCCCCAACGACCTCTTGAGAGGTTACGGGATAGGTGAGGTGACGTGGGGAAATTATGTTCTGCGTTGAACCCATCCTAGCCGTTTAGCTAGGAGCAGTGAGCAGCCGCCGTGCAGTGCCTGGGGACCAACTCCAGTTCGTCTTGCCATGCCTCGGTCAGGGGCACAGACAGGAGTATTAACCCTAACATGCATGTCTTTTTGATGGTGGGGGAAACCAGAGCACCCGGAGAAAACCCACCGCAGACATGGGGAGAACACGCAAACTCCACACAGAGGACCTGGGATGACCCCCCAAGATTGGACAACCCCGGGGTTTGAACCCAGGACCTTCTTGCTGTGAGGCAACAGCGCTAACCACTGAGCCACCGTGCTGCCATGTTTTCATTGGTTGCGTAGTCAGATTGAAACGGTATTCACTGACTGCTATTCACTAGATGATCCACTAAAAAAGGAAGCCATGTGATTGGTGGGGGCATGAGTGCCAAAAGTGGTAGTGGGGGGTGTTGAGGAGGAGGATGTGGGCTGGTGCATAATCAAAGGGGGCTCGTTTTTGTATAATGGGCAGCTCAAAAAAAGACACAAAAAAAACCAACTGATTTCTCCCGGCGCTGCCGACGGCCAGTAACATCTATGGTATGAAGACACGGTGTCTTTGTCCTCAGTATGTCTTGTTGGTTACAGTGGTCCAGTTCTCCACTGCTGCAATCAGTTAAGATGAAACCGTAATTATCCATGTGGTCATATTAAATCTATCCAATTTCCCCATGTTTTATTTTCCCTTCATTTTATCAAAACGCTCACCACCCTTAGAAATATATCAGTTTAACTTTCGACATATTTTCTTTTGAATCTGACCAGCCATCCACCGAAGGATACATCGCCATCATCCTGCCGAAGCTGGAGGAGAGCAAGGCCATCACAGAGAACCTCCTGACCAGAGAAGCATTTGAGAGCGTCGTCTCCAAACGGGGTAGTGCTCAACCACAACCTTGTTGATGCTGCGTATGTTGTTTTTGTTTTTTTGGGACCTGCTTACATCAGGACTGTGTTGGGCCTCACCCTGAAAGATGTCTCAGCACCAGGTAAAGAAAGATGCCCACACACCAGGGTTGGGTGAGGAGTATGAGCGCTACTGGGAAGTCGCTTTCTCTTGTTGGCACTTCCATCGGACCCTGGGATATGAATAAGTAATGCACTGATACCTCTGATGTTTAACATTAAGTATTTTGAGTGTACAAGCTCAGACGTTTTACTTGTGTTATTTTCCGTTGTTCAAATAAGTTTTGAGAAATGTTCATGATTTTTTTTTTTGGATGGCTTGTTTATTCATTTAACATAATTTTGTAAATTGCTTTTCATTTCATGTCAAGAAAACATGGGACTGTAACTACAATTCTGTTGCTGAATGCCTAAAAGGAGGAAGTACTATTTTTGATTTGAGTATATCAATAAAAACAAACCAGAGGAAGTTAAGAAAAATATTGTTTATTTTTTTCATTTATGACATTTTTATTAACCATTATGCTGTGAAAAGGATAGGTGGTCCAAAACTAAATTTATTATTTCTTCCCCTCTGTAGCATCACTACAGTAACCAGCATCCTTTGCTGCTTCCATACAGTAGAATATACATCTAAAGCTTTTTATATGGCTATCCATTTCAGTCATCATCACACCCTGGCCTAGTACCAAAGTCTTCACCTCGGGATACATACTGTATGTCTATGCATAGAGTACCATATTATACACACCATCATCACTTTACTAGGCAGCTTCACAATGATAGTCTTCATCACAAGTACACTTCAAGGCTCCACTTGACTATTTATTCGACACAGGTGCCAGGTCAGTAGAGTCTTTTTTGAGGAATATAATCAGACAGTATACACAATATGATTTGATGATAATAAAGACAACAGAAAGTCAGTTAAGGTCCTGATTTTCTCAAAATGACTTTAGTAATAAGCTTATGTCAGTTGACCTTTTGGGTAAAGCAAGCCCAGTCGGAGGTAATGGTCTCCATGGGTGAACACTTCAAGAGTTAAGAGCTTTACGTCTCACCCGAACGGCAAGCCAGCAGTCACGGACTCGACATGAACACAAACATATTTGGCATCAAATTGTACATTTTTTTTTTTGCATTCACGATTAGTTGCTAAACTGAAATGGCACGTGTGCTGTGTTTCGTTCCGATCACATGTGTATTCTTCCACTGTGCAGCGAGAATCCAGAAACCACACGGTGTGCTTGACTCGACAAAACGTACATATTAAAGTGAGGTCTGAAAGCCGACTACAGTGCAGGTGATCTAGAACATACGTTGTGTACCACAATGGCTAACGTTACAGAGCTGGTCCCACATCGATCGTGTGGTGGCTTGACCACGGGAGACTCAGGGACAACTGTGTGGTGGTGGTGGTGGCAGCATGCAAGAAGGGTTATATTTTTTTAGCATCATCTTCTCACCTAGCTGCGATGTTCACCATGTCAGCAGTACAGGACAAAGCTAATGGGCTGATACACAGAGGCACATCGTGAATGCGGATGCATGGCTGAGCGTTGTGTGGCATTGCCCTTCCTCATCACCGATATCTGATCAGCTTAAAATCCTCTAATCCTAAATGAAATGATTAGACAGAGAAGTGATTCAAGAGCAGAAATCAGGGTACGGGGGAGCTTTTCTCTGTAAAGGAGGCTTTCTCCACTGCCAATGGCAAAGTCATATGGTTGGCTGCTTGCCCCCCCCCCCCCCCCCCATTTTCGGCAAGGGTGGACTTAGTGCTTAATGTAACAGGCAAGTATGAGGGTAAAACTGCCCATGGGTACAAGGCTTTGCTCCATCTTTGTAAACCTAATTTTTCATTATTGGGGGAGAAACATCAGAATCTGACCCAAGGCATACATATAACGAATTTCACCCAGCTCCTCTACCCCATCCCATGGTCGATGAATGAGGATGTAGGGGTGCAACCGTTTCCTGGTCCGTTTGTTTTCTCGACAGATGGGGTCAGCTATGAGCTGCTCCGAGGACGAATACAGGACAAGGGACGTGAACATTTCCTGGTTTACTTGCTCTCCAGGAGGTTGAGGCCAGCCATGTGTTGATCCAGGGGTTTGACCCCAAAGCCGTTAGTGTTCTTGCCGTTGATGGCACTGTCATCTTTGACAGGCGTGGACGCATCCTGTCGCTCTTTCCAGCCTTGAGGGGAGCCCAGGCTACTCCTCTCTGACTTATACTGCCACAGAGAGAAACGGGTGGAGGATGAATGGAAAGAAAGAAGCATGGTTAGACACACGGCAAGTCTCCTGATGACTGTTTTTTTTGGGGGGGGGGATTTTTTCTCCCCAATTGTAGCTGGCCAATACCCCACTCTTTCGAGCCATCCCAGTCACTCCTCCACCCCCTCTGCCGATCCGGGGAGGGCTGCAGATTACCACATGCCTACCCCGATACATGTGGAGTCGCCAGCCACTTCTTTTCACTTGACAGTGAGGAGTTTCGCCAGGGGGACGTGGCGCGTGGGAGGATCACGCTATTCCCCCCAGTTCCCCCTCCCCACTTAACAGGCACCCTGACCGACCAGAGGAGGTGCTGGTGCAGCGACCAGGACACATACGCACATCCGGCTTCCCACCCGCAGACATGGCCAGTTGTGTCTGTAGGGACGCCCAACCAAGCCAGAGGCAACACGGGGATTCGAACCGGTGATCCCCATGTTGGTAGGCAACGGAATAGACCACCACACTACCTGGACGCCCTGTGACAACTGTTTTTAAAGACACATATCAAATTTCAGGGATTAAACAAAGAGGACTTTGATTCTAGCGCTAGCCAAGTGTGCATGGCTGGCCTACAGTCACCCCCTGCTGGAAGCGTTCTCTTTTATGTCCACCCTGCTATGTCCACTACTCGACTCCCCAACCATCTGAATAAAGAATTCTGGAGAGAATGTGTGGCCTAGTTGAAAGTGGTGGCAAAAACGAGGGATGAAGAAGGAAGCTAGAAGTCGGGTATCTCTAAAGAGAGCCGGGGCTTATTACTTATTTAAATCTTCCAATCAAGTTTCATGTTTCTGGCTTTCAAACTATTAGTTACGAAATTAATGAATGATTAACATAACCTGGATAGAGGTTTTCAAGTTAGACGTGTTTTGTGCATCTCACCAAAACATTCTTGGAGTAACGTTAGTATGAAATGGAGGAACAAGAACCGACATCATTATATATATAGATGCTGTCAGTTAAAAGTTCACTGCTTTAAGCTCACTTGTTTTTTCTCCCCAACTGTATCCGGCCAATTACCCCACTCTTCCGAGCCGTCCCAGTCGCTGCTCCACCCCCTCTGCCGATCCGGGGAGGGCTGCAGACTACCACATGCCTCCTCCCATACATGTGGAGTTGCCAGCCGCTTCTTTTCACCTGACAGTGAGGAGTTTCACCAGGGGGATGTAGCGTGTGGGAGGATCACGCTATTCCCCCCCAGTCCCCCTCACCCCCGAACAGGTGCCCCGACTGACCAGAGGAGGCGGTAGTGCAGCGACCAGGACACATACCCACATCCGGCTTTCCACCCGCAGACACGGCCAATTGTGTCTGTAGGGATGCCCAACCAAGCTGGAGGTAACACGGGGACTCAAACCGGCGATCCCTGTGTTGATAGGCAATGGAATAGACTGCCACGCTGCCCGGCCACCCCACAAAATTTTTTTTAAAAATTCCCGATTCTGCAAAGCCCTGATCTCTTGTTCGGCACATTGCATAAGAACACGGGAGCCTTTCAGCCAAGCCAAAGAAAGCGCTGGTCATTCAGAGGTTATTCTGTCCCATTTCTTCCTTTTTACCTTCCTGTTGAGCTTGTTACAAAGCGGTAGGAGGGAGAGGAGAACAGCCATGACACCCCGGGTGGTTTGGATGGACGAGTCCACCTGGAACCGGGAAATGCAGGAAAAGGATTTTAGGGTAAGGAACCTAAAATTAACCTGCATTCATTACCTAATGAAGTTCTTCTGTCTGGGGAACAGAGGAGGAGAAAAAGAGAAAGAGATGTGGGGGGGGGGGGTCGGTGCCAATACATATCAAAGAGATGCTCATTAATCAGCAGAGAACATGCTATTCTTCAGCCAGTCCTTTTGATTACAACCCCCCTCCATTATAACCATTACATAAGGTGACCTAAGGCAGCTCGTTCTCGGCCAAGATGTTCATTAATTCTTCCCACAGATATTCATTAGTCAAGCTCGCTTTGTTTAACAAGGCTCTTACGTGTCAGTTACTCCCAAGTCTATTCCGAAGCCCCTCTGTTCTAAAGTAAGATGCCCAATTGATCATAACACTCAGAACAAACTAACTAAGTGTAATGCACTCCAAATCTTCCGATATTATTGTTAATATTTTCCATCACTGGGCTCCAGATGTCTTTTGAGTCTAATCAGGCGGGCTCCTTCACAGACAGAGGTGGAAAACCCGGTCCAGAGAGTAAAAACCCTAACCGTGTCTTTACTTCATCCATGTATTAAACCAGCTGATTTGGGAAACCAGTCAGTGCTATCTGATGGTTTAGTACATGGGTGGAGTAAAGACACAGTTAGGGTTTCTACTTTCTGGACCGGGTTTTTACACCTCTGTTCACAGACCACATGTGTATTGTACACAAAATCCCTTAATTTGTTTTTGTTTTTAATTTTTAAGACCCATTATCCGAGCCGCTTATCCGAATTCGGGTCGCAGGATGCTGGAGCCTATCCCGGCAGTCATTGGGCGGGAGGCGGGGAGACACCCTTGGCAGGCCGCCAGTCCATCACATATATACACGTCCACACCTAGGGAAAATGTAGTATGGCCGATTCACCTGACCTACATGTCTTCGGACTGTGTGTGGGAGTGTGTAACTCCCCCCCCCCCTTATCCCACCTGATTAACCCAATGGCATATGGCCGGAATTCTTGTCGAATAACTCCCCTGGCTCCCGTTTCCACAGGAAGGAGACAGTCGTAACACCAGCTTCCTTCAAACGTGTGTCGGCTGCTCTCGCTATTTCACACGCTGAAGCCTCGCATGGGTTGCATTACCCTCAGGCCGCGAAGGAGACGTAGGGAGAATGCTTTCGGTTGCATGGCTGCAGGCGCCCGGATGGGTCAGAGGGGTCGCTGGAGAACGACGAGTCCCCGAACACTACACCGACCTCCACCCACTATCCCTCGGGTAAGGTTGGCCTAATGAATGCCTCACCCCGTGGACGCTCCGGCCGTGACTGGTGTGTGTAATTTTTAAGATATTCTTATTTGTGTGTGAAAGACGCAGGGCAGCCACAGTGTAGGTACCTTCAGGAAGGTGGCAGTCTTGCCCTGTACAGGAGTCTTCGCCCCCATCTGAAGCTGCTGACACAGTGCCAGCAGTTTCTCCATCTCTGCCGTGACCAGAGCCTTTTCCTCGTCAACCAGCTGCCAAGCAGAATAATGAACAGACAATTAGCTCTTGAAACAAAATAAAACAGCTTTATTTGTGCGCCCTCTGTAAATACTCAGATGAGGCTGTGTGAAATAAATGTAAATTATTCTGTCTCGGCCAAGGCAATCCTCAGTCTACCTACCTCGGCTGCGTTGTGTGCATGTGGTCACACACAGACCTTTCTCAATTGATTCCAAATGCCCCAGCTAATCTGCTGAGATATTTCCATAATGACAGAAGGCCAACACAGGTGCGCTACAAGTGTGTTTGATGCCCGTGAAGTAAGGTGGTGGTGGAGGCGGTGGTGGAGGCGACGGTGGCGGCGGGTGAGACAAAGAGACTCCGGTAGACTACATTTATTTGATGTAATTAATCAAGAGTGTGCGAGGCAAGAGGAAGTGCTGCTGATTATGATTTAGTGCTGGGTGCCTCCTGTCAACACCTACGCTCAGTCCCCTCTACCTATGCACATCTGCAACCCCCCCCACCACCACCACCACCACCACCAGACACACACACACACAGACACACACACCGGAGACGGATAGCGGTCGTTAATGGCTGTCAGAAAGGAGCTATTTAATTAAACTTGGACGACCTGGGCGAAAAGGCTGGGGGAGGAGGGAGAGGGGGAGGGCGCGAGGAGAGGAGGAGAGCCCCCCGAGGCTACGTTTGTTTGTTTGATCTCAACTTGGAGAAAAAGAGGAAAGTGACAATTGTGACAACCTTCATTTCCTGCGCCAGCGTTGTGATTTATCATGCAGCCCGGCCGTCACGGCGTGTCATAGTGGGTAAAAACGCATGCGCGGGCGCAGGTGTCGGGGTGTATGTGCATGCACGAAGACACTGACAGTGCACAACTCTTTTTGTTATGTAATTTGACATTGTAATTCCATGATATAGTCTTATTGTGTATCGCTTATTAGCATGACATTATTTTGCATTTGGCAACCCTATCTTACATCTGTAAGCTTTTTTTGGGGGGGGGGGGGTTTACTCCCTTTCTCTCCCCAATTGTACCCGGCCAATCATCCCCCTCTTCCGAGCTGTCCCGGTCGCTGCTCCACCCCCTCTGCTAATCCGGGGAGGGCTGCAGACTACCACATGCCTCCTCCGATACATGTGGAGTCGCCGGCCGCTTCTTTTCACCTGACAGCGAGGAGTTTCGCCAGGGGGACGTAGCGCGTGGGAGGCTCACGCTATTCCCCCCAGTCCCCCCCCGAACAGGCGCCCTGACCGACCAGAGGAGGTGCTAGTGCGGCGACCAGGACACATACCCACATCCGGCTTCTCACCCACAGACACGGCCAATTGTGCCGGTAGGGACGCCCAACCAAGCCGGAGGTAGGTAACACGGGGGTTCGAACCAGCGATCCCCGTGTTGTTAGGCAACGAAATAGAGTGCTACGCTACCCGGATGCCCTATCTGTAAGTATTTGTGAGTGTTTGTGATTTGTCTTATGATAATATACCTGGGTGGAAAAAGTGTGGAGAGATGAGCACAGCTGCAGCCCCTCCTCAGAAAGAACCTGCGGAGAGAGAGAAAAGTCAAAGAAAAAAAAAAACCAGCCACAGTACCCTGCCATTCAATACCCACTAAAAAGAAAGGCTATGGATAAAAATGGAGGACAAGCTTCAAGAAATGTGTGCAATTTCACTTTTTTTTCCCCTGACAAGTTTCTCTATCGGTACTTATTCTCTCTCCTTCACCTTCCCTTCATCCCTCCTCTCCCCTTTTTTTCTTTGCTCCTGAAAAGAATGAACCGGTTGTAAACGGCACTAATGCTAATGGCGCTGACCTGCTGCTCTGCCAACTGATAAAATATCGGCCATGCACATATTTCAAGTACTGCCTTCTTCTATGGTAAATAAATGGTAAATGGACTGCATTCATACAGCACTTTTCTCATCCACCGACCACTCAAAGCACTTCACAGTGTGCGCCTCACATTCACCCATTCACACTCACATTCATACACTGACGGCGGAGACTGCCACGCAAGGCGCCAACCTGCTCATCAGGAGCACTCTTGTTCATTTTTCGCCCACTAATGCAAGCCGACGCGGCGTGTAAGCTGACAACACCTCGCCAACGTACGATGAGATCTGTCCGCCGGGTGTGACTGAAGGGACACTGGCCTGAATGACTCTGGAATTACATGTGCCCAAACCTGTCTGCCTTATGGAATCTGACGGGCCCTGCATGTCATCCCCTTTAAAACTTGCACGAAGTGGGAGGAAAATGGAGGGGGGGGGGGGACAAGAGGGAGAGTTGTGCATACCTCGCCTTGGTGAAACAGATCCAGTGTCGTCTTCAGCAGTCCCTCTCCCCTGGGGGAATCGATGTGGGAAGATGTGCCAGAATGAGGAAGAGATCAATTGATGCAAATGGTAGAAATTCAAGCAAAAAAGACAATCGGGGGGGTGGGTGTTCAAAATGACATAAATCCAAATGACAACCACTGTGTGCCTCCAAGTACTTCCTTGTCAGTATCACTAGCTGTGCAGCTTGTGCAAATGTCAGTCTGAGCAGGTCTGTGCTGCTAAAGAGATTCAAGTGCGTGCTGGGAGACAGGCTTTACAATGTCCGCCTCTGAAATGAGTGTAAGACGTTATCAGGCTACGGATGCAGATGCAGGATTTAATTTATCATTCCCTGATCTCATTTTGTCCATCACTCTTCCCATACAAAAATGGACTATAGTAACCCCCCCACCCCAAAAAAAAAATCACCATAGTATTCCTGTGGGTTTTTTTTGTCACATGACTATACAAACACTATAGCACTATACAGATTACTATAGTATTTTCTGTTATTTTGTCACATACATTTAAAAATACTGTAGTATTTCTATAGTGTAGAAAGATTTCCTTTAAATGTTCGTATAAAATTATTACTAGAGAAATGCTGTAGTATGTGGCTATAGTATTTGAATAATAATGTGACTGGGGGGGGATGAAGGAAATACTACAGTAGTTTTCGGGTTTTCTATGGTTTAACAATTTTGAATTTTACAATTTTGAATTTGAAAATATTTTGAATTTTACAAATTTGAATTTCGTTTTTTAATTTTACTACAATTTTGAATGCATGTGACTGTGTGTGTGTGTGTGTGTGTGTGTGTGTGTGTGTGTGTGTGTGTGTGTGTGTGTGTGTGTGTGCGTGCGTGCATGCACGCATAGGTGTTTGCAGTAGGCCACCTGGTGAACAGGTACATGTTGTAGGCCATGCTGGCCATGCTCTGGCTCTGTCGGACTATGTCATGCTCTTGGTCCTCCCATTTGTCCATCTCTGAATCCACGTCCGATGACAGCAGACGCAGCTCCAGGCCCAGCTTGGCCATGCTCATCTGCTCCTGCACATGGAAGAAAAGAAAAAACAAGAAAAAACAACAACAGACACACACACACACACACACACACACACACACACACACACACACACACACACAGAGGTCGGGCATGGTTTGTGCATTGGTTGGGTGCTGGCAGGGAGAAGCTTCGGTTTCACCTGACACAGTGTACAGATTATGGCTATAGCTCTTTAAGTGAATCAAAGAAGGTTGGATCATTTCATCTGGATACAATGTTTATTGAAGGTGTCACTTAGATGAGTGATGGAACGTATCCGCCAGTAAACATTGTATCCAGATGAAATGATCCAACCTTCTTTGATTTTCTTGCCTGGATCATTGAGCATGCATCAAGACACCCTTTAAGGGAATCTTTGAATAACACAAAGAATGTGTCAGACTTGTTGCTAATCCGTTTGTCTTGTTTAAGAGATTCGTGCATGGTGCAGCAGAAAGCTTTTGATCTCTGCACACCTCTGCTAGTGAAGTGCCAGAACTTTGTTACACATTTTAATATAAAAAAAAAATAACCTTGGACAGAACACATCACTTCACAACTCCTCAATACCCCCCCCTTTTTTGTTTAAAACAAGAGATGCTCAGGATGCACGACAGACAGGGGTATAATAAAATACCAAATCTTCATAATTTTCAATAAAATGCTGCATCCCTGTTGTCTACAGTACAGCATGTGCAACCTTGAAAAAAATGTGAAAAGTGCGAGCTGGTGCAAACGCAGGCCATTACTGTATGTATATAACATCAATTCTCCTGCACCGTGACACCCACTTCCTCGCAGATGAATAGAGCGCTGTCAGAATGAAGAGGGAGATGTGACATGATGTATTATGTGGAAAGCCAGATGAGTTCAGGGCGTACGGTACCTCTGCATCCAGCTTGACAGCTTTGGCACTCTTAAGGTTAGCTGAGTGTTTCTGTGGAAATCAGGAAACAGGATTAATCCAAGGATTATAAACCACTTTAAATGAACTGTTTGCTCAGAATACTCATGAGAAGGTGTTGGCGTGATACTCACTCCGGGTCTAGGCAGCGACAAGTACGTCCTTTTGTCTCCTGGAAGTGGAAGGAGGGACAGTTACTCTGTCTCACTGTATACTCGCTCGATGTCTGTTTTTACTGGTGCCTTACAATATTGTGACAGCCAGTGTCAAATCTCAATACGAAGTCAAACATTTACTCTATAAATGTGGAGATTTTTTTTTTTGACCTGCTCTCTGAGCCGTCCCGATCACTGCTCCACCCCCTCTGCCAATCCGGGGAGGGCTGCCGACTACCACATGCCTCCTCCGATACATGTGGGGTCGCCAGCCGCTTCTTTTCGCCTGACAGTGAGGCGTTTCGCCAGGGGGACGTAGCACGTGAGAGGAACACGCTATTCCGCCCAATTCCCCCTCCCCCCTGAACAGGTGCCCCGACCGACCAGAGGAGGCGCTAGTGCAGCGACCAAGACACATACCCACATCCAGCTTCCCACCTGCAGACAAGGCTAATTGTGTCTGTAGGGACACCCGACCAAGCTGGAGGTAACACGGGGATTCGAACCCACGATCCCCGTGTTGGTAGGCAACAGAATACACCGCTGTGCTACCTGGATGCCCCAATGACCCGCACCTCTTTTAATTATGCAGTTGAATGATATGTGATTAGTAAAATTTCTTTAATGAATTAAAACAAGGCGCTGTAGTTTTAGCTTTTAAAACAACTGGGAGTAGATATTCAGACATTTTCCCCCTCTTAAGGCGGGTAATTATGGTAATTCAATACTTATGGAAATTGGGATCATTTTTGCTTTTATCATTATCCTAAAACTGGCATGAAATGAGCCAGGCTAGACACATTTTTATCTTTCTAATCTGCCATAAACAAAAACAGCAGGGTAGGCTTCAGTTAACTGCAGAGGTGATAAACTCTTCTGGCATGTTTAATGGTTGATGGGTATGCAAGACAAAGTAGATCTCTCAGCAGAGTCCACATTAAGTTTTATTGCAGGATTTCGGAGAGACTCTGCCTTATTAGAATGCAATAACAGACACACACACACACACACACACACACACACACACACACACACACACACACATCCACACATAAACATGTTTTACAGTATGTGTGTGTGTGCATGCATGACTGCATGTGCATGCACCCTCCCCACCTAGAGGCATAATGGAAAAATAACCACAGCTGGGGGGGTGGGGGGTCATTAATCATTAAGTTAAATAGTATTCAAGCCATCTCACCTCTTAATAACTTTATTACACCAAATGTGTGTGTATATTTACTGATCCATGAGCAGATAAGCAACTTAGGTGATATGAATGATGGAAGTCCACGTTGATATCACCACACTACTTGTCAGGGCTTTCATTTACATGATTCAAACCCTCATAAAAATTCTCTGGCTGATGACACATGAATCTGACACTGCCAGTATTGCCTGTACTGCCATGTATACAACCGCATGTACACATATGCACACACGCATGCATGCACACACATGCGCTCGCGCATACACGTGAGCATGCACTATCTCCTATTTTCTCTCTTTTGGGCTCTGTCAGTAGCAACAATAGGAACAACCCAGGTTGTGAAAGGAGCTGTCCATGAATGGAATGAATACAGTAACACTGGCACAGCGAGGGAGGGAGCAGCACGAGACGCACGGTGTGGTTATGGCTATGTGATGGCATTAATGGAATTCCTCTTACAAAAACGCTTTCCACAGACACCACGGATTGAATTTTCAAAGTCATGCTTGTGCTTTTGTAACAGGCGGATGTGGTATTCATCCTGGATTTCTTTGTCTATGCTTCTGGTTCCGGTTCCCTGCTGACAGTTTGTTCGTTTGTTGCTCCACTTGCATTTAACTTTTAAAAAAACTTTTAACAATTCCTTGGGACCATTGGATTATTTTAATTGATTTTATGGGTTGCCTCTATTATTTTATGGATTTTATTCAATTACTGACTCCTGCACTGACTTGATTGCACCATATGTGGGAAGAACCGTGCAGACTCAACCCTCAGCTAATGGAGCTAATGGCTTGTTTTTAGCATCGTTAGCTGCTTCTTAGTCTCATCTCATCTCATCATCAGCCGCTTCTCCAGGGTCGAGTCACGGTGGCAACAAGCTAAGTAGGGCACTCCAGATGTCCCTCTCCCCAGTAATGCCCTCTAGCTCCTCCTGGGGGATCCCAAGGCGTTCCCAGGCCAGATTGGAAATGTAGTCCCTCCAGGAAGTTCTGGGTCTACCCTAGGGTCTCTTCCCAGTTCGACGCTCCCGGAAAACCTCCAAAGGAGGCACCCAGGAGGCATCCTAATCAGATGCTCGAACCACCTCAACTGGCTCCTTTCGATGCAAAGGAGCAACAGCTCTACTCCAAGCTCCCTCTGGATGTCCGAGCTCCTCACCTTATCTCTAAGGCTGAGGCCAGACACCTTACGGAAGAAACTCATTTCAGCTGCTTGTATCCGTAATCTCACCCTTTCGGTCATTACCCAAAGCTCATGACCATAGGTGAGGGTTGGAACGAAGATTGACGGGTAAATTGAGAGCTTTGCCTTCCGGCTCAGCTCCCTCTTCACCACACCGGTCCGGTACAATGTTCGCATTACTGCTGATGATGCACAAATTCGCTTGTCAATCTCCCGCTCCAGCCTACCCTCACTCATGAAAAAGACCCCGAGATACTCCTTTACTTGAGGCAACAACACATCCCAAACCTGGAGGGAGCAATTCACCATTTTCTGGTAGAGAACCATGGCCTCAGAGTTGGAGGGGCTGACTCTCATCCCGGCCATTTCACACTCAGCTGCATACCGCCCCAGTGCGTGCTGGAGGTCGCGTTCTGATGAAGCCAACAAAACCACATCATCTGCGAAGAGCAGAGATGTAATTCTGAGACTCCCAAAATGGACACATTCCTCATCTTGGCTGTGCCTTGAGATCCTGTCCATGAATATCACAAACAGAATCAGAGACCAGGGACAACCTTGGCGGAGTCCAACACCTACCGAAAACATGTTTGACTTTATGCCAAGAATACAGATACAGCTCTCACTTTGGTAATACAAGGACCGGATGGCTTGTAGCAAATGCCCCAGTACCCTATACTCCCACAGTACCCCCACAGAGTACCCCAGGGTACATGGTCGTAAGCCTTCTCCAAGTCCACAAAACACATGTAGACTGGCTGGTCAAACTCCCATGGCTCCCTCAGCCCAACTCTTTACCCGCAAGGGTAAAGAGTTGGAGTCCGGAGAGACTTCTGAGTCCGTTGTTCCACAGCCAGGACAGAATCCGCATTATTCCTTCTGGGTCCGAGGTTCAACAATCGGCCGGAGCCTCCTCTCCAGCACCCTAGAGTGGACTTTCCCAGGGAGGCTGAGTAGTGTGATGCCCCAATAGTTGGAGAACAATCTCTGGTCCCCTTTTTTAAATATGGGAACCACCACCCTAGTCTACCACTCCACAGGTACATCGCCAACCTCCACGCGACACTGAAGAGGTGTGTCAGCCAAGACAGGCTAACAATGTCCAGAGCTTTCAGCATCTCAGGACGAATCTCATCCACACCTGGCGCCTTGCCACCGAAGAGCTTCTTAACTACCTCAGAGACCTCTGCCAGGGATATGGGGGGGGGCTTCCCCGAGTCTTCAGACTCTACCTCCTCCACTGAGGATGTGTTAGCCAGGTTCAGGAGCTCCTGAAAGCTCCTGAAAGTGTTCTTTCCACCACCCGACAACATCCCCAGTCCAGGTACGCAGTCCCCCCCCCGGCTGAACGCAGCCTAAGTCAAGCCCTGCTTGTTCTTCCTGAGTCGCCGGATGCTTTGCCAGAACTTCCTTGAGGCCAACCGAAAGTCCTCCTCCATAGCCTTGTCGAACTCCTCCCACACCCGAGTTTTTGCTTCCGTGACCACCAAAGCCGCAGCCCTTCTGGCCTCCCGGTATCTGTCTGCTGCTTCAGGAGACCCCTGGGCCAACCAAGCCCAAAAGACCTCCTTCTTCAGCCTGATGGCTTCCCTCACCGCCGGTGTCCACCAGCGGGTTCTTAGGTTACTACCTCAACAGGCACCGATGACCTTATAACCACAACTCCTACCTGCCCATCTGCAATAGAGACTTTGAACATGGCTCACTCAGACTCCATGTCCCCAGCCTCCCTCGGGATACACGAGAACGTCTTCCGGAGGTGGGAGTTGAAGACTCTCACCTAAGTTCAGAAAAGAGCTGATCTTTTTTTCTCATCTTTCTGATGAACTGCATAAGACTCCCGTTTGACAGCTTCATGGACATGGCTTCTGGGCAGTCCAAACAGATTGCCTCTCTCAGTGCAACCATCCAGGGCACAGTTCTGTGGGACCCATCCACTTGTCCACGCGTTTCCTTCTGCTCAACATCTAACCACCAGTCATCCTGGGCAAAAGTGGTGGTCCGTGGTCACATGAGAGACTCGGACAGGGCTGCCTCCCCCCTCATCTAAGCCTCTCCAACCGCTACGTGACCCTGTCTAACGACACTCTGGTCCACCCAGCTCATGTTCCTGCAGTTCCAACTCAATCTAGACCCCTCTATGAAAATGGTGCCTGCCAAAACTACAACCTCCCCACCCTTAGTGCCTAGCAGTGTTCAGGTGGCTTGCCATCCCACTCACTGTGAGGCCAAAACAACAGCCCTCATCCTGGGTAATGACCTCCTCTTCCTGTCATAAGATCCTGAAAGAGGCCGTGATCAGACACTTTCTGATTGAGGATAGGCCCCCTGATTTTGCATATTTTCATATTCCCAGGCCCTCTGGAAGAGGGGGTGGCCTAGCTGTTTTTATGAGTTGGATCTGAAGTGCCATCCTGTTACTTTGGTAACTTTATCTCTTTTGAGGTTTTAAGTTTCTTAATCACAGGCCCTCCCTCTTTACTCTGCATCTTAATTTATAGGTCCCCAAATTCAGTTAGTTTTATTTCTGAGTTTTCTGAGCTTCTACCCATTGTCATGCCTAAATATGACGGTGCTTATTCTTGTTGATTTTAATATTCATGTATGCTGTTTTTCCCATTCCCTCACCTCACATTTTTAGATCTTATAGACTCTTTTGACATCATTCAATCTGTTAAGGGGCCACACAATCCAAAGGTAACATCTTAGACCTTGTACTCTCATCTAGTTTCTCTCTCAAGTGTCTTAATCTGGTGGATATGCTTGTAACTGACCTTAAAGCTGTTGTTTTTAAAGTTCCACTACAGCTCGCTATTCCCAGTTTCTACTCTACAACATGCTCTGGCATTCTCGATGCTGGCTCTGCAGTTAAACGCTGTGATGCTTTTAATTCATCATCCTTTAATTCCACTATATCCCCTCTCAATCCAGATGCACTGTTAAATTCATTCAATGACCTGGCTGAACGATCACAGTCGAGCCCTTAAAAGAGTGTAGAAAATCTGAACGACAATGAAAGGCCAAGAAGTCCGAAATAGCACATAACACCCTTAAAAACCAAATGTTAATTCACCAGAAAGCAGTTAAGGATGTGAGATCAGCATACTTCTCTGAACTGATATCTAGAAATAACCACAATCCCAAAGTTCTCTTTAGGGCAATTGATTCTGTTATTAATGGTCCCGCCACTTCTTTCTCTGGACCTGATGTTGAGTTGTCCAAAAAGTTTCGCACTCATTTTCTAAATAAGGTGAAGAATATCAGGTCCCAAATCCAGCCTGACCCTTACATTCTTTCCATTCCCCATGTTAATTCTGCCTCTTTTACCCAGTTTCAACCAATTATAATGTCAGTGTTAGAGAGTACAGTCTCCAATATGAACTCCTCCCTCTGCTCAAGGAGGTATTTTCCACTGTTAACCCTGTTATTCTGCACATTTTTAATAATTCTCTGGCCTCTGTTTCTTTTCCAGACAGTCTTAAGCATGCCATTGTTTAGGGCTGCCCCGTGGCTCACCTGGTAGAGCATGTATCACATAAGGCTGAGTCCTTACCGTAGCTGCCTGGGTTCGAATCCGGCCCGGGCCCTTTGAGCATCCCCTGCCTTGTTCAGTCGATTCATTCAAACTGGCCTTTGTGTCACCTTGCGCTGTCTAGTGTTTGTAATTTTGTGTGTTTTTAAGGTCTTTTGTTATGTTTGATTGTTTGTGTCTTTTTTTTACTGTTTTTATGGTCTTCTTTTCAATAATTTTACTCTTGTGAAGCGCTGTGACCTTATTCTGTGAAAGGTGCTACACTGAGTAAATTTTACTTATTAAGAAGTCATTTGTTTCCATTTGTACTTTACTTGTAATCCAAAGGAATTGAATCAAGTGCAACTGGACTTGGTTATATATTGAGACATACTTTACTTGTACTTTTAAAACTTTTAAAACTTTGTGAAAGCTTTTGGAAATGTTTGATACTTTTTATTTATTTATACTGGTTTGTTTTTCTATTCCCATCTATTTGGCCTTATTCATTTATTGTGTTTACCTCCTCTGTGCTTTGGTCTAATTCTCATTTTTGCTTTGTCTGGTTTTACTTCTTTTGTAAAGCCCTTTATGACATTGTAAAGCAAAGCGCTACATAAATAAAGTTTATTATTGTTATTTTTGCTGAACCTGAACATGTCCAGGGGGGAAAATGATTTATCAAGGCTTTGTTTGCCACATACAAAGTTCTTTCCCTACCATGGTCGCCAGTTTAATTTAGCCACACCTGTGTGCCAAAGAAGGGACATGTCACATGTTACACCTCCTTCTGATCGATCTGGGATTTAGAGTCTGATCTATTACAGTGGCACATCATGTACACTATGTTGTGTATTGTCATAACGTCTATGTCGCTTACATAAACTCTCCTGCCACAACAAGCCACCTTAACGCACATGTGCACAAACACACACAAACAATCACAGAGGTACACATACATGCACTAAGACGCACCTCGTCGGCCCTCAAAGACATCATTGATCTCTCGCAGCAGCAGCGCCATGTCACAAAGCTGGGAGTCCCAGGCCTCGCAGAACACCTCCAGGTTCTCCTTCGCAATTTTACTGGAAGGGTGGAGGGCTAGCGTTTGGGCAGCAGAGATGATCTGTGGGTGTACAATAGGGACAGGGGGTATGCGTGAGGTGGGAGTATATGTGGGCAAATGTGATGATGCTTTTTTTTGGGTGCTTTTTTGTTGCCTGGCTGATAATAGAGAAGAGAGACCGAAGCGCAAACTTTTTTTTTTGGATCCCCCCCCTTCTCTCCCCAATTGTATCCGGCCAATTACCACACTCCTCCGAGCTGTCCCGGTCACTGCACCACCCCCTCCGGGGAGGACTGCAGACTACCACATGCCTCCTCCGATACATGTGGAGTCGCCAGCCGCTTCTTTTCACCTGACAGTGAGGAGTTTCGCCAGGGAGACGTAGCACGTGGGAGGATCACGCTATTCCCCCCAGTTCCCCCCCAAACAGGCGCCCCAACTCACCAGAGGAGGCAACAGTGCAGCGACCAGGACAGATTCTTACATCCGGCTTCCCACCCGCAGACACGGCCAATTGTGTCTGTAGGGAGGGCCAACCAAGCCGGAGGTAACACGGAGATTCAAATCAGCAATCGCCATGTTGGTAGGCAACAGAATAGACCGCCACGCCACCTGAACGCCCAAAGTGCAAACCCTCTTTCAGAATAAAACACTCACAGGCAAATTCACAAAAGGATTGCACGGCTTTTGCAGCCACTAAACCTGCACAAACAAGACAAAAAGAAACCATGTAATTCTCAGAGCACCCGCAAAGTCTGAAATGCACCCCTAATTACGCTATCAAGCAATTAGCGTCCCTGTGGTGCGGTGCTAACTGCACATATTTAAATTAAGTAATATGCATACATTAGGTTCAAAATTGGCCCCTTTCTATGCAAATGAGTCTCATTGCAAAAAAAAAAGTCCAATTCACAAACACCAGCGCTAATAGCCACACGCAACTAGAGTGAAAATTATTGGCATCTTCAGAGAGTCGGTGGTACCTGATGGCTTTCCAGTGACCATGGCAGCGGTGACTGTCGCCAGGCAAAGGCATCATCATGCCAGGCGTGCTCGTGAGCAGAGATTTCGTAGGAAGATATCATTTTTCGATTTAAATGAGATCGAAATCATTTGCTGATACAGGTTGCCAGGTCAAACAATTCTTCTTCTTTTTTTTTTGTGGACCCCCCCCCTTTTTCTTTCTCTCCAGTTGTACCCGGCCAATTACCCCACTCTTCCAAGCTGTCCCGGTCACTGCTCCACCCCCTCTGCTGATCCAGGGAGGGCTACAGACCTCCACATGCCTCCTCCGATACATGCGGAGTCACCAGCCGCTTCTTTTCACCTGACAGTGAGGAGTTTCACCAGGGGGACATGGGAGGATCACGCTATTCCTCTCAGTTTCCCCTCCCCCCCGAACAGGCGCCCCCGACCGACCAGAGGAGGCGCTACTGCAGCGACCAGGACACATACCCACATCCGGCTTCCCACCCGCAGACACGGCCAACTGTGTCTGTAGGGACGCCCGACCAAGCCGGAGATAACATGGGGATTCGAACCACAGATCCCCCGTGTTGGAGGTCAAACAATTCTTACTATACTTCATGACATCAAGCATGACACTGAGCCTGCCTACTGTGCTGTCGGCGCCACATGGGTAATCGCAATGAGATGCAAAACCTTATAGGCGTGTTTACACTGTAACGTCATCAGCACAATATCTTTTGTGAATCGGACCTTGAGACGGGAGACGGGGGAGATAGCGGTCGTAAGTGATGCGCAATTTTTTGATGCCATCAGCGGCCGCAATCTGTTCTTTGTGAATTTGCTCGTCTCTGCGGTAATTTTCAACTGAATGAAATGCTCTCCTTTTTATGCACGGCTGCTTCTTCAGATTCACGTTTTTTACAGTTAAGGGTATTAGAGTTTATGTGTATTGTGCAGTGTGTCTCTGATGCATGACTCACAATGTGTGTAACTAAGCTTTCACTGCCATTGTGTGGAAAACACATGTAAAATCTGCAATATCTACAATCCGATCTACTCATTACTTACGTTTGGGCAAATGAGAAAAGGGAGTTGGGAGAACTGCATCAGATGAGATGTAACTCAAAACCATCGCCAATTTGGGGCGTCCCCGAATTTTGAAAAACTTCAAAACTATGCAAGAACCGCCCTTAATGCTGGAATAAATAAGCACATATCCCTTATGTACTTACACACACGTGCACATGCACACACCCACACACGCATTTCTCAGACATTGTAACCCACCCGCCCCAAACACACACTGCAGTATTTAATAGCAAATTAACCTCTGGGCTATTCCTCCATTATTATGGACAAACAGAGAGGGATATCACTGCTGCCCATCCACCCTGTGGCATTATTGACTGGCTGACCTTTGAACTTAGGAGCAGAGTCATTACTGTAGGGATCATGTGGGGTCTGACATTAGCACTCCAGGACGGGAATGTTCTAGACTGCCAGATAATTACTGGCATGGACAGATTCCAAGAGCAAACATAATTAGATCTGGGATAGGAGGCTAGGTGGATGGCGTTCTCTCAGCAAGCTGGAATTGATGGAGGGTGTAGGAGGCGGAGGGGACCACGAGGCAATTTATCTGTTTTCCCTCCCTATCTTGTCTAAGTAGAATATTACACAGATTTGATTTCATTCTCATTACTGAACCCTCCATTTGGGACCATGTGGACTGTACCGAAGTACAATAAAAGTGCTAAATGAAACAAAATGGAAATCTGGCTTAATTCAAGTCTCATCTCCACTATCGCGTTCAAGACTGCCCATGTTTCCCTTGTTTGCTTTTCATTATAATATGAGTTAGCTGCAGCGAGATGTACGGCTGGTAACAACGGACATGAAAACTGTCATTATTCAGAAGGTATTTTGAAGGTTAAAGGTTACCTGTGGACCAATGACGTGAAAGGTCTCCTCAGCGTGAATACAGGTGATCTCCAGAGGCTCTGTACCCGACACGTGGCACAGCAGACGACACGTCTAGAAATGTGACACACAGAACTGAAGGGGCCTCAGAGCTCTGACAGGCGCAGAACACACACCTTCATCTCAGTCTTTATCATCACACACACACACACACACACACACACACACACACACACACACACACACACACACACACACACACACACACACACACACACACACACACTTCTACACTCACCCACAAACCCATCATCACTGCCTTAAAGGAAAATTCACATTTTTTTTTTACAACCTGGCTCTTCACTGCGGAGATCTTGGACAAAGGCGCCACTGTTGGACTCAGCTTTACAAGAACATGTTATGGGGGACTCGAACATGAGCATCAGACACCTTTCAACAAGTACAATTATCTAAACCACACATGTAGACGTGGAAAAACGAAAGTGCAAATTGGAAGTTAATACCCGAAATGTCCAATATTTTCAACGGTTTATCACATTGCTGAGCTACTTCCTAGATAATGGGAAATCGTGTACGCAGCCTAACTGAAGCACTGGGTTTCTTTGTCATTGTTCTTGTCAGAAGGACATATCTAAGTCCCATTTTCAGTTGCCCCAGAAGACACCATTGCAGAGCTGTATCTAGCGGCGTTCCCGTGTCCAAAATCTCCATTATGAAGCTGGTGAATAAAATATCACTTTAATGGTCACAACCTCTGACCGCCGTCCCTCGACTCTCCCCAGCTCACCCACCTCCACCAGCTGCTCCTTCTGCTCGGTGAGCTTGCGGGCATATTCAGTTACGGCCTCCAGGTTTCCCTCAGCGCCTGAAGCTTTGAGCGCCCGCAGGGGAAGCTGCTCCCCGTGTACTTTCAGTAGGTCTGAAGCACGGCTTACTGCTACTTTATGCAGCTATAGTGATGGAGAGGAGAGGAGGGGAGAGGAGAGGGGGAGAATATGAGATAAAAGGAGAGGAGAATGGTATGGACGACATTTAAGATTGATGGAGAGAAAAGGAGAAGGGGCGGAAAGGCGCCAGGAGAGAGTGAGGGGAATGAATGAATGAGTAGGCAGAGATAACAAATGAGAGTGGAACGAAGCAAGTGACACATATTGACAGAGGTGAGACAAAAGAAAGAAAGCAGGTGATGTAGAAGGTGCAAAGTGAAAATGAAAAGAAAAACAAAAAACAAAAGAGCAAAACATGACAGATACAGAAACAGTGCTGCAGAGAAGAGACAGACAACTGAGTATATCTGGTCAGACTGAGTGGCTTGGCAAAGCAGAAAGGGACTGCTCGGTCTGACCGGTACAGTCGGCACTGCACACTTAGCATGCAGCTCACCTCGCGTCGCAGGTCACAGACACTCTGACATGTCTTCAGGATGCCCATCTCCATCTCCTCTGTGGCATCTTTGGCCTGGACAGACTGCTGCTCGGGTGAGGGGCACAGAATGGGGGGGGGGGGTAGGAAAGCGAATATATAAAGCTATGTTTTCACCAGCTCTGTCTGAAAGAGTAAACATTAGCAAAGATTCTGTTTGCAGTTCAACTTGGTGATGTCTAACATTGCAGATTGACTTGGACAAATAGTCTTGTATAGGCTCATTTAATACACATTGCTCCACCGTTTTGGATAAAGTGGCTCCTAGTAAAATGAGACTTGTTCATCCCTTTGGTTAAATGACATTATTCATTGTTTCGGGCGTAAATGTCGGGGGGTAGAGCAACTGTGGAAATCCATGAAGCTCCACATTCACTGTCTTCTTCACAAAGACCTTTTAACTGATTTTAGCAACATGGTTAAGGATGCGACAGCTTCTTACTTTGCCAACTTAATTTCCTCCAGTAAACACAACCCTAAAGTCCCTTTTGACACCATCAGCAACACTGTCCCTCCTGCACCCCCTGATGTGCCAGTATTTTCAAATAATGACTGTAGCAGCGTTCGCTCTTTCTTTGTGGATAAGACTAGAGATGTTAGGGCTAGCATCATCCCCTCGTCAACTCCATTTTCTGCTCATCCAACTAGGCCATCGATTTTGGACTGTTTCTCGCTGCCTTTTATCTTGAAAATTTTGTTGCCAAAGAGCTCACCGCTGTCTTGACTGCGCACAACATTTTCGATAAATTCCAATCACGCTTCCGTCAGAAGCATTCCACTGAAATGGCTCTTCCCAGAGTCTCAAAGGACATAATGATGTCCTCTGACCAAACTTTAACTTTTCCCTCTCAGCCAGCCTCATTACTGAAGGCGACTGGGCACTATCTGTAAGCGCCCCACAGCTGTGGAACTCCCTACCTGAGGAAATTAAGCTAGCAAACTCACCGCCCTCCTTTAAATCACTTCTTAAAACTTATTTTTACAAGAGGGCTTTTTTTTAATAGTAAATCCATTGTTGACCCATTTTTTTATTCCTTTATTTATTTATTAATATTGTTTACATCTTATACTTGTATAATTTAACATTTTTAATTCTTTATATTTTTATACCTTTCTTTCATCATCTTATTTTAATTGTTTTTCATCAATATCCTTGTTTTATCGGCTCCAATTCTCTTCATTTTAATTATGCTCTTGTGACTTTATCCTGATCGTGTTTTACCTTATTCTGTGGAGCGGGTCTAGCATTATGTCCTATATTTTTATTGCATTTTGTTGTTTTGTCTTGACTATGTGCATTATTTTATCCTGTTGTGTGAGGCACCTTGTAACCTTGTTTAGAAAGGTGCGACATAAATAAAGTTTATTGTTATTATTATTATTATTATTATGATGTCGGTGAATGCACTGTTTTGGTGCTGCTAGATCTTAGCGCAGCTTTTGATACTATAGATCACCGCATTCTGACTGAAGGCTTGGGCAGTGGGTGGGAGTCTCTGCGAGGGCCCTGGACTGGTTCTCCTCCTCTCTCTCAGATAGGAGTTTTTTGTGTCGTTTGGTCCCCACATGTCTGAAACTGCTGCTCTTTCCTGTGGTGTGTCTCAAGGTTCTGTCTTGGGTCCTATATTATTTGCTTTGTATATGCTTCCCTTAGCAAATTTAAAGGTATCTCATATCACTGTTACACTGATGATATTCAGCTGTATGTCTCTTTTAAGCCTGATAAGAGTGACAAACTGTTTTGCACAACTGAACTTTCGCAAAGTACCACCCCAGAACAATTCTTGTCCAATCCTACTTTAGCAACGGTTTTTATGTGAGGGAGGTCCGTCAAGCTTTCAACAGACAGCAAGATGCTGAAATGGTGTGCATATGGGCCCTGCAACTCGGATACAAGGTATCCGAAAAGTTTTGAGGGGATGTAATTTTCTTTCCCTTTCTGAAACCCAAAACATGAGAAGAACAATGTCAGCAATGGATTAAGCAGTGTGGCAGACGGTACCGCCAGCTTAATCCATCCAAAATCAACAAAAATACCTTCGTCTGCTCCAAGGTAAGCTTGCTACTAGTTATTATCGATAGCTAATATAGCCAATGTATTATTACTGTTACTTTTACCCACACAATGATTATACCATTATCATCAAATCAATATATTACTAACAAAATAACATTATCAACGTACCTAATGAATGTAACCAGCTTAGTCTGTGGCCAGAGATACTTAACTTAGCGATAGCTAGCCTACTAACATAACATTGTTATATCCTAGTCACAGGTTAGCCAGACTCCCTCTCTCATTTCAAAAAATAACGACCCGCAGGGAGGGTCAGCTGGGCCCTGGGATGGTCTCTGGCCAGTCTGCCCTCCCCATATCCGGCCTTTTGTAAACGTTTCTTCCCCTCCATGAGCTCCAGGTGGTCAATCCCTCTTGTCAGCCTTATTTCATTGAAAATCCTGGTCCTGGTCCGAAGGAAAAAAAAAACAAAAAAACACAAAGCGGTTCCCCTGGCCCTGCAGCGTGTCCCCAGCTGCCCCCGGACCCCCGGGAGCCCATACAGAACGCCCGGAACAGCCTGGATAAAAGTAAACCACAGCGTACCCAGGCCAAAGTCAACAACACAATGATGTTGACAATGGATTATGAAAAGGAATACAATAATAGCTGAAATATTTAACTTGCCCTGCAGGGCAAGAACATGACTGGTCCACAAAGTTATTTTTAGTGTGTTTCAGAATTAGTTGATGGGGTTTCTCATTCTTTGATTGCGACTGTTAAGCTTCACCTTCAATTATAGTCACATCCGGTGGCTCGGAGTCCACGCAAGTCCGTGTTAATTTTAATATTTGTACTGTATCCATCCACTGCATACTGCAACCCCTTCTGCCTTGCACGGGATGACATTAAGGATGAATTACTCCAAAATAAATCCCTTATTTTCTCTGGAAATGTGCTGATTTCTTTCTTCGTGTTTTGGTGATTTCCAGCTACTTCCTGGATGGGTCTGAAATGCTTGACCAGCACAGCAACAGTAACTAGGGGGAGTGGAACTTTGCGAAAGGTCAGTTGTCTGATTGCCATTAGATAATGTATGGCCAACAACTTTTTACAACTAAACGCAGGTGAGACTGAGATCCTTATCATTGCTTCAGATAGTATAGCTTCCAAGGCTGCTTGGTGTATTTGGTCCCTTTCTTCAGATGGACAGTCTAATCTTAGAAATCGTGGTGTTATTTTTGATCAGGCTATGTACCTCGATCAACATATTACATTTTTAACCCGTAAATGTTTTGGGTTTTTTTTTTTTCATTTAAGAAACATTGCCAAACTCAGACCTGTTGGGTCACAACCTGAGCTAGAAATTATTATTTGTGCTTTTAAATCCCTTTTCACCTGCCTCAGCAAGTCATCCCTGGACCGTCTACAAATGGTCCAGAATGCTCCTGTTGACTGGATCCAGCAGGATGACTCACATTACACCCATTTTATCTTCTTTATATTGGCTTCCCATCAAGCTTAGAATTCATTTTATGGAGCCCTGCATGGTCAGGCACCTGTGTACATCTGCGACCTGCTCCATTCCTACAACACCAGTAGGTCACTTAGGTCTTCTGACCAGGACTTACTGGTTGTCCCTCACTCTCGTTTGAAAACAAAAGGTGATCGTGCCTATGAAGCTGTGGCTCCGACACTGTGCAATGTTCTACCTTTAGGCATACCATCTGCGGTCTCTGTTGACGCCTTTAAAAAGCAGCTGAAGACCCATTCATTCAAACTGGCCTTTGTCTCAGCTGACACTATCTTGGGTTTGCAATTTTGTGTGTTTTTAAGGTCTTTTGTTGCTTATGTTTTATTGTTTGTTTATTTTCTTTCTTTCTTTCCTTTTTTTTACTGTTTTTATGGTCTCGTTTTTAACAATTTTACTCTTATGAATCACTGTGACCTTTTTCTGTGAAATTGCTATACTAAATAAACTTTACTTACTTAAATAGAAGTCATTTGTTTCCATTTGTATTTTATTTATATCACATTGAAATTAACTGAATTAAGAGGATAGGATGCCATGACCTATCCAGGGGAAAAAAGACAGTCCCGCATTATTGAGTGTAGCACTTTAAAACAGAGGCGCAATGCAACAGAACAAAATTTGTCATGTGTTTTGAATTTATTCAATTTTCTGACTCCATGACCATTTGCAGATTCTGTTAAGTGGAAAAATGTGCCTAATGCAGAGATAAATTCAATTGTAAAATCATTCCATTTAATTATGATTTGTACATGAGACGTAAAATTCAAGACAAAAATTGGACTATAACAAAGGGCTGAGAGTATTTGCAGATTAGAATTTCATATTCTAAACTAGAAGAGTGCCCTCAGTAGAGTGCAGATCTCTGCCAGACGTATTTCCCCTTCCCTGGTGCTCATACTTGGTGACAAATCATCCCTTTTTTGGCCTTCCAGGAGAGGGGAAAATACAGAGGCACAACCTGCATATCTCCCCTTCTCCAGTGCTCGGACTTAGGCAAAAAACCAGATGAGGAGTTAGCACCGTAAAAAAGGTTATTCAAAGGTTTTGAATTACCGCAGCCAAGAGAGCGCCTTGATTATACAGTCATAACCGTGCACAAAAATTATTAGGCGGGCAGGCCCAGTAGTATGCATGATTAGCAGCGCACAGATACATGCACACACAGACAGAAGAACCAGTTTTCCCTGTCATTATATCAGGAATCGGGAACACTATTTGTCATTTCACTTAATGCACTTGCGTACATGAAATGAAACGAAATACTGTTTCCCCCCCAACCCACAGCAGTACAACACAAAGACAAAAACACATCAAAAAACTGCAAGAACACACATATCCAAACTAACACATACACTCACTGGCCACTTTATTAGGTATACCTTGCTAGTACCGGGTTGGACCCCCTTTTGCCTTCAGAACTGCCTTAATCCTTCATGGCATAGATTCAACAAGGTACTGGAAACATTCCTCAGAGAGTTTGGTCCATATTGACATGATAGCATCACGCAGTTGCTGCAGATTTGTCGGCTGCACATCCATGATGCGAATCTCCCGGTCCACCACATCCCAAAGGTGCTCTATTGGATTGAGATCTGGTGACTGTGGAGGCCATTTGAGTACAGTGAACTCATTGTCATGTTCAAGAAACCAGTCTGACGACATCAAAAACACCACAGTCAACGCCAGGTGAGGCTGCCGTCAGACCGCCCTCGGTGTTATCGGAACTGTCGGTCTGCATGTGCTAGCAGTTAGCTTAGCCTGCCCCGCTCTCCCAGCCAATCCAGCACCAGCTCTCCCAGCCATCAAACGAAGACAAAACAAGACACTTCATGGACAGTACTGGGTGAGGCCGCCGCAAATGTGAATTTGTGCCACCATCTTCCGACACCGGCACTGGATGAGGCTGCTGCAAACACGAATTCGCGCAGTCATCTTCCCACACCAGAAGTGGAAAAAAGACTTTTATAAGACTTTTGCGTAGCGCCTAAGTCAACGGATCAGGAAGTATGGAGAGAAAAAAAAGTTGCTAATATGCAGCACTGAAGCTAAAAATTCTACCTAATAAAAGCGTTTTGCTTGTCAGTCTGTGGATGCACAGCCTCCTAGGTGGACTCTCGCACGAATGCGACAAAGTCTAATATGAACTTGCACTTGCACAAAAAGAAAAGTTTTGCTATATGCGACCATTTTGGTCTAACCCTAAACATGTCTTTATTTTCATAATATAATAAAGCTGGGCAGCGACAACAATGCACAATACTTCCTGTTTTGGCTGCTGCCTAGAGGAAGTTGTTCTTTTATAACATTTTTGAATTATCAAAATTCTTTTAATAACTTCTGATCATGTCACTGCGCGATCTGAGTCAACTGTGGATGTGAATCGCACATGGGGAGCGTTAACAATTTATCCAGCTTTATTATATTATGAAAATAAAGACAGAGGTTATTATTGTTGGTTCATCCAGTTCATCCAGGAAACTCCAGCGCTCCTGCACTGAGATCAGCAGGGATCGATTTGCTGACTTACAAAACACGATACTTTCAAGACTCATACACTGTCGCTGTCCAATTTAAGTCAACAGTGTGTGTGCGTGACTCACATCTACGGCTGACTCAGATCGGGCAGCAACCGAGAGCAGCATTGGTCAAGTGGCAGTAGCAAGAACAAATGTTTTAAATCACTGCAACCACGAAAAGTCCTTGATCATGCAGATATAACTGTGCAAAAAAATGATAGGTCCAGTAGTATGCAAGATTAACTGCGGACAGACACACACGTGACCAAATGCATAATCCCCTCCATGCTACCGCCTGGCAGAGATAACAAGCCTTCTCTAGCCTGGCACAGCCGCCTGGTCTCGCGAGATCAAATTAGCTTGACTCGTGAAACCAGTCTGGCCACCCTCCAACTGAAGCTTCTGATGTCCACCAAAAAATGTTCAGCCCAATCAGTGATGACATGAGAAGCCACAGTGCACTAAACTAGGGGACAGAAAGTTTGCTATAGCAATAGTTAGCTATTGATTGACAGATGGTTGATCCAATCACCAGTTATGTATATTTTTGTAAACGCCCGTTGCTGACACTCCTTTTTCAAACATTTTTAATCCGACAGTGCCCAGACTGTCTTTTGTACAGTGAACGGCGGTAACGAAACCATAGTGTGGCTGTGCTAGACTAAGCGCTCTCTGCAATTTCAGTAAATTTCAGCATTCAAAACTTCTCATTATCCTACATGACCTCTAATACGGAGGAGCAAAATGAGGTTCTACTGAGCAATTATGCAGCTGCAATTATTCTGTGCACTCTGTACAATGACAAAGTTTACAAGGGAAAATTTTAGTGACTTAGTGTGTTACAGAAATTCATCATTTATGAAAGCCAAGGAGACTTTGTTGAATGATGGGAAGATCAGTAACCCACGTGTCAGATTCAGTTGAAAATGTCTTTTGCAAACAGGTATTCAGATGGGTCATTATGCTTCCTTGTTCCAAGCAGGACGCTGATGCAAAATGGGAAGCATGGTCGGCATGCAACATGTAACCCAGATGTCATGAAATCACACGGGATAAGCGGGAGTCCATGTAAAGTCAAATGTTCCATTCTACTGAAAGCATTCCCATTCCTATTTAGTAAAATATTAAGATTTATTCTTCTTCTTTCTTTTTTTTTTTTACATTTTGATATCCTATATTAATCCCCGTGGGGAAAGTCCTCTCTGCATTTAAACCATCCTAGCTGTGGCTAGGGGCAGTGGTCAGCCACCAATCAGCACCCGGGGATCAAGTCCAGTTCATCTTGCCATGCCTCGGTCAGGGGCACAGACAGGAGTATCAATCCTAACATGCATGTCTTTTTGATGGTGGGGGAAACCGGAGCACCCGGAGGAAACCCATCGCACACACGGGGAGAACATGCAAAACTCCACACAGAGGACGACCTGGGATGACCCCTAAGGTTGGACAACCCCAGGATTCGAACCCAGGACCTTCTTGCTGTGAGGCAATAGCGCTAACCACTGCACCACCGTGCCGCCCAAACGATCACTTCAGATACTGGAGCAGCACACTGGTTTAAGCTGGGTTCAGACAGAATCGGGCAATGTGGCACCTTGCCTCAGCGTTCTGAGAGTGTCAGTACATTGCCCATTTATGTGACGTTGTGTTGTGAACTTTAACCACCCAAGACAGAAGGTTGTGATAATACACCAAAAAGCTGTTTGCCAACTGCCATTACACAACAAAAGAGAACAGGGAAGCAATGCCAAGTGACTGCAGGGCGATTAATGTCTTTGTACTCCCTCATGGCAGGGTCGTACAGCTCGGGAAAGGTCATCACGGCAGCGATCAGTTTCTCTGCCATCTTCACAGGGGAACGCTACAACGCTACGTTGTAAACAATGTTCTTATTCTTCCTTTTCTTCTAACGTAATGGCGGTTGGCAAACAGCTTTCCGGCGCATTACCGCCACCTTCTGGATTGGAAGAACAAGTATCGCCGGCTACATGATTGGCCACCGCAGCGTGGTGTTGGGTAGCGTTGCAGCGAAAGTTGAATCTGGCTCAACTTTCTTGCCAGATGCTGTTGTGTTTTTTTTTTTTTTTTTTTTGGTTTTTGTGAAACCGCCTGCGGCAAGCACTGTCACAGTGTAAATGCACTACAGTCATTCAAAATGAATCGGAGGACTTGTGTTTTTGACGCGTTGCCTGATTCCGTCTGAACCCAGCCTTCGTTGTTGGTTTTGGTCAAAGAAAGATGGTGCTAGGTTAGTTACTGGTTCCAGCTCTTCTGTATGGAGTTTATGTATTCTCCACGTGTTCTCTGTGTTTTATTTGTGGTCCATGTTAAGTTTATACCCTACACAGTGTGAAGTATTATGTAAATCCTGAGAGTTTATGCAAAAGGCCTGCACAAGACTGTGATGACTGACAAGACTGTGATGACTGACTATTTATAATGTTTTTCCATTTCATGTTATATTGTGGGAGTTCATGCAATTGCATTTACATTCCATTTAAACTGAATACTTTAGGAGTGACTTGAAAAAAATAACCTTATTTCCTTGTTCCATGCTTCATTCACAGATTGCTAAAACAAACACAAGGGCCCCCCGACTAAACATATCTAAACCTTGTTTTGAAGGACCCAGGAGAGAAAAGATAATCTAGTAGATTAATATGGAAACAAAGCTTAGGAGCGTCACAGAAAATTGCCAACGAGGCTTCCGAGTGTGAAAAACGGCATTCGTGCCAGCTCCACTGAATCCACGTCACGCTTTGTTGGCTGAGCGAGACAAAGAACACCAAAACCCTCTCAGAACTTACTGTATCACTTAAAAAGTGCAGGGCTTTCAATGTGTCAAACGCCATTTCTTCCCTTTGCTCAATAAAAGGTTTTCATCTGACAGCAGCGATTTAGGACCATTTGTGTCTGCGCATCTTCCCGCATGTGTACGCTCATGCATGTGTGCACACGGTGAGTAGATGGCCACGCGTGTGAGCCCGTTTGCACTGACATACCGCCTCCATCCAGGCGTGCACCAGCTGCTGGGTGTCCTGGCGCACCAGTTGGCACAGGCCCAGGATGGCTTGCCGTTGCTCGTGGCTGGTGTAGGCCGAGTCGGTGAAGTCCTCGGTCCGCTCCACAAGTGCCTCCAGCTGGCTGCCCATGCTCTGGGGCGGCAGAGAGTACAGATTCCCCCGCAGGGACTCCACGCTGGACTGGACGAGTGACAGTAAAGAGAAGGGATGGGGGGGGGGGGGGTTATGGAATGGGAGGAATGACAGAGATGAGGGAGGGCAGCGGAAGGTTGAGATGATGATGGACAGGAGAAAAATAGAAAGATAGAGAGATATCACAAGCACACACACACACAGTGCGGGAGTTGCTGAAGTCTAATGACCCGCCTGCATTTGAAATCTTCATAAATTAACCACAATAGCAGGTTATGGATTCAGTCAGGTGTACGCTGAACTTTGGCCATCATCGGTCCACTATGAATACTGCACACAGTGTCACAAAGACTGCAACGAGGCATTAACTCTAATGCGTTTTTGCTGTATAATGTTTTTTCTCCCCTCTTTTCTTACTTCATCAAAGTGCAGTTTAATGAGCAGAAATTCTCCATACCTGCAAGCCTCGAGACGACAAGTGCACACAACGCAGGCGGGGGGAATGCCTCTCATCACTGGTTTGGGCTGAATAATGGCACTGAAGGACTACTGAACAAGTAATTCCAAATAATACGCCTTTTCTGTTCCTTTCCTTAAAATAATCATTACTCGCTTACTTTCAAAGGAAAGCAAGCATTGTACCGCTTCATTAATATTTCATGGTGGTTCATTTTTTTACATTTGCCACTTCACAATGAAGAGGAAGAAAGAGCCCAGGGGTTCATGGTGCCACAAACGGCCGGTGCTTGAACCCGTGGAGTTCCAAATTATTATATGTGATCATAGGATGAAGTCAGTAATATTGGCATTAAACGGCTTTGACTCCAGGATCACCGGTAAAATAAACATGATAATATTAGACTCTGAATCATAATAAACTCGAGAGTTAGCAATCTGTTCAAGTCCTTAGTTTGAATTGGCTGAGACCAATTCAGTCAACACTTAAACCTGCTGTCAATGAGCATTACAGAAAATTATGACTCATACAGATACTTGGTAGAATTGCATGGGATTTTTTTTGGGGGGAGATCACCCCCCCTTTTTTCTCCCTAATTGTACTTGGCCAATTACCCCACTCTTCCAAGCTGTCCTGGTCGCTGCTCCACCCTCTGCAGACTACCACATGCCTCCTCCCATATATGTGGAGTCGCCAGCCGCTTCTTTTCACCTGACAGTGAGGAGTTTCGCCAGGGGGACGTAGCGCGTGGGAGGATCACGCTATCCCCCCCCGAGCAGGTGCCCCAACTGACCAGAGGAGGCGCTAGTGCAGCGACCAGGAGACATACCCACATCTGGCTCCCCACCCGCAGACACGGCCAATTTGTGTCTGTAGGGACGCCCGACCAAGCCGGAGGTAACACGGGGATTCAACATGGCGATCCCCATGTTGGTAGGCAACGGAATAGACCGGACGCCCTAGAATTGTATGTTTTGATGAAAGAATATTTCATTAAGATTATTATTATCTAATAACTGTGGTCTAAAACCCAAGTATTTCGCAAACATTTGCTGGTTTTGTTGAGAAGTGGTGCCACTTGGTGCCTTGCTTCATGATCACCGTTATGACGGTCGTGATTTCAGCTAACACACACGACACAACGAAGCACTTCACCACAACAGGCCCACTGCTTTCCCTCACAAACACCAGGGGTCATGTCGGCACTCTTGTGCTTGTGTGTGCTTTCTGTGAAACATGCTAGCCGTCGCCGCTGGTACCTTGAAGTCCTTGATGCCATTGCAGATACTGGTGGGGAGGATCTTGCTCTCGCCGCAGCTCCGCGCCTCGGTGACTATCTCGATGACCTGCTCCAGGGCGCACCGCATCCGCTGGAACACGGCGTCTTTGTTGATCTTCGCCGACTCACAATCCGGGTGCCTGAGGCAAGTCTTTGGAAAAGGAAGCCCAATGTCACAACGTTAAAACCCGAGACCTGCACACTTCCACCCTTTTTCCGTGTTCGAGTGTTTAAATTCTTTTTTTTTCTTTTCTTAAAACTTAAATCTGTTGGCTGGAGGCCAGCCAAGTCCAGCTCGGAGCTCTGGTGCTAGCGGGCCGGCGGCGTACCTTGGACGCCGTGAGGAGCATCATTGTGCACTTCTCCAGCACTGCTCTGGCTGCTGCCATCCTGGCCTTCTTCTTTTCATCCTTCAGGTCCTAATGCATACAGGCGCGCACATACACACACACACACACACACACACACACACACACACACACACACACACACACACACAGGCCTAGAGTTAACTTCATTAGCCCATGGCCATAGCTCATCTAATCTGGCACAATGCTACAGACAATGCCGGCACGGGCGAGCAGACATACTGTATATTCACCGCCGCATCCCTCACTGTGTGTTTCAAACAGAAACAGACAGCTTAAATAAGGTAGATATGGGACTCTGAAAGAGGCAGCTGAATCAACTCCCCTCCCGGGCACCGCGCCACAGATCACAAAGACGATGTGATTATCCGTCATTATTTTTTTTCCCCTCCGTGTGCTCGCCCGGCTTCAATGGACGGAGCCGATAGATTTCTAAAGGGCTGCGCACTCGTGCATGCGAGCGCGTAACTGCAGACGAATAAAAGGAAGCGGGGGGGGGGTGTGTGTGTGGGTGGATGATTGGGGGGGGTGAAGGAGGCGAGAGATATGCGGCACTAGCCGCAACGTGGGGCGTTCGAGAGAGACGTGACGCGGGTGTCAAAATACAGGCCCCTATGTAATTCAGAAAGAGGCCCCCGGGCGACGGCCCCCCCCCCCCTCCTCCTCTCTGTAGATGGCGCCGCCGTCGCACGTTACGTCAGTCCTTCTGCAGACGCCGCTCCCCCGGCTGTGGAGGGCTTGAGCCGGGCGCCTTAGCGGGATTAGCGGGGCGTCGACGGCGCCGGGTCATGACCCTCGAGTTTGGCGTGTTCTGTGGAAAAGTTCTGTTTTACAAATGTGCCGGCGTGCCGCTGATCTATCGCAGACGCCGAAGCCGGTGCGGTCACAGGTCGGACCGCATCAGCGTTCGGTCGTGATGTAAACAGACCCGCCAGGTGTGAGTCACAGCTGACCCCGCACGTCTCTCCCGGGGGGAAGGAGAGGAGAGGAGAGGAGAGGAGAGGAGAGGAGAGGAGAGGAGAGGATGGGGGGGGGGGGGGGACAACCTAAAAAGGCACAGGGAGATAGTGGAAGAAAGCTGGGAGTCTTACTCCTTACTATTTCATACTGCGTCAATATTTGACATTTAAGGTTTATTGATCCGGGCTGGGTTCCACCAGAACATTCTGCCGCTTTTTGGGTGAGCTCCCGCCCACGTTTTACTCGAGCCTTGGGTTTTTCATTTGAATTTGAAGTTAAAAAGGAGCATTCACAGTAAGTTTTACATCGATTCTTGCCCATGCGGCTGCAGGGAAAACGTTTTCGAGTGGCGGCAAAACTTTAATTACATTTTTGAGCCCAAAACATGTCGGCGACGGCCCCGCTGATAAGTTCAATAAAAACCACATCACATGACCGCTCCGAGGGAGAAAAATCTATGCCGTCTCTTTCTGCGAGTGTAAAACGCACATTAAACATCGACCCCTCCCCAATTTCCTGCGTCACATGGAGGCATGGAAGACGCCGAAAGCCCCGTGACATATGCGACACACGTGGGGTCCTAATATGAGGTGAGGAGACAGATGACGTTGCACTGTTAGCACACCAAACTCTGGGTAGACTGTCTTGATCCATGCTCAATAATCCAGGTAAGAGAATGAAAGAAAGGGGCGTCCGAGTGGCGTGGCGGTCTATTCCGTTGCCTACAAACACAGGGATCGCCGGTTCGAATCCTCGCATTACCTCCGGCCTGGTTGGGCATCCCCAACGACACAATTGGTCGTGTCTGTGGGTGGGAAGCCTGATTTGGTTATGCGTCCTGGTCACTGAACTAGCGCCTCCTCTGGTCGGTCGGGGCGCCTGTTCAGGGCGGGGGAATAGCGTGATCCTCCTACGCGCTACGTCCCCCTGGCGAAACTCCTCACTGTCAGGTGAAAAGAAGCGACTGGCGACTCCACTGTATCGGAGGAGGCATGTGGTAGTCTGCAGCCCTCCATGGATCAGCAGAGGGGGTGGAGCAGCGACCGGGACGGCTCGGAAGAGTGGGGTAATTGGCAGGATACAATTGGGGGAAGAAGGGGGAGGAAAATCCCTCTCCAAAAAAAAAGAAAAAAGTATGAACACATTACACTTGTTCTTAGACCTCTGCATTGGCTCGCCGTCAAAACTAGGATCAGTTTTAAAATGCTGTTAACTGAATACAAAGCACTAAATGGCCTCACACCTCACTATAGAAAAGACCTGTTAATTACTTGCACACCAGCAAGAACTCTCAGGTCCAATGGCAGTGGTCTTTTAACCATCCCTCGTGCTAGGTCTAGAGCAGGGGATGCTGCATTTTGCATTTACGCCCCAGGTAGATGGAACGCCCTGCTTGAGGACCTAAGAGAGGCCCCCCACACTGGACACATTCACCACTCCTACTACTACTTTCAGCTGCTCCCGTTAGGGGGCGCCACAGCGGGTTGTCCGTTTCCATCTCTTCCTGTCCTCTGCATCTTCCTCTGTCACGCCAGCCACCTGCATGTCCTCCCTCACCACATCCATAAACCTCCTCTTCTCCTCTTCCCTGGCAGCTCCATATTCAGCATCCTTCTCCCAATATGCAGAGCAACTCTCCTCCACACATGTCCAAACCATCTCAACCCTGCCTCTCTTGCTTCGTCTCCAGCCCACATTCCTCCTGTAACCATCATTAAAAATGTTCTGCGGCTTGTGCCACAGCGGACCTTCTGCTGGTTCTGCTGGACACATTTAAAAGCAGGTGAAGAACCTTACTTTCCAAAACAGCCTACGGCTAAGTTCTAAGTGTGTGTGTGTGTCTTGTATATTTTGCTAATTTTATATATTCTGCTGCGATTGTTGCTACTTTTAATCAATCAGTTTTATGGCACTTTTATTTGACCAACACAGTTTTAAACTTGCCTGTACGTTTATAAAATTTGTCTGTACTTTCCCTTTTTTTTGACCTGACCATCGGGTGTTTTTTTGGGGTTTTTTTTTGTGTTTTTTGTGAGGGGGGGAGATTTTATTGTTTTATTGTGTGAAGCACTTTGTGTTAGATTTGTTTGTATGAAAAGTGCTATACAAATAAAGTCTGATTGATTGATTGATTGATTGATTGATTGATAAACTAACTGCAGGTATCCCCATCCTTATCAACAAATACAGTGACCATTAACTAGAGTTTCAATGGCCACTTCATCTGTGTGAAGAGGGAACGACCATCCCTGAACCGGGGGGGGGGGGGTAAGAGTACATCTGTCACCATCTTACAATGCTGTGATTTTAAACTTTCCCAAATCCTCTGCGGACAGTACACATGGCCATTGTAACGCTAGTTAATGGTCACGCCCATATCTGCATATGAAACTGGTCGCTGGTTTGGCTCGTTATGCAGCTGTATTGTTTATAAGGGGGGGGGGTACCTGACAGGGTACCAGCTCAACGCGACCCGACTCGCTTCTGTGTCGTTTTCCATTACCATAACAATACCCGCTCAGTGTAGCTGGTCGTCATAGCGACGCCTGGTTTTAAATTTCAAAATGCCCTCTTTAACATAACTCCGTTTCGACCGCTTCGGTATTTAAAAATGCCGAGTCATAGCCCATGCGCGCATTGATGACGCAGTAACGCAAAACGACACGGTGATGCCTTCCTCTGACCAATCACAGGTCTGCATTGATTTTGGTACCCGTTTCCATATTTTTTAGAACCTCGACAGAGGTGGTACCAGAAAAGTGGTAACAGTTACCAAAATGCCGGTACTTTCCAGTATGGAAAATTAAAAAAGGGCGAGTCGAGTCGGGTCGGGTCGAGCCAGTACCATGTGGTGGAAAAGGGGCAATAGATGAGTGTTAATAAAGATCGTATCCAGATGAACTGATTCAACCTTCTGTGATCTGGACCTTCTGTGATCTGGTGAGGAGCGTCGGCCCCACAACCACCATGTCAGGGTGTGCGATATGAACTATATAATTCATATCAAGATATTTTCCTCTCTCTAACTGATTATGATAGGATATCACAATATATCACATTGGATGAATCACATGTGATGAGCCTTTTTAACATAACAGACGACAAAAGATTTATTTCAAAATTAACTAAGCGAAAGTACATCGTATGCTGATGAAAGACATTTTTTATTTTGTAATTTTTTTTCCACTTCTGAGGTGAAATAATGCAAAGACACAACATAATTAGACATGTATGAATTGAATTAAATATGTCAAACTAAATAAGAAAATATTTTAGATATTTTTTTTAGTCTTGCAGTCATCTGCCAACAGAAAGGCACGGCTGATATGTCAATGACAACACCTATATTGTGTAATACACAATACGGAAACACAAAATAAGTGATCACAGACAGAATCGACGGCGAAAGAAATGTCCTTTTAACATCGCAGGCAATGGGGAGAATCAATCTTTACCCAGCTAAGATGAAGAGGAAGGAAATAAAGCCAGGTTTGTGAAAAAGGTCTACAAGCAAGGGTAGCTGCACCCATGTCTTTAATGTCATCATGTTAGACCAGATTACATCACGCATACCGGGCCATTTCCGGATTAGACCCCCTTTGCTCTTATCATACTTACATTCTGTCTGTCTCCGGTGAGGTGGGCGAACTCCACCATTTCGTTGCCAAACTGGCTGAAAATTTGGACAAACTCCTGGAAAGTGCTGACTCGCTCCAGATGGTCCAACGTCACCAGTACCTGAGAGGAGGAAGAGGATCAAACGGCGTGTTAGATGCCCGCATAATGCCAGACAGGGTCTTGTTTTTCCAATGTCCTCGACCCCGGTCCTTCCTTAGATGTTTCAGAGAGCGAGGGCGAAGCTTGGAAACAGGCAGAGATAAGGGAGACAATGCTGTGACGTAGTCCATTTTAATTGTTTTGATATTTCTGTGCCGTTTCACAATTGCAAATGTCCTATCAAGCCAGAGTACATTTTTTGAGAGCACTACATTCACAAAACAAGAACACTGTTGGCCAGCTTAATGTGATGTGTTTATGTGATGATGTCAGTAACATTCCCAGGAGAGACTCGGTGAGTAACTGCTAATCTAACATTAAAAGTTGTCCAGGTAGAGCTGATGCGAGCATCGCTGATAAAGCTCGGCGAACGGGCGGCGCTAACACGGCGACTTCCACCGAAGCCAGACGGAGGAGGAAGAGATATAATTGTGTTTGTCTGTAATGGGGAGCAGCGGGTTGTAGCCTGTCTGTCCAAACAAGGCTCACCAGACATGATTAGGACCACTGTTTCCATAGTTGGCTCTGTCCACATCTATATCCACGTCACCTTGTCTGGGGAAGAGTGCAGCCAGGCACAGGACGGACAGGCAGCCCCCCCGGCTCTGTTTTTATGCAGCAGCTAAATGTGCTACTTCCATTCAATTACCTCCAAAGAGGCTGAGCCCTGAGTGCTCCTACTGAAAGCCGCTGCTTATCTGCTAAGAAATAACGGACTCAAAATGGGGATGGCTAAGTAGCCTGTGTGTGTGTGTGTGTGTGTGTGTGTGTGTGTGTGCGCGCGCGCGTGCACATGTATGAGGAAGAGACAGGAAGCAAGAGAGGGGAGTGTGAGGGAGGAAATGCATAAAGGTGCAAAAAATAGTGCATACAAAAGCATGGATTAAAACCCAAACTGGTACATGCTTTGTGACTGGGGATGGGTAATGGAAAATACACTTTGATGATGTGTCGCATGCAATATTTATGCGCGTCACTTTGCATGCACGCACATCCCCGTGTGTCTATCTCTGCACGAGGCAGCCTCTCACCTTGTTGCGCGATGTGATGATCTGCTTGATGACAATGCGGTCGGCCAACACGAGGACCTTTGTTACCGAGGAGAGCAGCAAGCGGGCAGCTTTCACCATGCCTGTCCTATCGCTGAACACCGTGACGCGTCCATCTGACTGGGCTGGCACGGCTGCACCCACATCTGTCAGCTGGGCTATAGCGTCACCTGTAAGGCAAAAAAGTAATGTTCAGTGGCATGCTCGATGGACTCCTGCAGCTGTGTCAAAAGCCTTCTTCCACATGAATAAGAAGTGACACTTCCATTTGGGCATGTCTTGAAGGTGTTGGTGTCTCGAAAGTCAGCTGAGGCAGAGGAGTAAACTTCACCATAAGTGTCCTGCTCACATTCTCACAGGCACCGACTGTGGACACTAGGGAGTAGCTTTGAGAGATTTGCTGGCCTAATGATAATTTCCCAGAATGCCCTCAATGTCACTTCAGAGTACACTGCCAGTCACTCTGTCACTCTCCGACTCATAAAGCCCCGGAGGAAAAATGTCCGTCCTAGAAAGGGTGGCACACGAGAGGACTATATTCAGCACAGTGGCACGAAAGCCGCGCCAGCCTTGCCCGGATACAGTTGGTACGGCCCCGCGGGGTGACGGGAATGAGTTTCGCTGAGTGGTCAAAGACACAAAGATGTGCATTTTTGCAGCAAAGCAAATTTACAGATCTGGTATTTATGAGCGGTTTCATGCTGGAAACAACATGTGCTGCATACGCACTCAAACGTTCTCTGTTGTGTTCTCTCTCTCTCAGCCTATACACACACAAATAGATGAGAACACACACACAGAAGGGGGGCAGAGAGAGAGACAGTCAGACAGACAGACAGACAGAGAGAGAAAGAGAGAGGCAGAGACAGAGACAGAGAGAGGGATGGGGGAGAGACAGAGACAGAGAGAATGAGAGGCAGAGACAGAGAGAGGGAGGGAGGGGGAGAAACAGACAGAGACACACACACAAACACACACACAGAAAGAGAGAGGGAGAGACAGAGAGAGGGATGGGGGAGAGACAGAGACAGACACAGAGAGAGACAGACACAGAGAGAGAGAGGGAGGAGGAGAGGCACAGAGATACAGAGAGCGAGAGACAGAGGGAGAGAGAGAGAGAGAGAGAGAGAGAGAGAGAGAGAGAGAGAGAGAGAGAGAGAGAGAGAGAGAGAGAGAGGAGGGAGAGACAGAGAGAATGAGAGGCAGAGACAGAGAGAGGGATGGGGGGAGAGACAGAGACAGACACAGAGAGAGACAGACACAGAGAGAGAGAGGGAGGAGGAGAGGCACAGAGATACAGAGAGCGAGAGACAGAGGGAGAGAGAGAGAGAGAGAGAGAGAGAGAGAAAGGGAGGGAGAGACAGAGAGAATGAGAGGCAGAGACAGAGAGAGGGAGGGAGGGGGAGAGACAGTCAGAGACACACACACAAACACACACACAGAAAGAGAGAGGGAGAGAAAGAGAGACAGACAGACAGACAGACAAAGACAGAGAGAGAGAAAGTAAACTAAAGAAGTCCAAAACATACACAGATGGTTTTTGGACTGCAGACCTATCACCAAAACCTCCCCCGTCAACAGAGAAATGCACAAAGGAGGGAGAGTTCGGCCCGAGAGGGAGGGAGGGGGAGAGAAATTTCAAAGAACGAGAGAGAGAGAGTTCCTAAAGAGAAAGAAGCAGAGAAAGATAGCTCTCTATCAGGCTATGCAGCTTGGCTCTCTCTGTGGTTTGGCTGGGCTCTTAAAAGAAGCTACACTGGCGAGCTGATTGCAGCTGACAGGCTGCTCTTCACTGCCAGCCCGTCTAACCAGCTGAAACGTCCAGGCCGGCCTCACAAAGAACGCTGTTCAACACCCATGACACCACCAGGATGGAGAGCTGAGGTCTGGGCCAAGTCCCCCCCCACCCTCACCCCCGCTTCCTCCACCCCCACCCCCATCTCATCACAGTCTCATCAATGCATGGTCTCTCAAGGCCCAAGACTCGAAATAAAAGCTATCCAGTAGACCATACATCATCTTCTTTTCTTCTTCACTCGTTCCCAAGGGATCTCCCGCTCATTTCAACAGTTGATTTGCAGCTACATTGCATTTTGTGACGGATTCGACAAGAAATGTCTGAATCGTTCATTGTTCAATCAAGCTAACCCTCAGCTTTTTTTTACTATGAATATTTCTGTAGGTTATTTCCCTCTGCGGACAGTGCCGATCTGGGGAGGGCTGCAGAGACCACATGCCTCCTCCGATACATGTGGAGTTGCCAGCCGCTTCTTTTCCCCTGACAGTGAGGAGCTTCGCCAGGGGGACGTAGCATGTGGGAGGATCATGCTATTTCCCCCCAGTCCCCCCCCCAAACAGGCACCCTAACCAACCAGAGGAGGCGCTACTGCTGCGACCAGGATGCATACCCACATCCGGCTTCCCACCCGCACACACGGCCGATTGTGTCTGTAGGGACACCCGACCAAAGTCTGCAGACAGAGTGGAAAGACTTGAAAAAGAACAATTCTTTAAGGGTTATCACAAGCCTTACTGGGTGGAGACCAATCTTGAGTTGACTGTTTTCAACAATGTCTGACACTGTACCTGCCACACACATCTAGTCCAAATACCGACAGTACTCTGGGACTGACCTTGAGTCCATCCTGATCTTCTCAACATCTTCTAAGGCAACGCCAGAGAAGAAGATGGAGAGACAGAGAGAGAGAGAGCGAGAGAGAGACAGAGAGAGAGAGCGACAGAGTAGAGAGAAGGAACAGATTCGGGTCGTTACTGGCCTGCCGCATCGTATCCCTCCATCTCCCTGATGATAGGGAGCAGCTAATTAAGGTAATGCTATCAGCCTACCTTTATGTAATTCATTACAGAGCACAAGGCTGCAGCCCTGCTGGTTAAACTCTCCCCGTGGCTAGGTATCAGAAGGACGTCAATCCTTTGCTAATTATCCCCCCCCCCCTCTTTCCCAAAGACTAAACGACTGTGAAAAGGGAGGTTTACTGACTTTTGTATCAGCAGCCGGATGTACTTGGTCTGTCAGACGCCGAGTGACAATAGGGAGGGATAAACTGGAAGAAACGATCCTCAGAGAAAAGTGGAATAAATCAGTCACAGTGGGTGACACACACACACACACACACACACACACACACAAAACAGACAGACCCACATGTTTTTCACTCTCCTTGATGCCTCTCGCTCCTCTACCCACCAGCATTCTCTTTGTTCAGGTTTCATCCCTCTTTTCAGACCAGCGTGGTGGTAGGATTAAACGCACTGCTGAACACGCTGGTTCCCACTAACATGGACCCACTATTGTCACGTTGCGTCTAAATTCTCATCCGAGGGGATACTGGCTGTGCTGCGGTCAGACGCTGCACCGCAGTTCACGTTAGACTTGATCAGACCCAAAGCCAGAAGATGCAGCGAAGGTTTCATGGGGTGACTTGGTGGCTAAACTGCAGCCGCCCGCCAACTGTGAGCACAGCTGGGTAATTCAGAGGGAGAGGCAAGGTTGTTACGTGGGGGGGGGGGTGTTTTAAGAGGGTTTTTTTTTAACTACAAGTGTTGAAGGGTGGATGAGAGGCAGACAAAAAAAAAAAAAAGAAACATTCTTCAAGAGTCTTTGAGTTTTTCTCCTTCGTTCTCTGGTTTCCACAAAGACCTGACGGTCTCTGGACCCACTTTCTCCCCGTCTTTCAACAAGTTCTCCCTACATCCCCCTCCATCTTTCCCCCTCTCCGCTTTACGTAACACAGACACAATCCATGGGGCAACTGCTGCACCCAGATATAACCCCTTGCCATCTCACCGGCCCGTTCACCAGCAGCCTCCGACCCAAACCCATGATGCAGAGCCTTCCCAGTCGGCCCTGACGCTCCCCATTTTCTCTCTCCCTCTCTACTCGGCACCCCCGGGCTGAACAACTCTTGCTTTTTTTCAGACCTCAATTCCAACCCTAATAACAGAAACATCTTCAAAGTGCGGTGGAAGTTCTCTGGTGTAACGCCGCTTGACAGGCGGGCCGTCCGCACAGAGACCAACTTTTGGTTTAAGTCTGATGATAACGCTGATAGCTGCAGGTGCAACGCTTCATCATACCGCCATAAGACACTTCAAGAACCGGTAACAGCGCTGATGATTTGACTATAGCCTCAGTCTCGGGGGTCCACCTGCAGCAGAATCCGGCTTTATATAACTTATCAACCATCGCTATCCTCAAACTTAAATCCTGAGACAGGCCTATGACTAAGAAATATGCTAACCACTACGGGAAAGCGTTTGAGCAAGATACAGTTTACCCTTTAAGGCAAAAAGCCTTCAGAAAGTTTCAACAAACTTTGTGGTGGAACAAAGTAAGACTATTGTTCCCAAGTGTGGTATAGAGAAGGACCATGAGGGGCGTCTGAGTAGCATAGCGGTCTATTCCGCTGCCTACCAACACGGAGATCGCCACTTTGAATCCCCGTGTTACCTCCGGCTTGGTCGGGTGTCCCCACAGACACAACTGGCCGTGTCTGTGGGTGGGAAGCCGGATGTGGGTATGTGTCCTGGTCGCTGCACTAGTGCCTCCTCTGGTCAGTCGGGGCGCCTGTTCGGGGGGGAGGGGGGACTGAGGGGAACAGCGTGATCCTCCCACGCGCTACGTCCCCCTGGTGAAACTCCTTACTGTCAGATGAAGGGAGGCGGCTGGCGGCTCCACATGTATCGGAGGAGGCATGTGGTAGTCTGCAGCCCTCCCCGGACCGGCAGAGGGGGTGGAGCAGCAACTTGCAATGGCTCGGAAGAGTGGGTGTAATTGGATGGGTACAATTTGGGAGAAAAGGGGGGCGGGGGGAATCCAAAAAAAAAAAAAAAAAGAGAGAGAGAGAAGGGCAATGGAGATGCCATGCGAGTCTAGAAAACCTCTCACGGGGACAACATGAAACCACTAATAATGTACCTGCTCTGCGTGCTTCAAAGCAAGCTTGTCCCATCTCCTCCTTCAGCTCCTGGTTCTCTGCAGCGATGGCCTCCCCCACCGCCACGAAACGGCCCACCGCCACGCTCACGGCCTGGCCCACCTTGTGAATGGCCGCCAGGGTGCGCTCAGACTTCTTTGGCTTCTCTTTGTGATTGATGAGGGTGGTGATCTGCAGGGACACGTGTGGAGAAAGACGGGTCATATGGGAGAAGAGTCCTCGGTCACATATACATATCGGAGAGCAGAATTAAACGTCACACAATGTTACCTAAATAACATGAAAAATGGCCACAAAAGGGGTCGATTCACTTTAACCATGTAAAAAAATAATAATCTATTCTTAATTAATTAATTAATTAATTCGAGTTTCTACCGCAGTTGTTTTCTTTTGGAGTCATACCTGACCCCAGTTCGTCATTTCAATAAATGAAATTTGCTGGTTGCTTGAGAGTTAAGGTACCCCCCCCTTTATCTCCCCGATTGTATCCGACCAATCACCCCACTCTTCCAAGCCGTCCCGGTCGCTGCTCCACCCCCTCTGCTGATCCGGGGAGGGCTGCAGACTACCACATGCCTCCTCCGATACATGTGGAGTCGCCAGCCGCTTCTTTTCACCTGACAGTGAGGCGTTTCACCAGGGGGACATAGCATGTAGGAGGATCACACTATTCCCCCCAGTTCCCCCTCCCCTCTCCCCAACAGGCACCCCGACCGACCAGAGGAGGCGCTAGTGCAGTGACGAAGACACACACACCCACATCCGGCTTCCCACCCACAGACACGGCCAATTGTGTCTGGAGGGACCAAGCCGGCGGTAACAAGAGGATTCGAACCGACGATCCCTGTGTTGCTAGGCAACGGAATAGACTGCCACACCACCTGGATGTCCCAGAGTTAAGGTACTTTCTAGTGACCCCCCCCCCATTCTTTTTCCTGTGCACGTAGGGGGAAACCATAATTTGTGGTCATACATGGAAATAGGAAATTTCTCGCACAAAACGTAACCCCTTAGCGGAGAGGGGCGTGGCTTCCCAAAGCTAAATTGGATTAGATTTTCCAACTTGTGTCATCCGCTCAGCTGAACCGAGAGACAACACTCCCAAACATCCATACTTCATTTCCGATCAAGCAACATATTGACTCTGGGGCTAGCACTCCATTAGCTTATCAGCACGCTGAGGCTTCCTTCCTGCATAACCGCAGGTAGAGATAACATGCCGAGAAGCATGTGTGTGTCAGTACAAGAGTAGAGATAGCGCCCCGACCCCCAGCCCCCCCCCCCCCCCGCACACACACACACACACACACACACACACACACGGCTCCATGACGTGTTTAAGAATATGGACTAACAAACAATTTGACCCAACAGAGGGTACATACATATGCCCCTTACCCTACTTTAACAAGCCAGCGCACCACACCCAGCAAGGCACACACACACCCACACACATTCACTCATACACAGTCACAGAACATGCATACACAAACATGTACCGACTCACACAGCTCAGGTGGGACCTTTTAGCTGTGAATGAAGGTATCAATTATGAATGGTTAGAGCCAATTAGCATCAATTATTTATTGATTGTTTTCATTCTCTCCAGCTGTTGGCTGTTTATGTGCCTTTGTGTGTGTGTGTGTGTGTGTGTGTGTGTGTGTACACAAATCAGGAGAGGTTTTATTTTGGTCCACATGTGCAGGTGGTGCCAGAGTGCACTCTCAGGTCTTCACTGTTGTTTTCAGCAGGTAATATAAAACATGACTTGTGGTCCCATACACTAAAAGAATGGGTTGGTCACTTAACTTTTTTTTGTGGATTTTTTCCCCCCAATTGTATCCGACAAATTACCCCACCCTGGCGGCACGGTGGCGCAGTGGTTAGCGTGGTCACCTCACAGCAAGAAGGTCCTGGGTTCGAATCCCGGGGTAGTCCACCCTTGGGGATTGTCCCGGGTCGTCTTCTGTGTGGAGTTTGCATGTTCTCTCCGTGTCCGCATGGGTTTCCTCCGGGGGCTCTGGTTTCCTCCCACAGTCCAAAGACATGTAGGTCAGGTGACTCGGCTGTACTAAATTGCCCCTAGGTATGAATGTGTGTGTGTGTGTTGGCCCTGTGTGATGGCCTGGCAGCCTGTCCAGGGTGTCTCCCCATCTGCCGCCCAATGACTGCTGGGATAGGCTCCAGCACCCCCGTGACCCTGAGGCCAGGCTAAGCGGTTTGGATAATGGATGGATGGATGAAAATTACCCCACTCTTCCAAGCTGTCCTGGTCGCTGCTCCACCCCCTCTGCCGATCTGGGGAGGGCTGCAGACTACCATATGCTTCCTCCGATACATGTGGCGTCGCCAGCTGCTTCTTTTCACCTGACAGTGAGGAGTTTCACCAGAGGGACATAGCATGTGAGAAGATCACGCTATTCCCCCCAGTTCCCCTGCCCCCCCAAACAGGCGCCCTCACCGACCAGAGGAGGCGCTAGTGCAGCGACCAGGATACATACCCACATCCGGCTTCCCACCCGTAAACACAGCCAATTGTGTTTGTAGGGACGCCCGACCAAGCCGGAGATAACACGGGGATTCAAACCGGCGATTTCCGTGTTGGTAGGCAACAGAATAGACTGCTATGCTACCCGGACGAAACAGGGATAAGAATTAACCAAGGCTCAGCCTTTTCGGTTTTTATTTTTCAAAGCCATCCAGCATGCCAAATTTCGCCACAAGACGACAGTGCCATAACCTCACATGAACAGGAACAGCTTTTGGATCCGTGGAAACATAAAATCCGGGTGAAAATCAGCTTAAACCGACCTGCTCCTTTTAAAAAATCTGGGTATTTTTCAGTGAAAATCGGTAAAAACCGAAAACGCTGAGCAATTACATCTATTCCCTCTCATTCACAGGCTTCGGTCAGTTGTAGTGCCACGCCACCGTCACCTATCCTCATCACACCACATAGCTGAAGTGTGTACACAGTAAGGATTAGAGGATCCACATCATCCGCCCTGCTGTTACTGATGAACTTAATGCTGACTTTTACAGCCGCTCGTTCTTACTAATCAAGCCCTCCGTTAGAAGTCACGTGCAGGTAAGGTCCAGATTTGGGCTTTGGTTGCTGTGTCGAATTTGAGCATGCTGATGATGCACCGTGATGCCCACGTTGTTGAGTAACCTCTGGTATTGACTCGCCGTCTGGCTCCACGGCTCTTCATCGACTCAAACGTTTTGTTCCTTAGCCGGAATCGACTGGTACCCGAGGCTTTGAGTTTGACAGAACACCAAACCCTTGAACCCGTTTTTTGTTGTTGTTGCTGCTTTCTTCTTCCTTTTCATTTCTTCAACTCATGAAGAAGCTCAGTGAAAGACAAGCCATGCTCTTCAGGCCCCACCGTCTCTTTTTGGATGAAAAGCAGATGTGATTTCTCACAGAGAAGCCACAAGCCTCAAGGAAAGACAAAGGCTAGAGAGATGGGACACTTGACAGCGTAAAAGAAGCTCAGGCATATGTGAGAGAAAGAAAAGAGGAGAGAGTAGAAGCTCATCAAGTTAAGGGAGAAGTTTTTTTGTTGGTCTTTTGTCTCAAGAGTCCACATCTTTACGAGGCTCCAGCTCAGCACCTACACGACAAAAGATCTCCTTAAAGGTGCTGAAAGACAATGAGACCGTAGCCGAGTGTGTGTGTGTGTCCAACAAAGACCTCAACGGCGGAACTGGAGGAAGACAATGCCAGTGAGGGTGGATGAAGGCTGCAACAGAGGGTGGTCCCCAGTCGTCTTGGTTCTCCGTGCCACAGGACTCTGGCCACCCCCCTGCCAAGGACCGTGTGGTGGCTGCAGGCGCAGCTGTCACGCACAGGCGTCCCCCCGTAAGGACACCCACAAGGACGTAGAAGGAGGACAGTCATACTCGACCCGACCCCGAGTGACTGCTGTGTGTGTGTGTGTGTGTGTGTGTGTATGAAAATCATAATTCCCATCACTAAGTGTGATGTCATGATCTGCGTTGGCCGCTGGTGAATAGTGCCTGTGCAGTGGTGCGAGGGGCTGGCCTGGGGTAAACCCTCTCACGCTCTCTTTTTCCCTCCCTAGCCGACACTTCATTCCGACGTGTCTTTACATTTGGGTCTTCAGCCCTCCCCCACCCCCCACCCCCCAGCTTCCTATCCGTCTCCCTTGTCCGCGGCATTTGAGCCTGTGCCGCCCGGTGCCAATCACCCCGTCTGACTCTTTACCCTCTGTCGTGTCTGTGCGGGGTTATGTTGAGAGAAGGTGAACCCTTCTTTGCTCGTGCCTCCCCCCCCCCCCTTTTCTCTCCCTTTCCCTGAGAGGCTGTCACTTCGGGGCAAGAGTCTGACCCCCCAATTTCCTGTTCGGGAGGGGATTATTTCTCATCCGGGCTTCTTTTTTTGTGCCTTTTCTTTTTCCTTTTCTCTGCACGTCGCACCATCTTTGCAGTCAGACTGTTAATGCTTTCCGTTCCTCCGGGGGGCCACGGCGCTTTTTCACTGACTCACCCACACAGGGAGGGACACTCCTCCACTGGCTGGCTGGACATGGCGCTGCCAGATTTAGGATTTAGGGCACCGTGACACATGATTCGGACCGATGTCACAACGGGTTGTTGCGTAATGTTGAGTGGAATTTGTGTTACCAAAAAGGGCCGACAACCAGCCGCCTCCGTGACGTATGCGCCGTTCGTGATCCAGTGCATCTGTCCCACGCCGTTTGTCCCCTCGGCTGTACCCTCCGCTGGACTCGGTGCATGCCTGTGTGTCTGCAGTGTAAGTGCTCATTGGTCTGCATACTTGCGTGCTGTGGACACACGTTGGCGTGCAAATAAATAAATAAATAAAGGCATGTGTGTTTTCACCCATGGGGTTTGCACATCGCACGCCTCAATCTGGAGCAACTGGGAATGGGGACACTCATGCACGCTCACAGCCTGGCACTCATCTAGGAGAGACACATGCGTGTGTGCATGTGAGTCTATGTGTGTGTGTGTGTGTGTGTGTGTGTGTGTGTGTGTGTGTGTGTGTGTGTGTATGTGTGTGTGTGAGAGAGAGAGAGACCCAGCAACAAAAATTTCCCACAAACACAACTGTCGGTAGTTCTGTGTTTGAACTGAATGGACAGAGGGACAGACAGCGTTGACGGCACGACAGAGGTAGAGTGACAAAGGAGAGAGAAAACGAGATAGAGTAAGAAAGACGCTGATACCAGTTCTCTCTCTGTGTGAAAGGGCTCCGTTTACACCAAGGGGGAGGGAGGTAGGAGTCTTTTCAGGTGACTCACATTAACTAGCTGAGAGAGAGAGAGAGAGAGAGAGAGAGAGAGAGAGAGAGAGAGAGAGTGTAGGTGTGTGTGCATGTGACAAATATCCATCCATCCATTATCCAAGCTGCTTATCTGAATTCGGGTCGTGGGATGCTGGAGCCTATCCCAACAGTCATTGGGCTGCAGGTGGGGAGACACCCCGGACAGGCCGCCAGTCCATCACAGGGACAACACATTCACACCTAGGGACAATTTAGTATGGCCATACATACATATGTGTATGTAGATATATACATATATGTGTGTGTGTATGTATGTATGTGCATGTGTGTGTGTGTACATATTTATATATATATATACACACACACACACATATATATATATACATATGTATATATGTGTGTGTGTGTGTGTGTGTGTGTGTGTGTGTGTGTGTGTGTGTGTGTGTGTGTATATATATATATATATGGAATGTATAAGAGGCTGAGCTAGAGACAGAAAGAAAGAAGTGGGAGAAAGACAGAAACACTACTGCCTGGGACTTCCTCCATACGGGATTAGTAAGTGTGCACATTTACTGGGCTGTGCAAACAGGAACAGAGCTGGGCGGAGAGAACATAATATTGATACAGCACCATGAGAAAAGACTTCTTTGTGTGTGTATTGAACATGCACACGTGCGTGCATGTATTGTGTGTGTGCGTGTGTGTGTGTGAGTGTGTGCATGTGCGTGTGTGTGGAATGTGTCTCGTTGTATGGGACACAGGTTTCACTTGCACACTTCCATTTAAAAGTCAGAGCTGCTAAAGACAAACAGAAGTCCAGCCGTAGTACAGAAAAACAGCAGCTCCACCACACAGACGCTCAACTGATGCTGCCGAACGTCCATGTCGAAAGTCTGCAGCGTGCAACGCACTGCAGTGTGTGCAACCTGAAATCTGCCTCTTTTAGACTGTTTTTCCCCCTCACGCTCTTAGTCCTCCTCTGTTCACACACACACACACACACACACACTCACACACATGCATTACCTACATACATTTCTGCTTCCGGTGTGGGAAGATGGCGGCACGAACTTATGTTTGTGGCGGCCTCACCCGGTGCAGTCCATGCAGCGTCTTTGTCCGTGTCTAAGTTTGTCTTCGTTTGATGGCTGGGGGAGCTGGCACTGGATCGGCTGGTAGAGCTTGGTCTGCTGCGTCCCGTGGGCCCGGGGACCGCGGCCCCACCTGCAGCTGTGCCTGAAGAGGAAACACCGAGGGCGGTCTAACAGGACGTGGAAGCGGGGCAGGCTATGCTAACTGCTAGCCCATGCAGATGGGCAGTTCTGATAACACCGAAGGCGGTCTGGCGGCGGCCTTGCCTGGTGTTGACTGTGTTTTCGGTGTGCGGGGAGGTGTGTCAAGGGGTGTCTGGCTGGGAGAGGTAGCGTTGGATCGGCTGGGGGGGGCTGGTCTGCTGCATCCGGTGGGCCCAGGGGCCACGGCCCTGTGCCCGAAGAGGAAACACCGAGGGCGGTCTGACAGGACGCGGGAGTTGGGCAGGCTAAGCTAACTGCTAGCTAACTGCTGTGGCCTGGCGGCGACATTTCTAAATGCTCCTGACATGCTTTCTTTTACACCCACACAGTGTCCCACCCCCCTCTTTTCACGTCGCATGATTTTAAACAGCACAGTGGTGCGCCGCCCCGCCCCCTCGCTCTTACTCTCTCCGTTGGCACACAATCCCTTCTTCCTCTCACCATCCATCTCTCGGCTCCTCGTCTAAAGCTGGGATGACAAACACAAGGCCGCGAAATGATATCAGCAGCCCAATCTCAACAACTCAATACACACCTGCACTCACATAAATACACACACATGCACACGCACACACACAAAAAAAACAAGACCCCACCCATTCGTTAGCAGGAAACCTCGAGCAATTCCTCTAGGATACCCCCGACTATAAATCAGAGGGTAACAAAAGCTGGAAACGTTTGCTGGCTGCCTCCCATAGCTGCTGGCTGAATTTCACTCGTAAGAAATGCCGGGAAGAAATAAAATCAATTTAGGCTTTATCAGGGTCATTCTTTCTCTCCGCCGCAGTGTGTTCCTCTGGGGGGGGGGGGGGGGGGGTTGTGTGTGATTTTGCGATTGTGTGTGCAAGCGTGACCGTACTTGCAAGTGCTAATAGTGTGTTCGATCCCCAGCCGTGGTCATGAGGTGATTTTGTGGAATTCTTGTGATTTGCGTGCGGGCTATCTTTACCAGACAACGCCGACAAAATGACACTAGTGTGAAACTGTAATGTGTGTAGTCTGAGTGTGAACAAGCTCATCTTCATGAAAAGGCCTCCGCCTCCTTATAACCGCTTGTCTTGCCGAGTGTTATACCGGCTTGCTTATCTGACATCTCGGCATTTTTAAAGCTTCACTGCTACTTGCCAGGAGCTATCCCAACATGTTTTTTCTTTTTTTTTAACAAAATCAAAAGACTAAGATTGTTTTTATGGTGCCAAGGTCACAGCAGAGGTACCGGTGAAAGTAACGCCGACACAAAAGCATGCGGTTAGTTCGCCTTGGAGGTTGACATGATCGACTGTCTGGGCTTTTAATTTGCGTTCTGTAATAATCTCAGAGTCATGTTTATTGGTCATGTGGGTTCGCACATACGGGGAATTTGACGCTGGTTTCGTGGCTCTCTCAGTCTACATAACACACTACAACACAACAATCTTCAGATATACATACAAGGACTGACTTATACAGGTGAAATAAGAGGTGATGAAGTGCAATGGTGCAGAGAATATATCAGAGATGCTGATAATATGGGGGCGTCCGGGTAGCACGGCGGTCTATTCCGTTGTCTACCAACAGGGGGATCACCGGTTCGAATCCCCGTGTTACCTCCGACTTGGTCGGGCGTCCCTACAGACACAACTGGCCGTGTCTGCAGGTGGGAAGCCGGATGTGGGTATGTGTCCTGGTCGCTGCACTAGCGCCTCCTCTGGTCGGTCGGTGCGCCTGTTCATGGGGGGAGTGGGAACTGGGGGGAATAGTGTGATCCTCTCATGCACTACGTCCCCCTGGTGAAACTCCTCACTGTCGGGTGAAAAGAAGCGGCTGGCGACTCCACATGTATGGGAGGAGGCATGTGGTAGTCTGCAGCCCTCCCCGGATTGGCAGAGGGGGTGGAGCAGCGACCGGGACGGTTCGGAATATAGGGTAATTGGCTGGATCCAATTGGAGAGAAAAAGAGGGGGGGGGGTCAAAAAAAAAAGATGCTGATAATCTAACTAATGCTGATAATAATCTTTACATATACATACTGTGTGTGTGTGTGTGTGTGTGTGTGTGTGTGTGTGTGTGTGTGTGTACATGACGGTGGCCTTTTCTCTATCCAGCATGACCACATAGTTAGTCTTTTTACTGTAAGGGGTCTGTGTGTGGGTGTACTTTTACACCCCAGGGATGACTGCAGATTTAGTGTGCATGAAAAAGATACCGAGGTAAGGTAAAAAAAAAAGCAGAACCGAAGAAGTGTTCCCGGGTGTTGATTGCCATCCCGACCAATTGCATGACTCGTTGTGGTGAGAAAGGACTCGGGGGGGGGGGGTGTGTGAACTGAACCCGAGACGCTTAGTGCTTGGCTCATCCGATGCAGTTTTCTCCTGGAAGATATCTTTTTCTTTCAGGGAGGCCAGAACCAAGATGCCCTTAAAAAGTCCAGATTCTGTTGTTTTGTTTTTTGTTATTATTATTGATACAGGGAAAGATGTAATCAGCCGTTAGCAGGGGGAAGGAGAAAGAAACATAAGAGGAAAGGGATGACAGTCGCGCTGAACACTGGGGATGAGTACCCAAACCCGGTATTCGGTTTTGCCGACGAGATAATAGCATACAGATTATTGACCATTGCAAACTGTTCTCTTCTCTCACACGTCTTTTCCCTCCCTCTGAATGATGTCTCCTCCTTTCTCTTCTTCTGTGTGTGTGTGATGTGAGTCTCCCTTGTGTGCATTTACGGTCTGTCCTCCTCCCAGGTCTCCATGGTGACAATGGTCGCCACCTGGACACTGCTTGGCATCCCCCTCATCACATTTTCTTTTTATATATCTTATAAATCCATATAATGTTGTTATCCTGTTTTCAATGTTATATCCTTCTCTCACTAAGACCCATCCATCCATCCATCCATCCATCCATCCATCCATCCATCCATCCAGCCAGCCAGCCAGCCAGCCAGCCAGCCAGCCATCCATCGTCCAAGCCGATTATCCCAATTGGGGTCGCAGGGGATGCATGACTAATTTTCTTAAAAATTTTTGGTCTACATGGTGATGCTGGTTGCGTGGCTCGGGTCCTGGGCTGTTCCAGTGGCGTCTGGACACTGCTTGGCATCCTCTTCATCATATTCTTCATCCATCCATCCATCCATTATCCGAACCGCTTATCCTGCTCTCAGGGTCACGGGGATGCTGGAGCCTATCCCAGCAGTCACTGGGCGGCAGGCGGGGGAACACCCTGGACAGGCCGCCGGGCCATCACACAGGGCCGACATACACATATTTTCATGTCTTTTATAATTCCATTATAATTCTGTTATCCTCTTTCAATGTTGTTTTGTGTAAATTGTGAAACACAACAACACCCATTGAACGTCGTCCATCTCGGGAGAGATCCCTCCTCTGTTGCTCTCCCTGAAGTTTCCTCCTATTTTTCCTCCCTGTTAAAGGTTTTTTTTAGGGAGTTGTTCCTTATCCGATGCGAGGGTCTAAGGACAGGATGTTGTGTTGCCGTAAAGCCGCCTGAGGCGAAGTTGTAATTTGTGATATTGAGCTATACAAATGAAATTGACTTGACTATTAAATGGGCACCGGTGCAAAATAATTAAAGACCGGTGTTGATAAGCACTGTCGTTAACGGCTCTGCTATCGGTATGGGAGCCATTAAGAAAATAAATTTCCTGTTTATTTAGGCCACATACACATTATTCTGCACCTATTATCTCACCAACTCCGTTTCTCATTTGCAATAAGGTTAAGGATTTGTCTACGAGGCATTTTCGCTATTCCCAGTCTTTAAGGGGGGCTCTCTCTGCCCCTCTCGCAAGACACAC